>NW_025963813.1:29979729-30579729 GCF_023055435.1 Haliotis rufescens
CCATCTATCTGTATTCAGGAACAGGTGTAAGTTACTCTCCTATGTTGTTGTATCTCACAGGGACGGGACCAAGCCCTTAGCCTATAGCAGTAGCAACCTGTTCTGTTTTGATTATATGCTTATATGAATGGGTGGGTGGGTGAGTGAGTGAGTGAGTTGAACACCGCTTTTAATAATATTCCAGGAAAGCCCTAAGTGATGCAGGTCTCAGACGTTTACCACCTTGGCCAATCCCACGGTATGGTGCTGACAAACCTAGAAACATAATCAGGGCGAATCGGAATTCACCTCAGACGACTGCCGCTTTTAGCAATATTCCAGCAATATCACGGCGGGGGACACCAGAAATGGGCCTCACACATTGTACCCATGTTGGGAATCGAACCTGGGTCTTCGGCGTGATGAGCGAACGCTTTAACCACTAGGCTAATCCAACTTACTCACTCTTCCTCTCCGGTCAGTGCATCATCTACAAGAGCCTATGACCTTGACCTTTTCATTGCATGAAAGGGGAGTATATACACGTACACAAGTCGTCAGCAATTCTTCAATATTGATCTCAACCTGACTTTTAATCAGTTGAACAGAAATGGATACCATGATCGTTATCCGGGTACTGATCTTTGGTGACCTGGAGTATCAGAAAATTAGTAAAGATACAATCAGTTTGAGAGCCTTTCTCTAGTTACTACACATGCAAAGGTAACCGATTTCGAGGCAGCCATCTTTCAATAAATACATGGACACAGATTCTCAGATAAGTTCTCACTGAAAATACACTTGTTTGAGCTTTGTGTATGATGCTGTCAAACATAATCAAGGTCTTGGACATTGACACTTTGTTGAAACCCTTGAGCTTTGTGTATGATGCTGTCAAACATAATCAAGGGCATTGACACTTTGGTGAAACCCTTGAGCTTTGTGTATGATGCTGTCAAACATAGTCAAGGTCTTACACATTGACACTTTGGTGAAACCCATGAGCTTTATGTATGATGCTGTCAAACATGATCAAGGGCATTGACACTCTGGTGAAACCCATGAGCTTTGTGCACGATGCTGTCAAACATGATCAAGGTCTTTGACACTTTGGTGAAATCCATGAGCTTTATGTATGATGCTGTCAAACATGATCAAGGTCTTTGACACTTTGGTGAAATCCATGAGCTTTGTGTACCATGCTGACAAACATGATCAAGGTCTTACAAGTTGTTTGTATTGTGTGGGTGCATAGGTGTGAGGGTGCATGCTAGTCTGGTCTAATGACGGTTTTATAGAGTTAGCCCATTGAGATACCATGCAGCAGTTTAACATGAACACGACACTCAGACACATACTACTAAATCGAGCTGACCAGTCCTTGTTTCATCCTGTTAATGTCCTGTTAATGTTAAGGTAGGCTAAAAATAAGTACCATCTCTTACCTTCTTTTGGTATGATTCAACCGGGTATCGAACCACCGACCATTAACTCTACAGGCAGATGCTTTATTGACTAGACCAATAATTTCTCATTTAAAGTAAGTAAGTAAGTGAATTGGGTTTAACGCCGCTTTTAACAGTATTCCAGTTATCTCATGGTGTGTCAGCTTAATGTGGGAGGAAAGCCCGAAGTGATGCAGGTCTGAGACGTTTACCACTTCGGTGAAACCCACAAGCACAGGTATGGTGCTGACAAATCTAGAAACATAATCGGGGTGAACCGGGATTCGAACCCACAATCATAGGTTTCTGGTGTGCCCAAGGGACGCAACTCTGCACAGCGAACCACAGCGCCTTAGACGACTGGGCCACCCGTGCCCCCGTCTCATCTAAAATATTTGCTGACCTACATGTCATCTCTTTGCAATGTATTTGTTGTCCTTGAAATGACCCCACAAGTAGTGGGCCGGTGTACAGGCTAAGTACACACGAACGTAATGTACTACTACATCCCCACGCACGACTGACTACACATGGGGGAAGCTGGTACCTCGTCACACAGGTAAACAGGTGTGTATGTAGGTGAGTAGATACACCGACCTCCATACACAACACTCTAGGGTCATGGGAGGTCAACATTGGTGAGATGGGTAAGATGAAGTCACTCATGACTGACACATAGTCATAGTAAACTCTTGCACTTAACCCAAGCCCCATTCCACAAGCAATCTTAGCGCTAAGATGTTTGTAAGCCTCTGTTAAAGTATGGGAGTTACGATCACCTTAGCGCTAAGATCTCTTTGTGGAATGGAACCCAGTTCCCCATTCCTCAAAGTGATTTTAACGCTAAGATGTTTGTAAGTCTCTGGTAAAGTATGGGAGTTACGATCACCTTAGCGCTAAGATCTCTTTGTGGAACGGAACCCAGTTCCCCATTCCTCAAAGTGATTTTAACGCTAAGATGTTTGTAAGTCTCAGGTAAAGTATGGGAGTTACGATCACCTTAGCGCTAAGATCTCTTTGTGGAACAGAACCCAGTCCCCCATTCCTCAAAGTGATTTTAATGTCTTAATGTCTGGAAAAAGTATGTTTGCAAATTACAGTGACTGACCAATTATCAACAGCTCTATCTTAATTCTATTTGATCTGCAGCAGTATTTTGAATGTGAGTGACTTGGGTGTAACTCTACAATAGACAGTATTCCAGTGAGTTATGTTGGCGAGTGAGTGAGATAGCATGCTTTTAATGTTTTTGATTTTATCATGACAACAGTGAGTGAGTGAGTGAGTGAGTGAGTGAGTGAGTGAGTGAGTGAGTGAGTGAGTGTGGATTTATTCCACTTTTAACAATAGTCTAGTAATATCATAGCGGTGGGCACCAGAAATGGATTTCACACATACCCATGTGGTGAATCAAACCCAGGCTTTCGTGTCACAAGCGAATGCTTTAACCACTAGGCTACCCCACCGCCCTCATGTCAATGGAGTCTGAAACCACTGCTGTACGTGACAGAACCATGGCGTGAGAGAGCGTGTTCAATTCATCAAGTATTTATGGTCATCCAAACAGAAATATCTGTTATCTGGGGTTCTCCCCGTGTCATTGACCTACACTTGCGATCATTGATGGTGACATTTTATTCCAAATTGATCACATGGTCTTATTATAAAGCAGGTTATAGATGTAGTTAACATGTTGATTTCTCATTACAGGCAGAATTCTACAGAGCATATTGATCACTGGTCTATGTCAGTTATCAATCAGCTTCATCAGCTTGTAAGGGGACTTTGAACAATATTCTGGCCACATTAAGGTGTGAAGGCTTGTGATGTGATGTGATGTGATGTGATGTGACGGGATTGATGTGATGTGATGTGACGGGATTGATGTGATGTGATGTGATGTGATGTGATGTGATGTGATGTGATGTGATGTGATGTGATGTGATGTGATTGATGTGATGTGATGTGATGTGATGTGATGTGACGGGATTGATGTGATGTGAGATGATGTGATGTGATGTGATGTGATGTGATGTGATGTGATGTGATGTGATGTGAGATGATGTGATGTAATGCGATGCGAGGCTAGGTGAGATGAGATAAGGTGAAATGGGGCCTTAATCATTTATGTCACATTCAGGATTATTGCAGTTACTTAGCATATATATAGTTTTAACCCAATCATGCCAAAAGCAGGCAAGGTAACAACAAGTGTCATATCTTAACGTCTTTTGATATGACACAGCCGGGAATTGAAGCACCAACATTCCACTCTTTGAGCAGACCCTCTCTCCACTCGGCTTGATGCTGAATGAGAGCCCAAAGTGATGAAGATCTTAGATGTTAACCACTTTTGTGAACCTACGAGCTCGGGTAAGATGCTCTTGATACATGTCATCGATCCCAATTGCCGGATCGATGCTCATGATGTCAATCACTGGATTGTCTGGCCCAGATTCGATTACTTTACAGACCGCCTTCATATAGCTGTAATATTGCTGAGTGCGGCGTTAAACAACAAACAAACAAACAAACAAACAAACATTCCACCACAGCATGTCAGCTTAACGTGTGGAAAGACAAAAATGAACGTCTTGTTTGTTTGGTGTTAAAATGCCACACTCAGCAATATTTGGGGGTGCCAATCCCATTTTGATACACCTGATGCCGAGCTCTCTGAGTCATTTCCCAGATACATACGTTGGATGCCTTGAAATGTTTATCTGATATGCGGATGCCAATATCACAATGTTGAAATATTTTTGTCTGTTTTTCTTGCAAAGAATGAATATACATTGTACACTGTACAATATACAATATACAATGTACCATGAGTATGCTAGGTCATGCATTCTATGTTAAAATCCCAGCCTAATGTACTTGTATAAGCTGTATACACTGAAATGACTCTAGAGTTCTTAAGGGGGCACGGGTGGCCCAGTCATCTAAGGTGCCATGATTTGCTGTGCAGAGTTGCGTCCCTTGGGCATGCCAGAAACCTATGATTGTGGGTTCGAATCCCAGTTCACTCCAATTATGTTTCTAGGTTTGTCAGCACCATAACGTCTGAGACCTGCATCACTTCGGGCTTTCCTCCCACATTAAGCTGACACGCCATGATATAACTGGAATACTGTTAAAAGCTGTGTTAAACCCAACTCAATTAAGTGGTGCTTCGATGTGTGGGGGATGGCACCCTCATATTCCAGTTGCCTGTAACAAGGACAAGGGAGGTAATTGACTATAAAAGTCCAGAGGAGAGACGATTGGTCATTAGGAGGGACATAGAAGGGACATAACTTGTAATAGCCACTGGTGGTGCTACGATCAACCCAGAAATTCAAGCCTAGTTTGGCAAGGGTGGAAACTGGACTTTTACAGTCAGTTAACTCCCTTGCCTGCAGAAGATGGACAAATCAGAGACTGACACACCACTCTTGTACGATGACAAAAAACCAACCAAGTCACAGAGTCTGATCTCGTCTAGTCATATCATGAAGCAGGTATACTGGAATGCGACATCACAGAGGAATGCCATTATAAACAACAAAGTATTTTGAATTTTCAAACTGCAGCCAGACACATTTTCATGCTATAGTCCTCGTTCCTAACATCATTTAGGCCATAATACCCTAATATCCAAATTTCAGAAAATCAGGTGTTGTTGCTTTCATTGGTTTTCCATCCAAATTAGAACACGCGTGAAGGCAATAGTTTACCAAATTGGCTTCATACAAAAATCCATATTAGAATAGAGTTATCAATACAACACATTTCTGCTTGGATTTCCACAAAATCATCCTTAAAATGTAATCATCATTCTTTTTAAACAGATCATATTTAAATATAGAATCACAAACAAATTCAAACTTTCCAGTGCTTCCTGGGGAAACTTTATAGATATTACCTGATTACGAAATGTTGAGCAATATTAAGTTCACGACAAGATCAGTTCAATATATTCTGGTCTTCTCAACATATGCTGTTAACTCTTTGCCTGACTAAAAATAGTCCCAACCAGTGAAGATCCGGGGTAGAAAAGATATTCAGCAACCCATGCTTGCCGTAAAATGCGACTAACGGGATCGGATTGTCAGGCTCGCTGACCTTGTTGATGCATGTCATCGATCCCAACTGTGTGGATGGATGCTCATGATATCAATCACTGGATTGTCTGGTCCAGCTGGAATATTACTGAGTGTGGCGTTAAACAAGAAACCAACCAACAAATCCTAACCATGCTGAAATTGTATAGCAGCTGGAAATGTAAAAAAAAAAAATATCTGAATCACTTCGGGCTTTCCTCCCACATTAAGCTGACACACCATGATATAACTGGAATACTGTTAAAAGCTGTGTTAAACCCAACTCACTCACTCACTCACTCACTCACTACTAGGGTTCTTAAATTGGACTTCAAGTCAAATTAAGTCGTGCTTCGAGGTGGGGGATGGCACCCTCATATTCCAGTTGCCTGTAAATCGTGTCTGGACAAGGGAGGTAATTGACTATAAAAGTCCAGCGGAGTGACGATTGGTCATTAGGAGGGACATAGAAGGGACATAACTTGTAATAGCCACTGGTGGTGCTACGATCAACCCAGAAATTCAAGCCTAGTTTGGCAAGGGTGGAAACTGGACTTTTACAGTCAGTTAACTCCCTTGCCTGCAGAAGATGGACAAATCAGAGACTGACACACCACTCTTGTACGATGACAAAAAACCAACCAAGTCACAGAGTCTGATCTCGTCTAGTCATATCATGAAGCAGGTATACTGGAATGCGACATCACAGAGGAATGCCATTATAAACAACAAAGTATTTTGAATTTTCAAACTGCAGCCAGACACATTTTCATGCTATAGTCCTCGTTCCTAACATCATTTAGGCCATAATACCCTAATATCCAAATTTCAGAAAATCAGGTGTTGTTGCTTTCATTGGTTTTCCATCCAAATTAGAACACGCGTGAAGGCAATAGTTTACCAAATTGGCTTCATACAAAAATCCATATTAGAATAGAGTTATCAATACAACACATTTCTGCTTGGATTTCCACAAAATCATCCTTAAAATGTAATCATCATTCTTTTTAAACAGATCATATTTAAATATAGAATCACAAACAAATTCAAACTTTCCAGTGCTTCCTGGGGAAACTTTATAGATATTACCTGATTACGAAATGTTGAGCAATATTAAGTTCACGACAAGATCAGTTCAATATATTCTGGTCTTCTCAACATATGCTGTTAACTCTTTGCCTGACTAAAAATAGTCCCAACCAGTGAAGATCCGGGGTAGAAAAGATATTCAGCAACCCATGCTTGCCGTAAAATGCGACTAACGGGATCGGATTGTCAGGCTCGCTGACCTTGTTGATGCATGTCATCGATCCCAACTGTGTGGATGGATGCTCATGATATCAATCACTGGATTGTCTGGTCCAGCTGGAATATTACTGAGTGTGGCGTTAAACAAGAAACCAACCAACAAATCCTAACCATGCTGAAATTGTATAGCAGCTGGAAATGTAAAAAAAAAAAATATCTGAATCACTTCGGGCTTTCCTCCCACATTAAGCTGACACACCATGATATAACTGGAATACTGTTAAAAGCTGTGTTAAACCCAACTCACTCACTCACTCACTCACTCACTACTAGGGTTCTTAAATTGGACTTCAAGTCAAATTAAGTCGTGCTTCGAGGTGGGGGATGGCACCCTCATATTCCAGTTGCCTGTAAATCGTGTCTGGACAAGGGAGGTAATTGACTATAAAAGTCCAGCGGAGTGACGATTGGTCATTAGGAGGGACATAGAAGGGACGTAACTTGTAATAGCCACTGGTGGTGCTACGATCAACCCAGAAATTCAAGCCTAGTTTGGCAAGGGTGGAAACTGGACTTTTATAGTCAGTTAACTCCCTTGCCTGGAGAAGATGGACAAATCAGAGACTGACACACCGCTCTTGTACGATGACAAAAAAACAACCAAGTCACAGAGTCTGATCTCGTCTAGTCATATCATGAAGCAGGTACACTGGAATGCGACATCACAGAGGAATGCCATTACAAACAACAAAGTATTTTGAATTTTCGAACTGCAGCCAGACACATTTTCATGCTATAGTCCTCGTTCCTAACATCATTTGGGCCATAATATCCTAATATCCAAATTTCAGAAAATCAGGTGTTGTTACTTTCATTGGTTTTCCATCCAAATTAGAACACGTGTGAAGGCAATAGTTTACCAAATTGGCTTCATACAAAAATCCATATTAGAATAGAGTTATCAATACAACACATTTCTGCTTGGATTTCCACAAAATCATCCTTTAAATGTAATCATCATTCTTTTTAAACTGATCATATTTAAATATAGAATCACAAACAAATTCAAACTTTCCAGTGCTTCCTGGGGAAACTTTATAGATATTACCTGATTACGAAATGTTGAGCAATATTAAGTTCACGACAAGATCAGTTCAATATATTCTGGTCTTCTTAACCTATGCTGTTAACTCTTTGCCTGACTAAAAATAGTCCCAACCATGCTGGGCCCATGAAGATCCGGGGTAGAAAAGATCTTCAGCAACCCATGCTTGCCGTAAAAGGCGACTATGCTTGTCGTAAAAGGCGACTAACGGGATCTGATGGTCAGGCTCGCTGACTTGGTTGATGCATGTCATCGATCCCAACTGTGTGGATCGATGCTCATGATATCAATCACTGGATTGTTTGGTCCAGCTGAAATAACCAACCAACCAACCAACCAACCAACCCTAACCATGCTGAAATTGTATAGCAGCTGGAAATGTAAAAAAAACAAATACATATATTTAAGAACATCAGGTGTTTTTTCTGTCATTGCTTGGCAATATGGGTATAGGCCAGCAAATTGGCTTCATACAAAAATCCATATTAGAATAGAGTTATCAATACAACACATTTCTGCTTGGATTTCCACAAAATAATCCTTTAAATATAATCATCATTCTTTTTAAACAGATCATATTTAAATATAGAATTACAAAACGAATTTAAACTTTCCAGTGCTTCCTGGGGAATCTTTATCAGTATTGCCTGATTACGAAGTGTTGAGTAATAATAAGTTCTTTTATAAAAACTGTTTAATAAATGTATAATAATATTTCTGTTATAAAACTCATAGTCCTGCTAAAAAAATAAACTCAACATGGTGAAATTGAATAGCAAATCAAAATAAAAAATGCAACAAAAATATACAACAATCATAAAACACTTCTTCTTTGATAGGCATTTAGAAGTTGGAGTACTAAGTAAGGATAAGAATTTATGGATGAACAACTTCTTTATTACATACCCCGCGTACCATCAACTCATCAAAGACACACACACACCCCACCCAATCAGCCATAATCCCGTTGTTTATATTAGTGGCTTCATCCTTTGTTTATGTCACTAATTTCAACGATGATTGTCATCACTACCCTTGTGTGTACATAACAGGCTTCTCTACTCCAGTATAACAATATCTACTCTACTGTATAAACATTGCCTCCTACTTGTACAGATACTTGTCAACCACACTCTGTATATCACTTGCTTGATAACGGTGTTAGAACCAACACCGAAACGTTACTCATAATTGTAATAAAGAAGTTGTTCATCCATAAATTCTTATGCTTACTTATTCATAAAAAATACATTTTACCAAATGAATTCAATGCCATGGTTCAGCACATAATATAATAACTTGACAACAAGGCTGCTCTATTGACATAAAGCAGTCCTGAGTCATAATTACAAACAAGCTGAGTACATGTGTACTGTATTAAACGGTTCGTAATATCAAAATGCCCCACACTGGCAGAAAAAGCATGAAACTGTGACCAAAGGGAAGTAACTCTTGTACCAATGAGGCCCCAGGACAAGATCCAGAACAATGCAATCAATTTGTCAACAAAGAAAACTGGAAACAATATTTTTGTCAAAGAAATCAAAACCTCAGTTTTTATTATGCTGACAGAAACTTTGAGTTATCATTCATTTACAAACAATATATAGATTGTGTGCTCATGAATTAAGAAGGCTGGAGCCAAAGACTTATATTTTAGCTTTTATTATGTTATTCAAAATAAAATTTTCATGACATCAATATGCAAAGGAGATCAACTTTCAAACCCTGAGTCAATATTCCAAATTATGATGAGGATAAATACATCAGATATACAGATGTGGATTTCATCTGTTATTAACTCATGGAGAAGCCAGGGCATGGATGGTCAAAGGGAGATAACTCTATGGTAACATCAATCATTCAGTGGGTGCAAATAGACTTTTCATAGTCCGCATCACCAGTAAACTTAACCACCACCTCCACCACTTTACCCTCAGCACCCCTGACAATCTTGAAGTTCAGTTATAGGATAAGCTCATATTTGCATCTTCTAGCCGAAACTTGTATTTATTTTGTATTATTGTATTACATTTTAGTATATGATAGTTTCAGTATATAGACAAGTATAAGTCGATCTCACTTGACAAGATGGGGTAGCCATGGTTACAGCGTCCACTTGTCACACCAACTTCCCACATGGGGACAATGTTGACTACAGCCATATAAAAATATGGGGCATTTTTTAACTTCTTCAGAGCCTTATTAAGTTAAAAGTTAAGATAACTTGAATCGGATATTTCTGTTTCTGATTCCCACAGTTTCTGACTGATCACTGAGTTATTCTTAGTTCTTTTCAAAGAAAAAACCCCTTCATTTTCACACTAAATGCCACAATAAAGCAGCGGTAGAAACTAACATTTTTAGTCCATTAGTGCTTATATTGATAACATAGTGCAAAACCCATAAAAAAGGCAAATGTCTACGACTCAGTATGATACCTTAACTATTGGACAGTGTGCAAGGACTATAGGACTAGTGCCAATTTCTAACACTCCAATAAAGTCTGAATCCAGTTGTAGTTATACAAATCCTCCAAAATATCAATTATTGAATCTGTTTCCTTTCTCATAATATGATTCCACCATTGAAGAACATCTTTATCAATGTTAACAGGCAAACAATTATTTCCATTCCATGATGTATTATGCTCCTTCACATCCTTATATGGTATTCTCTGGGTCTTGTGGATATTTCTAAGCTTAATGTTTTTCTGAAGATAAAAACAATTAAAAGCCTATGTTTTATTTTACCCTATCTACTGGCATGAACAAATCTTAAATCCATTGCATTGCTATACATATCAATACTTCAAATTTCTAGACATTACATCTTCCCAAGGCTATAAAAGTCCAGTTTCAACCCTGGCCGAACTAGGCTTGGATTTCGGAGTTCTAAATTGTTGGCTGGACTAACGATCCATGCATAGTGCCATCAAAATCGGGAAACGAAATAGACATCTGGTTCGTAAACTGCCATGCAGATATTGGTCGATTGCAGGATTGGCAAAGCATGTGTACCGTCAACTTGGTGTTAACAGATATTTTCCAAATCTTTTCATGTTTTTAATCAAGGTGCTAAAGTAATTTGATGCACTTAGCGATTTTAAACCCGTCTTATTCGATATAGATCTTGATTAACAATAAGATCATCATGACTGCACACCGTCATTTTGTTTGAAACAAATGCAAGAAATATGATACTACATGTATAATCTGATTGGTCAATAGGAGGGACATAGAAGGCACATAGCTCGTAACTGCCACTGGTGGCATAACGATTGAGCCACGAAATTCCAGCCTCGTTCATCAAGGCTGGAGTGAGTGAGTTGGGTTTAACGCCGCTTTTAACAGTATTCCAGTTATATTGCGGCGTGTCAGCTTAATGTGGGAGGGAAGCCCGAAGTGATGCAGGTCTTAGACGTTTACCACTTCGGTGAAACCCACAAGCATGGGTATGGTGCTGACAAACCTAGAAACATAATCGGGGCGAACCGGGATTCGAACCCACAATCATAGGTTTCTGGCGTGCCCAAGGGAAGCAACTCTGCACAGTGAATTGCAGCGCCTTAGACAACTGGGCCCCCCGTGGCCGCCTCATCAAGGCTGGAACTGGATTTTCACAGTCAGTTAACTCCCTTGCCTCAGGAAGATGAGACATTGCAGTACCTCAGAAGATCTTCATTATCTTTTACAATTATTTACTTCATCATTTGAACAAAAAACAACACTTCAAATGTTATTTTGATGCCATCATCAAATCTCAGTCAGAAAGTTTTAAAGTTTCATGGTCATTACGTCTGTTTTGGAGACGATGATGTCAACGGACAGATGATGAACCACACAGTCCTAAAAAGCTGATAACAGAACATTTAGATAAAGAACAGTCCTCATAGAAAGAAGCACAGTGACTTGCAAAAAGACTTTTTCCCGTTATCAAACTAGGGCGTGTATCGCACATACACGCCTTCCATGTGTATCACATGCTATTTACATGCAGACAGGGAAGGTCTCGCCACACAGAAGCCATACCAACACCATGGAGTACGCTGTAGTTGTGTGTAGCCTGAAGCGTGTAACCTGTAGCCTGTAGCCTGTAGCCTGTAGCGTATAGCATACTGAAGTATAGTTTTGCCCTGAACTATTATGGTTAAAGCATGAGGACACTTTATTCAATATTATTCAATTATTCCACAAGTTTAAAGAAACTATTTCACCGATCGATAATAATAATAATAATAAGTGCATTTATAATGCGCAAGATTACAGTCACTAAGTGGATGCTCATAGTGCTACACTATTATCACCCTGATTTTTGATTTTCATTCTCAGCTCCCTGGGGACCTATATTCTTCCCCAGGATTCCTCACAACATAGTTAAAATCTAGGAAAAACTTAGTTGGTGAAAATTGTTTAGTTTTGGTATGATCTTTTGGGGGTAAATCAATGTAAAATAAAAAAAAGCCAGAAAACTTAATGTTTCATTTTTCCTTTAACCATATCAAGTTAGATATCAAATGAAAGCTGGCATCATATGCAGTCCTTTTGTATCTATAGTTTGTATCTATTTTGCATAAAAGTGAAATAACCGGCCTTTGAAACAAAAACAAAAACAGAATTGGGGGGAAAACACATATATCCATATTTATTTATCTACATAATCATTGTTAGTTTTAACTTTATTTATTTGATAATATTAAAAATTGTTTATTTGTTTGAAAACCTTCATTTTAAAAAGTTTCCATTTTAAACCTTATATGTCAAGAGAGGTCATCAATAAATGTTGACAAATATATGTTTCCCGACAAGGTACACATTGGCGGCCATGTTTACCAAGGAGACAGGATAACAAGGTCATCAGTAAAGGCAATGGCAAGAGCAAACAAGTCTGAACAGAAGTTTGAAGGACAAGTCCAAGAGATCATGAGAGAACCGGGGGACACGGGTGGCCCAGTCGTCTAAGGCGCCGCGATTCGCTGTGCAGAGTTGCGTCCCTTGGGCACGCCAGAAACCTATGGTTGTGGGTTCGAATCCCAGGTTCTAGATTTTTGATATGATGTTAAGGAGGGCTTGTTAAATATGAATCAACTAAAAACATTTCTGTTGCAATTTGTGGTGGGTCTATCGTTATTTTGACCGGACTATAGGGTGCTGGCATATGAAGGATTATAATCTGGATTATCCAGGATAAGAACCTACAACCAGCAGATTGTGGCATGGCAAGGGAGACAACTCTACAGTGGGAATATCCAGGCTGAGAACTTACAAGCAGCAGATCCTGCCATGGCAAAGGGATGTAACTCTGAACAGCGAGTTACAACTCCTTAGGCCACTGAGGAAGATTGTGCAAAACACCTTGATTTTTCAGGACAGGTGAAATAAATATGACAGTGATGATCTGTAAAGCTGACACACAGGCTTGGCATGGTTAGTTGACATTGACAACCCATGCACACTGTCAAATAACTGACAATAAACCAAGTCATACTGGTCCTTACTCTTGACAGTGTGAGTGTGTATGTATGTGTCCTCACTCTTGACAGTGTGAGTGTGTATGTATGTGTGTGTACTTGTGTGTGTGCGTGTGCGTGAGTGTGTGTGTGCCTTTGTGTGCCTTTGTGTGCTGTGTGCTGTGCGTGTGCGTGTGCGTGTGCGTGTGCGTGTGCGTGTGCGTGCGTGTGTGTGTGTGTGCATGTGGGTTCTTTAACATCCTTGTCACAAATATTCTAGCTTTTTGATGATGGCCTGTAAAATAATCACGTCTGGAACAAACAATCCAGTGACTGATATTGTGAAAATGATAAAAACCATGAGGGTACGATGACACACAATCAACCACATGACCGAGCCACGTCACTGATCTGTTTAGTCATCAGCCATGGGTTACTGGGGCCAGTTCTAACCAGAATCCTGACAATCAATGGCTACTAATGACCTATGACCTCCCGGAATCCTGACAATCAATGGCTTCTAATGACCTATGACCTTCCAGAATCCTGACAATCAATGGCTACTAAGGACCTATGGCATCCCAGAATCCTGACAACCAATGGCTTCTAAGGACCTATGGCATCCCAAAATCCTGACAATCAATGGCTACTAATGACATCCCAGAATCCTAACAATCAATGGCTACTAATGACCTATGACGTCCCAGAATCCCGACAATCAATGGCTACTTATGACCTATGACGTCCCAGAATCCTGACAATCAATGGCTACTAATGACCTCTGATGTCCCAGAATCCTGACAATCAATGGCTACTAAGGACCTAAGGCATCCCAGAATCCTGACAATCAATGGCTTCTAATGACTTATAACGTCCCAGAATCCTGACAATCAATGGCTACTAATGACGTCCCAGACTCCTGACAATCAATGGCTACTAATGACCTATGACGTCCCAGAATCCTGACAATCAATGGCTACTAATGACCTATGATGTCCCAGAATCCTGACAATCAATGACTACTAATGACCTATGACGTCCCAGAATCCCCAACCGGTGATTGAATTATGCAAAATTAAAAACTGAAACAAAAAATGCTTCCAAACAAAAAAAACATTCTTATAAGCAGGACAAGCTTCCAACGATGGAATGCAAGATCAAACAGTTCATAACATCCTTCCAAAGTAAGTACTCCTTAGCTTGTGCACGACCTCGGATTAATTCCACTCTTTGAAAAACAAGAAAAAGAAATGCGTGACATATATGTGTTCTGACAAATGTGCTTACCGGTGAATGGCATCTATTTCCCACACCTTCAACTGCATTCCTCCGGTCACCAGCACCAAATTGCCAGACTTTGTTCTTGCACATCCCAGGCAGATGATTCTCTCCGTGTCTTCGTCATCAAGAGTGGCGAGGTAGTCTCCGTGTGGTAGAGACCGAACTGAAGGCAACACAAAATCACAATACAAGATCCCTGCTAGTACTGGAGCTCGCTAAAACAGTCATTGATTCAGAGTTTATTTTAAAAATTCAGGCGCCAATGTCATAAGCGATTGGAGAATATATTTCGTGTTTCCGTCAAGACAACCGATTTTGTTTGTTTTGTTCGTTGATAAGACCACACTCAGCAATATTCCAGCTATATGATAACGGCCTGTAAATAATCAAGTCTAGACCAGAAAAACCAGTGATTGATGTTATGTGCAATGTCCTGCTTGTCAGGTAGGATGATATGAATGTTTAATTTGAAGTTTATGTTGTATTTAGTAATATTGCTCTGTTGGAAATGTATTTGCTCAAGGCCCCACCCCACATTCAAACTAATACTGGTGTCTCATTGCTGGAAATATTACGAGAGTAATTCTTTAAGCATGTATCATTTGCCTCAGCAATGGGCTAAGGGGAACAACTCCAGGTTCAAGCAACTTAGCATCACCTCATGACCAAATGCGCTTACTTCATTGGCTGATGCAGCTTTGTCAGCCATGTTCTTACGAATACAAAGATACTGACCCATATTCCTTCGTTGGACATCCACATTCCTGGGGATAAACCAATGGGAATTCCCAGGTACAATTACATATAATAGCATTGTTTCTGATCATTCAGACCCTTGAACTCAGCGTTTTAGCATACACTGAGAAACATCAGAGAGTTTGACTGCATGATCGTTCAAGAATATCCTCGCTACGACCCATCCTAGTAAACAAAACTTAGAAATGCCCATCCACGATCATAGTATCGACTCGATCCGAGTCTAGATTAACATGTACATTAGTCTACATTAGACTCATTTTGATAATCACCTTATCAGGTCCGCCACAGGTCCATTAACAACTTCAGAAATCTCTCCCGTCACGTTTATCGTGTCAGACCTTTAGGCATCTTATACTTGATGTAAATGTATTACGACGTGCTGTCATTGTGACTTACTTACTGAGGTAGTTCTTAACAGACCTTTCTCACCCAATGATGATTATTTGAATACATTTCTTGTAAACAAACTACAACGGATGTTCCTGGAAAACAAGTTGGGCATACATATGCTCATGTCTCCTTTCTTTTTGGGGAACTATTTTATTCCGCAATACAGCTGGTTGTTGTATGGTTGTAAACATGAAGTACCACGCATCTACTGCTACACCCCTCGAGGTATAAAATAGTGATATAAAAAACTATATAAAAAAAATGAATTATATTAAATTATTCATGTTCACTTTGTGGGAGCTCATTGGAGTATGAACCTTCATAGAGCAAAGGCCAAACACTGACACAAAACCTCTACGAGCTGGAGAGACCACCTGTGGGTGCCATGTTGTTTTGGTTCCTACAGATACTACTTAATGGACAACTACTTTACATGCAAAGAAAGGCATTGAGCAAATTTGACCGGAAATCAAACTCAAATTTAACACCTTTACCAGAGGTTGATTTTGGTTTTTTTTTTTTCGGTTATGACATATGAACATGAGAATTCATTTGGCATACATATTTGTCTGTTATTGAAAATGTCTAGGTGTAATTGAATTAGGGGATTTTCCTACTGGCCTACAGAGTAAAGGCCAAACATTGTAAGAACGTCAACTCCTAAGTGCAATCAACCAAGTCACTGAGCCTGACGACCTGACTCTTACGACCAGCATAGGTAATTGGGAGGCAGCCGTTACCCAGAATCACCAGTATAACTATAAGTAAAGCAATACATCCATCTTGTTTAATGAGGCTGCTAAGGCCCCTGTTGGTCCAACTTACTGTTGATGTAGCCGAGGCCGTTGTCGAGGTCGTAGCTGGAGGCCACAAGGAGGTCCTCGAAGCAGCAGATGGCGTCAGTAGAGGCAAACTCGTCTGTGTGGTTCGGTAACTTCTTCACGATGCCTGAAACAAGCATGGGGGTGACACTGATAAAGTGCCAATAACTAAGGGGGCATATAACACACAAGTGCGTATTATACGCAAATAAATAAGTCTTGTGTACACTGATTAATCGGATGGGGTGCTAATTGGGATTGTTCACTTGTCAATATATAAGCAAATATCACTGTGGGCGTGTTAGCCTAATGTGGGAGGAAAGTCCTAAGTGATTGACGTCTCAAACGTTTATCACTTTGGTGAAACCAGCAAGCACGGGTATGGTGCTGACAAACCTAGAAACAAAGGTTTTTCACGTGTCTAAGGGACACAACTCTGCACAGCGAACTGTGGTGCCTTAGACGACTGGGGCACCGGTGTCCCCTCAGCTAAAAGAGGATGTAGGTTAACTGCCCTGGAAATGTCAAACTTTTAAATGGCTGAAAACTGGCTTTCTCAGGTTTCACTGGCAGCTTTTGGACACTGGACATTCAATCAATAAGTGTGGCTAAAATATGTCAAACGGGTTGATTTTTAGAACTTTCAAGACAAATCTAAGTCTGTGGCCAAAGATTATATATTGTACTTTTTCATTTACATCTCCTAAAAAAATCTACTTTGGTCCAAGACTTGTTCACATTCAGATTAGAAAAACACTTGCCACTACCATCTGTTAAGCCACTAACATGTAATATTCCACTGCTATCAAATAGTGGCCACAATCCTTACCTCTCTTCCACTCCAGGAGCTTGATGTTGATGGCATCGTCCCCATAGAACACCATGTGCTTGAACACCGCTAGAGATCGGATGAACCTCGGGGTCACCAGAGCTCCGGACACTGATCTGAGGTTCTCCGACTCATACATACACGCCAGGCTGTTATCTCTGATCTGGAACACTTTGACCACACCGGTCGACGATGTGCTGAAGATGTGATTGTCTGCCATCTGGAAACAAAGTTGACTGAATAAAACGCTGAGGTTTCAGTTTGCAATTTGTTGGTTTTGTTTGTTTGTTGGTTAACGCAGCACTCAGCAATATTACAGCTCTATGATAGCGGACTGTAAATAATTGCCCTGGACCTGATAATCCAGTGACTGACATCATAAACATCAATCTACTCAACTCGGATATAGAGATTATCACGCGAGTGTGTTTGGGGATGGTAAATATCCTGCATTAGGAATAAACATTGTATTTAGCGAGCCTTGGAGTGACAGCTCCCTCAAAAGCCATGCCAGAGTCAAGATTCTCCATTGGTTGTTGGAGACCATTTCTTACCCCGAATCCCCCACGGGAGAAAGTGTTCCGGTACAAAAGTTGTAGACAATCATATGTGCACTAACCTTTATGGCAGTGACAGCTCCTTCAAAGGCGATGACAGAGTGAAGATTCTCCCCGGTCTCCATGTCCCATATCTCCATCTTGCCACCGTCTGTAATTGACATGATCGTTTATAGAGGATATTACCGTATTCGACATAATAAGCGCTCCGCTCTTATAAGCGCCCACAGTGATATTTGCTAATATATTGACAAGTGAACAATCCCAATTAGCACCCCTTCCTATTAATCAATGTACGCAAGACTTATTTATTCGCGTATAATACGCACTTGTGTGTAATATGCTCCCTTGGTTATTGGCAATTAATTCTGGAAAATTATATCTGTCGTATATAAACATTTCAGGCTGTCAGCATAAACCACGAAATATACTATCATTCAACTCTGTTGTTTTTTCCCCCAAAATAATATTCTAATAAGAGCCCCCTATTTCTAATTTTGAGAGCGCCCTGGACGCTTGCTACGTCAAATATGGTATATCAGTGTCATTGTCATATTGTGTCATACAATGTCATACACCCATGTCTAAATTCTGGTATCTTGTGTGGGAAATACCAGAATTTAGACAGTCATGTCATAAACATAGTATGACATGAACACAAATATAATGTTCTATTTATTACCGAAGAACATGTCTACATGCAAACAAATTTTAGAGGCAACAGCAGCGGATCCACAATGATCGATGACATGAAGAATCTTCAGCTATGACGTCATTTCTAGTGTGATGTCACAATAACATTCGCATGACGTCAACAATGCCGTCTAGATGACGGAAACAATACACTGCTGTGATATGACCCTAGGGCACATATGATTTTTCTTAACCCCAATATGTTTGCCCTCGTAGGTAAAAAATGACAAAGTAACATGTCTGCATTTACAAAACGGTTAAGAGATATATATTTACCACAGTTTGGAGTCGTCTACTTTTATAGTGCATTATGCTAATATACAATCTCCTTGGCAACCCAAATTATATATATCTTTACTCAGAGACAAACAATTAGTGAGAGGAACGTGTAGTGAGCGAGTGAGTGAGTATGGTTTTACGCCGCTTTTAGCAATATTCCAGCAATATCACGGCGGGGAGAGGAACGTGTAAATTTCGAATGTCTCTTCACAACTTTCGTGTCAACATTATGCGTAAAAGGTCATTGTTAAATATACTTCATACAGAATCTATATGTAATGAATGTGACCTTCATTTAGATAAGGGTGAATACTATGTCTTGTTTGTATGTAAGAAATATATTCACTTAAGAAATAGTTTTTTTTAACCTCATTACAAAAATATTATAAAGGTAATATTACGTTTGAAAATTTATTTAACTCCTGTGATAGTAACACACTACGCTTAATTGATAGCTTTATATTTATGTAAATATCTAAAATGGGATCATCAAAGATGTACCACTCTGGACATGTGACCTAAAATATTATTTATCTTACAACTGTACTATGAGCCATATGGTGAGTGAGTGAGTATGGTTTTAAGCCGCTTTTAGCAATATTCCAGCAATATCACGGCGGGGGACACCAGAAATGGGGAGCACAGATTGTACCCATGTCGGGAATCGAACCCGGGTCTTCGGCGTGACGAGCGAACACTTTAACCACTAGGCTACCTGACCGCCCGCATGGGTGGAGAAATAAGAACATATTCTTAGTCCCAACAAACATGTATGCTTCGTTTTTTCTGTAGCCATGATCAGCCACATGAAGACAAAAATGACCACAATACATTTTTATAATCAGAGGATGTGCTGCAAACACCCTATACTTTATCATTGTATTGAAAAAGAAACAAAGGGAGGTAACTGTACACTGTACCTGTTCCTGTCAGAATGAGGCCCTTCTGGTTACAGGCCAGTCTGGTGATGGGGTTGTAGGTGTACACCGACTTGAGTATGGCCCCTGAAACAGGAAGATGAATGTGGTGAGTCTTCATTAGATCTGAACAATACAGGTGTATATTTCTAGACATGCTCAGAGGCCTATTTTCAGCCCCAAAGCTGGAGCAAACGTCAGTAAAAATTCCCAAATTGAAATCTAAAAAATCCCAAAGCATGTCAGTATCATCATAACTAATGTTGCGGCTTTGTAGAGGTAACTGATAAAGGTAACCATATATATCAGTGATAAGGATAAAAAAATAAATAGTCTTGGTTCTCAGGCACTGCCCACATCATTATGAGGTTCACTGCATGTTCGTTTTTGTTTCCATTTTCATTTTTTTTTTGTGCATTGTGTTTAAGTATCAGTTTGACCGGGAATTCTTCACTTTAAAGAAATTCATTCATCCACAAAATAGAAAAAAAATAATTCTTTTGTGTTTTTAAGTAAATGTATTATATTTGGCATTGTATTTTGCAATCAGAAGTTTAGCAGAGGAAAACAGAAGTATTTTCATCTGTCAGAGCTGGGTTTGTCGTACAGGGATTGACCTGGATGTATCTTTTGTCGAGTCCTGGGGACTCTCAGTGATAAATTTTGAGAATCGAAGACATGAACACATCTTCCAGAGTTAAGTCCCAAAGTTAAGTGACTATAAAAGTCCAGTTTCAAATCTTGCCAAACTTGGCTGGAATTATGGAGTTATATTTTGGCTTGACTAACGAGTTTATGCATAGTCCAATCAAAATCGGATAAAGAAATCATTCAGTTCGTAAACTGTCGTGCAGATTTTGGTCGATAGCAGGATTTGAAAAATGTGTACCAAAAACTTAGTATCAACAGATATTTTCCAAATCTTGTCATGCTTTCAATCAAGGCACTCACGTGATTTGATGCATTTAGCGAATTAAGACCTGTTTTATTGCAATATAGATCTTGATTATCGATCAGATCATCTCACTGGGCACCGCCATTTTGTTTGAAGCAAATGTAAGTGAAATCAGAGATGGAATCTGATTGGTCAGTAGGAGGGACATTGAAGGGACATAACTCGTCATAGCCACTGGTGGTGCTACGATTGAGCCCAGAAATTCCAGCCAAGTTTGGCAAGGGTGGTAACTGGACTTTCCTTGCCTCAGGAAGATGGCATGAACAGGGGGGCCCAGGCTTGCAATATTTGACACACTTCACTTGATTTCCAAGAATGTTACTGGTCCCGATTCACTGGACAATATGTCACATGCTCAGAAGCATTGAGCCTCCCAATAATGGGGATTTCTATGTTAGAGTAAAGAGCAGCAACCATTGACAACCTGAACATTGAGTTTATTTTTTTACCATTATAGAAATATCAGTTGAATGTAACATGCAATCTACCATTTTGATTACTTCAATTATTTATATAGTGATATATAATTTTGCTTCACAAAGGACTCGCAATGTAAATTATTTGCATCCATTTTCAATTTGAATGCATGTGTATAGGACACACTATCTGGTAAAACCCTGTAATAAATATTTAAATAGCAAAGTTCAAACTAAGGGTGGTCCTATCATTGAGCTATGGTTCTTTAAGTCTGGTGTTATAGCATTTGAATCTGGGACCCCCTAAATTTTCATCTTTTAACATTAGGGTTATGACATGGACCTCTAGACTTTCCTGCTTAATTTCTCACACTAAACAGTCATTCAAAAACAAAATGACTGGTTACCTAATCTGTTGGTAGTATCTTTTAATTTTACCAATTTACCACTATAAACTCATTAAGCTTTTGGCAGCAGTGGGTCAATACATGAAGATATACAGCAGTGTTTGAAATTAAGCTTGAAAAGTAAGGGGTCGTTCACAAAAGTGTTTGTTATAAACGTAGTTTACTGTAATTCCGAACACTCTATTTTACATTTTGTTTCTTTTAACTTCTGAAAATACTCTCTCTTGCATGTTTATATCAATTGATTATATGTATATCTACAAAATTGCCTCTCTTCCGTCCGCCACTACACGTGTCTGCGTTCGCATTTGTCCATTCCAACTTTTTGTTTTAACCAGGTTGTCCGGATTTTATCTGAATGTTATGACTGCAGAATAAACTGCTTTGAGTTGACTGCGGTGTAGATTGATCCTTGGAATGGTTCTGGCAATAAATATATCTTAACTTATCTCATCTTATCACTGAAAAGTGAATCCATGTTTGTGCTGTGGGTTGACTAAAGATTTCCTGTATCACACAGGAACAGTAATACTATGCTGCCTCTTGCAACACTTGCCAGTGCCTGGAGAAACAAGGAATAGATTGACTCAGATCACTACAAGGCCAAGAATTCATCTTGTGATGAGATGCAGTGGGCACTACATTCCTCGGACTGATCCCATCTTGTGCTCATCATCATGCTGCATAGCCCAGACACAAGGGAGGGACTGGCAGTGCTATAAATAGATCTGGCTGTTGTAGACAGTAGTCCCTCATGGAACACTTCATGACCAGGCCGATATTGTTGACGGCAGCCAGTAAAATGTCTACCACCACCACCACTACCATCACGACTAAAACCACCACCACCACCATCACCACTAAAACCACCACCACCACTACCACCATCACTACCACCACCACTACCACCATCACTACCACCACCACCACAACCACCACCACAACCACTACCACCATCACTACCACCACCACTACCACCATCACTACCACCACTACTACCACCACCACAACCACTACCACCACCACCATCACCACCACTACCACCACCACTACCACCATCACTAGCACCACCACTACCACACAGATACAACTACCACTACAACCACCATTACTACCACCACCACTACCACCATCACTACCACTACCACCACCACTACCATCACCACTACCACCACCACCATCACTACCACCACCACTACCATCACCACTAAAACCACCACCACCACTACCACCACCACCATCACTAACACTACCACTACCACCATCACTACCACCACCACCATCACTACCACCACCACTACCATCACCACTACCACCACCACCATCACTACCACCACCACTACCATCACCACTAAAACCACCACCACCACTACCACCACCACCATCACTAACACTACCACCACCACCACCACCACCACTATAACCACCACCACTACTACCACCACCACCACAACCACTACCACACAGATACAACTACCACTACAACCACCATTACTACCACACCACTACTACTACAATCACCATCTGTGGTCGACTAATAAAGGCGACCAACCCGTTGCAATGTCCCAGATGTTAAAGGAGCAGTCCACTCTGAAGGCTACCTACCTGTTGCAATGTCCCAGATCTTAAAGGAGCAGTCCACTGAGGAAGGCTACCTACCTGTTGCAATGTCCCAGATCTTAAAGGAGCAGTCCACTGTGGAGGCTACCTACCTGTTGCAATGTCCCAGATCTTAAAGGGGCAGTCCACTGAGGAAGGCTACCTACCTGTTGCAATGTCCCAGATCTTAAAGGGGCAGTCCACTGAGGAAGGCTACCTACCTGTTGCAATGTCCCAGATCTTAAAGGAGCAGTCCACTGTGGAGGCTACCTACCTGTGGCAATGTCCCAGGTCTTAAAGGAGCAGTCCACTAATTAAGGCTACCTACCTGTTGCAATGTCCCAGATCTTAAAGGAGCAGTCCACTGTGAAGACTACCTACCTGTTGCAATGTCCCAGATCTTAAAGGAGCAGTCCACTGTGGAGGCTACCTACCTGTTGCAATGTCCCAGATCTTAAAGGAGCAGTCCACTGTGAAGACTACCTACCTGTTGCAATGTCCCAGATCTTAAAGGAGCAGTCCACTGAGGAAGGCTACCTACCTGTTGCAATGTCCCAGATCTTAAAGGAGCAGTCCACTGTGAAGACTACCTACCTGTGGCAATGTCCCAGATCTTAAAGGAGCAGTCCACTGTGAAGACTACCTACCTGTTGCAATGTCCCAGATCTTAAAGGAGCAGTCCACTGTGAAGACTACCTACCTGTTGCAATGTCCCAGATCTTAAAGGAGCAGTCTGTTGATCCGCTGATGACAAGCCTGTGGTGAGGTGGCTTGCCAGCCAGATAACCTACAACACAAGAATCGGATATATCAATAGCGGGCTACACATCCAACAAGAGCATTCTCTATAGTAGAGTTGGGCTTCACTCTCCTTTCCACGTGTATTTCAGTTATATCATGGCATGTCCATTTAATGGAAAGTCCGATGTGAGGCAGGTCTTAGACGTTCAATTTGCCTCATTTCAGGGTGAGCAAATAAAGACGTTGTACTCAAAAATAAACATCCTCACTACGTCATGGGTTTCAGTACAATCTGATCCTCCGCCCACTGCTGTGAACTGTGGTCAGTATTTATACCAACACATAAAGCCACACCCTTGTTCCAGTGACAGAGAAACTAGTGAGTGATCTGACCAATGAGTGTTCAGAATACATCACACAAACAGCAATATTTCTCATGCAACATGTGTCACAGCCTTCCGGACATCTACTCGACTGTGCTGCTTCAATATCAGGATACAGAGCAGTTCACAGAGTAGGACTCATTGACTTGAGCATCTTCCTGAGTCAAGGGCGTTAACTGACTATAAAAGTCCAGGATCCACCCTGGCCGATCTAGGCTGGAATTTTGGAGTTACGTTTTGGCTAGACTAACGAGTCAAAATCATGTAATGAAATCATGTTCGTAAACTGCTGTGCAGATTTCAGTCAACTGTAGGATTTGCAAAGCATGTGTATCTTTTCATGTATTTAATCAAGGGGCTCAAGTAATATGATGCACTTTGCAAGGAAAGACCCATCTTTTAACAACATAGATCTTGATCACTGATCAGATCATCTTGACTGGCCGCTGCCATTTTCTTTGAAGCAAATGCAAGTAATATGATAGGTGAAATCTGATTGGTCAATAGGAGGGACATAGCTCGTACTAGCCACTGGTGGTGTTATGATCGAGCTACCAAATTCCGGCAAGGGTGAAAACTGGACTTCTAAAGATAACTCCCTTGCCTCAGGAAGATGTTCCATAAGTTACACACAACCCCACAACAACATGCATCATGACTACAAGACATAAGGGCCGAATGTATTCATCGGCAATGGAGGAACATAGTTTATCCAAAACGGTGAAATATTGATGATGTTAGCACAGGTACAGTTGAGGGTGCCCATCCCCCCATCCCTTGAATCCTGAATACTAAATTTTCACTGTGAATCGCCTTGCTCATCCTGAATACTTTTTAAAACAAATCTCAAAAGCATAGAGAATGGTATGCGATTTGAAGTTAAATTTCAGAAAAAATAAAGAACATATAATATACAGTGATTCCTCAATATACTTCTGTCATAAAGGACATGTTACCGTCCCTAATATCCTCTAAATAGACCTTGAATCCCACGTACCAAAAATGGTTAGCCGCCTCATAGTAATGACTGACAGAATACATAATTCAAATTTAAGGTAACAAAGGGACATTACTCTCTGTTGCGTAATAGTGAGTGAGTGAGTTGGGTTTAACACCGCTTTTAACATTATTCCAGTTATGTCACGGCTTAATGTGGGAGGAAAGCTCTATATTTGAGACCGACCTGACTTTTGTGAAGCTTGCTCTGACAACAGAAACACAGTTGTCACACTGCCAGTATGTCCACCAAGGTTTCGGAGTTGTCTCCCTTCCTTGAGGTCCCATACCTTCAATGTTGTGTCTCGACTGAAAAAAATAAACTTCTGATGATGGCACATATCTTTAAAGATATGCAATGCAAACAACAGACCTGGATCTTGATGTAATTGTCAAAGCAATATTCAGGAAAATGAAAAACGCTTTCACCAATAAGTTGAATCTCAATCGAATCAGAGACCATATTCCGATATTTGGTCTCTGATCAAATCATGTAGCATGAAAAATGACTTCAAAAAGACGAAAACATGTGATACAAATCTTTGAATGTTGTCTTTCTAGTTGATAGGCATTTGGAAGCTCGAAGGTCATGAAGACATGAAACGTTTGATGGACAACAATTTCTTTGTTCTACATAACTCAGCATTAGAAATTGGCACTGTAAACCTTGCCAAACTGTTAACAAATAGTTACGGTATCATAAGGACCAGTAGAAATTTGCCTTTTTTTGTGGGTTTTGCTATATGTTCTCATTATAAGGACTAGTGGACTAAAACTGTTAGTTTCTATCCTTAAACTAATTTTAGGGCAACATTATCCTCTTCATCAGGTGAAAGACAACAGGAGACGGCAAGAAGTAGCCTTGAAATGTTGTTACAAAGAATTATGTCGTTATCCATAAAATGTCTTCATGTTGTCTTGCTGTAATATATGGGTGGCCAGTTAGGCTGGCTTCACACTACGACCATATATTTCCTGAGACGTGTTATGATCTGAGGTTTCAAGAACATACCTCGTGTGAAGTCAGCTTCACTTACAGGGAACGGAATGAAAACCACGACCAAAACAATGCAATACTTATACAGTAGATACAATATAATCTAAGAATTATTTTCACTTTGCGCAAGTTCCAATCTCATTAAAATCAGAGCTAGTTCTTGCTACCACTAAACAATGATCTGTGGACATCCCATTAGAGGTCACGTCAGAACGACCTTTCATCCAACCAATCAGAGCGTCACTTACCAGATCATGAAAGTGACAGTCGGAATGTGATTTCTAATCATGCAGCCTCGAAAACTTTAAAACGGAGTATTCCAAACGATAGTTACGGGCTTAAATATGTATTGAAGCATAGTCGCCAATTTGAAATTAGTGCCGTAAAGCACGAGAAAGCTGCCTTCTGATTGGCTAATGTCGACTTCTTGTCAGTAATTCCATTGGTCGGTCAGAGTTTGCAAAAGGTCGTTCAGACGTGACCCATAATGGGATGTCCTCAGATCTTTGTTTAGCGGCAGCGAGAACTAAGATCTGATTTTAATGAGATTGCGCAAGTTCATTTGAGTATGAACCTCCACAGAGTGAGGGTGAAATTTGGTGCATTGGCTATTGATATTTAGGGGGGGGGGGGGGGGGGGGAGATATTCAATGTATTTTTCATCTCTTGGGTTCAGTCTGTTGGGTTTGGTAGACCCATGAGTGGAGTCTTTTGAAAATAAATACTGTTTCAGGTAACTACTAAAAAGCATGTGTTCGTGTGCTTCCACATGTCGCCTGTCATTAAGCCTCATAACAGGGATACATGTCTAAGTTAAGTGAGTACATATATTCAGTGTTCCTGTTGACCACGAATTACCAGTTTTTTACCAGTAAAATAAGGCTGGGACTGGTAATTCATGTGAAGAATATTTTTCAAATGAAGTCAGCTTGTCTGTTACCATCAGGGTTTCCTCTTGTCTATTTGTAGTGCAAGTAAGTAATAAATCATATTGCTTAAGATTAAATGTATATTTGTAGCAAATTCGTCAAAATTATTCAACAAAAGAAGAGAAAATTTTGACTGAACTTTGAGTGAATGACGTGCTGATCTGACTAAGCTACTGTAGAGAGGAAGTCATTGCATTGAACGTGTTGAACGATTTATAACCAGGTAATTTTCTACGGTGGCCCATAAGGGACATGGAGTCTGTTTTTCCATATTTTGATATTTCACTTACATTTATCGTAACCTTTTGCAAATTAACACGATTTGTCTTACAAATATGTGATAAATCATGTGTAAAGAAGATTTTGAATCGCTGAAAAACGAAACGAAAATGTCAAAAACTAAAATGAAAATACAGAAAACTATTTCTACCGCGGTGATAATATTCCCACCGCGGTGGAAATATTATCACCACGGTGGAAATAGTTTTCTGTGTATTCATTTTAGTTTTTGACATTTTCGTTTTGTGTTTTTGACATTTTCATTTTAGTTTTTGACCTTTTCGTTTTGGTTTTTGACATTTCCATTTTAGTTTTTGACATTTTCACTTTACATTTCAGCGACTCAATAGCTACTTAAAAGTACATTTTCCATGTTTTCGGATGTTTTTATACATGATTTATCACATATTTGTATGGCAAATTGTGTTAATTTGCAAAAGGTTACGATAAAAGTAAGTTAAACATCAAAATATTGAAAAACAGACTCCATGTCCCTTATGGGCCACCGTAATTTTCATACGTTTTTTTGTTTCTTGAAGTTGGGACTGACAATAATTAGGGAGGACCGGTAATTTTTTGAGGTGTCAGTCCACCAATTTCAAAAGCCAGCAGGAACACTGTATATACGTGATGCAAGCATTCAGTCAGTAAAGACATGGATGTACGCAAGCTTAAGCTGAAAAAACTTCATTTGGTAATCAACAAGGCTCTTCCCAATCTCATTAAAATCATATCTAAGTTCTCGCTGCCGCATAACAAAGATCTGAGGATATCCCATTACGGGTCACGTCAGAAGGACCTTTGGCGAACTTTTACCGATCGCTGAAATGACTAACAAGAAGTCGACATCAGCCAATTAGAAAGCAGCTTTTTCGAGCTTTACGGCACTTGTTTCAACCTGGCGACTTCCATTTCAGACTACGCTTGAAAAATATGTTGACAAAGTTCTCGATTGAAATTTTGAAAACTGAACAAACGAACATTCCTGAATGTCTAATATATGCTTGAGGTTGTATAGCAGTGCTTTCCACATACTGTGCAACGCTTCCTCCTTTCAAATGTTTATCCTATGGAAGCGAGAGACAGACAATAAGTTTGAAAGAATCAGTCGTACGGGTCGTAACTGTCGTTCGCAAAAGCCGTGTTAACGTTTTTGAGGTTGCATTATTAGAAAACTCATTCCGACTGTCACTTTCATGATCTGGTAAGCGACGCTTTGATTGGTGGGATGAAAGGTCGTTCTGACATGACCCGTAATGGGAAGTCCTCAGATCTTTGTTCAGCGATAGCGAGAACTAAGATCTGATTTTAATGAGATTGGGTAAAATCAAAGACAGTGTTGGGATAATTGGGTTATTGAATTTCTTCATGGGTATTTGTATGCAAGCAACTCAAAATTAATTTGGTAATGGTAATTTAGCCCATCTGGAGTTCAGTATGCCCAAAATCATTTCTCACCTAGCTGTGACAAGGATTCTCCCATCAACTACGAGGTCGTTGATAATGTCGCTGTGGTCTGGATACTCCGAGATGAAACAAAATGAACTCTTCCATTTCTTCCTCAAACTGTGAATAGGATCTTGAACATCTGTCACAAATAGATACACAAGTCATGTGACAATCAGAGTCTCAGGGCAGTTGGTAGATACTGAAGTCTTGTCATGGTGGGGACATATCTTGTCCTGGAACAACCTGGAGGGAGGCCCGTGAAGATCCGGGGTACAATAGGTCTTCAGCAACCCATGCCTGCTGTAAAAGGCGACTATGCTTATCGTAAGAGGCGACTAATGGGATCGGGTGGTCAGGCTCGCTGACTTGGTTGATACATGTCATCGATCCCAATTGAGTGGATCAATGCTCATGTTCTCAGTCACTGGATTGTCTGGTCCAGACTTGATTATTTACAGACTGCCGTCATATAGCTGGAGTATTGCTGAGTGCGGCGTTAAACAAAAAACAAACAAACAAACAAACTTGGATGGAAGGTAGGATGATGGTTATGAAGTGAGTGACTGAGTACACCCGTGCCACTTGGCCCTAGTACATCTCCACCACTGGGCCTAAGTACACCTATGCCACTTGGCCCTAGTACATCTCCACCACTGGGCCTAAGTACACCTATGCCACTTGGCCTAAGTACATCTCCACCACTGGGCCTAAGTACACCTATGCCACTTGGCCCTAGTACATCCCCACCACTGGGCCTAAGTACACCTATGCCACTTGGCCCTAGTATATCTCCACCACTGGGCCTAAGTACATCCATGCCACTTGGCCTAAGTACATCCCAACCACTGGGCCTAAGTACACCTATGCCACTTGGCCTAAGTACATCTCCACCACTGGGCCTAAGTACACCTATGCCACTTGGCCCTAGTACATCCCCACCACTGGGCCCAAGTACACATATGCCACTTAGCCTAAGTACATCCCCACCACTGGGCCTAAGTACACCCATGCCACTTAGCCCTAGTACATCCCCACCACTGGGCCCAAGTACATATATGCCACTTGGCTCTAGTACATCCCCACCACTGGGCCCAAGTACATATATGCCACTTGGCCTAAGTACATCCCCACCACTGGGCCCAAGTACATATATGCCACTTAGCCCTAGTACATCCCCACCACTGGGCCCAAGTACATATATGCCACTTGGCCCTAGTACATCCCCACCACTGGGCCCAAGTACATATATGCCACTTAGCCCTAGTACATCCCCACCACTGGGCCCAAGTACATATATGCCACTTGGCTCTAGTACATCCCCACCACTGGGCCCAAGTACATATATGCCACTTAGCCCTAGTACATCCCCACCACTGGGCCTAAGTACACCCGTGCCACTTGGCCCTAGTACATCCCCACCACTGGGCCTAAGTACATCCATGCCACTTAGCCCTAGTACATCCCCACCACTGGGCCCAAGTACATCCATGCCACTTGGCCTAAGTACATCCCCACCACTGGGCCTAAGTACACCCATGCCACTTAGCCCTAGTACATCCCCACCACTGGGCCTAAGTACATCCATGCCACTTGGCCTAAGTACATCCCCACCACTGGGCCTAAGTACACCCATGCCACTTGGCCCTAGTACATCCCAACCACTGGGCCCAAGTACATATATGCCACTTGGCCCTAGTACATCCCAACCACTGGGCCCAAGTACATATATGCCACTTGGCTCTAGTACATACCCACCACTGGGCCCAAGTACATATATGCCACTTGGCTCTAGTACATACCCACCACTGGGCCCAAGTACATATATGCCACTTGGCCCTAGTACATCCCCACCACTGGGCCTAAGTACACCCGTGCCACTTGGCCCTAGTAAGTATATATCCACCACTGGTCCAAGTTCACCCCACCACTGGTCAAATACACCCCACCACCCTCCCCCTAGCTGAATATTATGAGATGAAATTGTCGAGGGAATAAGTCTTACCCGACTTCTTTTTCTTAAGTGCTATTTTCTCCGTGGTCTGTTTTATAACTGGTGGTTCGTGCTTCTTGGGCGGGTTCTCCTTCTCAGGCGGGTTCTCCTTCTCAGGGCTGTGGACGCACAAGACAGAATTGAATAAAGAAGGTGAAAATATAAACATGTAACTAAACAGAAGGAATGTCACGTTTCACGAATACATCGATAATATTCTCAGACGATACGATACAATACGCAATACGCACTTACCTGTATTGATTCATACGTTAATGTATGTTTTGATTCATATCTTAATCCTGTATCCTTGCACACATGGACCCATTACTTCTGACTTAATTTATTTAATATGTTTGGTGCACTTTTAAAGTATTTCGTGAATGCAACCTTGCTATTTTATCTAATAACAGAAAAAAATTTTGCTGCCACTCCAATCTTATCTGACATAAAGTTTTGATTGAAATAAGACATTTTTAATTAAAAAATATGAGACAATGCTATTCAGGATGTTTCAAGCTTTTTTAATTATGTTTATGGTCTATGAAATACAACAATTTACGGCACATTTACACAAATTAAGTATTGCGAAGCATCATGATATGTATCGTGTCTGGAGATAAGCGTATCGTGACATCACTAGTCAATAGAATCTTTCTAGTATCTGCTACCTGGCTCTATTTGGATGTTCAGAAAGAAGAGATGATGCAGCAACATTGATTGATTGATTGATTGATTGATTGATTGATTGATTGATTGATTGATTGATTTGATTGATTGATTGATTGATTGATTGATTGATTGATTGATTGATTGATTGATTGATTGATTGATTGATTGATTGATTGATTGATTGATTGATTGATTGGATTGGATTGATTGGATTGGATTGGGTTGGATTGGATTGGATTGGATTGGATTGGATTGGATTGATTGATTGATTGATTGATTGATTGATTGATTGATTGATTGATTGATTGATTGATTGATTGATTGATTGATTGATTGGATTGGATTGGATTGGATTGGATTGGATTGGATTGTTTGTTTAACGCTGCACTTGTTAATGTGTCCAGCCTATAGCCATCTTACGCAAAGTTACAAAGAATCTAAATTTTACATCTTTCCAAATATTCTGAAGTTTAATACACCACTGTCATCGCAAGACCCTATTATCAATATGAAAACAGCAAAGTACTTGTTTTATGCCAATGTTGTAAGAACACAAATACTCCAACATGTATAAAATGCAGTTATGTTGAAACTGCTTTTGTTAAAAAGCAAAGAAATGTATTATATCTTATACTGTTTGCACCTTAATTGTATTTCGTCTGTACAAAAAGGCCCAGAACAAAGTGAAGGTGAGTGCTGCACTCAGCAATATTTCAGCTATATGACGGCAGTGATTGATATCATGAGCATAGATCTACGCAATTGGGATACAATGACATGCATCAACTAAGTCCGCGAGCCTAACCACCCGATCCCGTTAATCGCCTCACACGACAAGCATGGGTTGCTGAAGACCAATACTCACGTGCCCCTTCATGGGCCTCGCAGCAACATACTGATTAAATATGGTATTCCTGAGGGAAGTCCTTCCATGTTGTATCTACTACTGACAGGAGTAACAAAATACATATTACTTACATAAATATCTATTCCATGCACAATTAATGATATTTTTGGTTTCTTTCATCATTTATTTTAAAATTTCGTTATCTAAGAAAAGATGAAAAGTGTAGATAAATTTGATCTTTGCAAAAACCTTCATATTAGCATAACATTTAGTAGAGTCCTTAATTAAGGGTGTCCTGGGTCTGTTTGGTTTGCTGGTATGGTACTTGAATCGAGAGACCTCCAAACTTTAAACCTTTAACATTAGGGTAACAATACGTACCCCTTAATTATTTTTACTTTGGCTTTAGACCAGTGGCTAATATAAGTCACGAAGTGCATTGATATCTTTAAATATGTGTATATTTATTTAATATTCCTGAACATAGCTATGAAAAAAGACAAAATAACTATGCAATGTTTTCTAATCTTATTTGGTAACAAAATGAATAAGAAGCAAAATAGTTAAACAACTTTCATAAATTCCTTTTTGAAACTACTCGTTTCATGAAATAATTTGTTGTTCATGTACACAGGTCCTTGATCTTGACTATTCATGGTGAGGGACCAAGGGAAGTAACTCTTTCCCAAGGGAAGTAACTCTTTCCCAGAATTGAATTTCTGTCTGATCTCGACTGCTATCCAAACAGGATGAGATCAAAGTCCCACTGAAGTTTGGTTCAGACAGATTCCACTTAATATTAGTCTAGGTTAAGAAAGGGACTTTAGTTATTTCTATTTTAGACAAATAGCAAAATACAATGTACCAGACAAACCGTCATACAGCAGGAATATCACTGTGTGCGGCATTAAACAAACAAACCAGACATACCTCCTTTTTTCATCTGGCTCTGTTTCCATGGCAACGTCCTCATGGTCACTGTCAGCGGGATCTTCGATTCCTGTCATTTCAGCCTCGGTCTCTGTAAAAGTTGACCAATCATCCGAGCCGAGGGATGATTCATTAGGAGAGTTGAACGAGTCAAATTTACCAACATCTTCATCGTCAGACACCTGTGCCAGGTACTCCTGTAGTCTCTCCCGAAACTGGGACTTCTTCCCAATCTGAATAAAAAACACCAAAGAAAGGCTTATGAGATATGTATGATACGGTATTTGCCATAATAAGCACCTGGGCATATAGAAAATTGACAAAGGGGAGCGCTATCAAAACCATTCACAAGTTAAATTTGTTGTCAGAGATTGCAAGATAGCGAACAAACATAGTTCAAACGCAGATGAAACTAAATGTTTTTGATGATATACTTCTCAACTTCTGATACGATATCAGATATGTCATTCTATTTAAACATACACTTGACACCAAATAAAAATCAGTTTTGTGTATCATAGAAAGATACAAATATCTCTTTGAAAAGTGAGTGAGTGCGTATGGTTTTACGCCGCTTTTAGCAATAATCCAGCAATATCACGGCGGGGGACACCAGAAATGGGCTTCACACATTGTAGACAAATGTCGGGAATCGAACCCGGGTCTTCAGCGTGACAAGCGAACGCTTTAACCACTAGGCTACCCGACCACCCCCAGGTATTTTGTAAACAAAGTGGCATCAAACTTTGACCCACTCACAGACTGCTGCCAGACCTGTCTTTCAGGCCCAGTCTCGACAGTTTCCTCTGTATTTCTGTCTTAACTCTAACCTTTACTCCATACTCTGTCTTTGAAAAGAGGAGTAGAATAGTTACAAGGCAATTAATTCCCTTCTTCACATCAGTTTTCTGTAAATAATCTTAAAAGTACACAAGAAAATATGTACTCTCATGTAAATTTGGATTTAGTAGCGGCCGTTGATAGATTACCTATAGAATGGTCCTGAAGTTGGTCAGGGTGTGCTTTTTGGCGAAGGGTGCATAATATGGCAAATACAGTTTGTGGAGTTTCCAGATGTAGCGAGTGATGAACCTCTTTTTTTACCAGAATTTCAGCCAGATCAGTGATGTGACTGAGTGAGTTGGGTTTAACGCCACTTGTAGAGGGAGCCTGTGCCCCACGGCTAAGTGCTCATCTTCTGCCTTAGTCCAGACATTGTAATTAATACCACCTGTGAAACTGAGACGCTGTCTCCCTGTAATTGGGGCTTTCAGTAACTGCTTAATGGGCTGTCCTCAGATCATCTTCCCACATCTTCCCACATCTTCCCGAGGCAAGGGAGTTAACTAACTTTAATAGTCCAGTTTCCACCATTGACGAACTAGACTGGAATTTCTGGGTTCGATCGTAGCACCACCAGTTGCTATTACGAGTTATGTTTCTTCTATGTCCCTCCTATTGACCAATCAGATTCGACCTCTCATATCACTTGCATTTACTTCAAACAAAGTGGCAACGCCTAGTGAAGACGATAGGATCGATAATCAAGATCCATATTGAAACAAAATGGGTCTTACTTCGAAAAGTGCAACAAATCACGTGAGCACATTGATTAAAAACATGAAACGATTTTTAAAGTACCTGTTGACACTAAGTTGGCCGTGCACATGTTTAGCAAATCCTGCAATCGACCAAAATCGGCATGGCAGTTTATGAACCGGATGTTGATTTCATTATGCGAATTTGATTGGACTATGCTTAGGCTCGTTAGTCCAGCCAAAATAAAACTCCATAATTCTAGCCTATTTCGGCAAGGGTGGAAACTGGTCTTTTGTAGTCAGTTAACTCCCTTGCCTCAGGAAGATGATCTCTGGACGGCCAATTACAGGTCACGGTGGAACGAGATCGAGAAAGTGAAAGTCTGAATGTGTTTTCTTATCATGCAACATATAAAAGATTGACTTTGGGCATTCAGAATGACAGTTACAGGCTGTACAACTGATTCCAATGCTTGACATTGTCTACCTTTGGCCCCTAGCCAAAAATGCAACTCAATATGAATGCAACACCCCCCTCCTCTCAAGCATCAGTGGATTCATATCTGAAGAAAATTTTCTCTGTCAGGTTTACAGGAGAATCCTCACCTTAATCCAACCTTAAATGAATCCAATCACACACCAAATAGCACCACTTATTAGGGCTGAGTAGAGTACTTCCGCTAAAACAATACATGTGCGCCGGCTCGTGTCAGCCTTTGGCGCAGTCACAAAGAACAAAGACACCGTGGGTGGCGTCTGTCTGGACTTGCAGGTGTGATCAGAGATGACATCAGTGCATTAGTGGGGAGAACTCTTGTCTTGACCCAAGCCGTGACAATTCACAGGATGTAATTAGTGTTTGAATAACCTTGCTTATCTACTTGTTACAAGTGCTGCTCAATAAACAGTGGTGTGGAATACATAGTTGTTTGTTTTCAGCGTATGTCTAAGATGGTATTTTGGCTATCCAAAATGTCTTATTGTTGATATAAATGTGATGTTTAATAATGTAGGCAAAGACTGTCGAGGCTCACACGCTCTTGACCGCGAAAACTTTGTCAAACGACAACAAATATGACTTTTAACGAGTCAAAGTATGGCATCTATGATATATGAATCCATTCCCGATCAACTAAAGTTTGTTTCAAGGCATCAATAGTGATAATCTGATCGTGTCTGCTGTAAACCAGAGACCATATACCGTCGGTGTGTAAACTAACCCGGAAATATCAATCAGCTGTGCTTATGTTTTCTCCAATCTACTGATGATTCAGTTAAAAAGTAACCAATGATACAACTTCAAAGAATTTTGATGAAATGGTCGAAAGAAATTGTATCTGAAATTATTATTTTATCAGGAGTAATATATTCCAATATGTGTTATTTTACAATATGTTAAAAATGATAAGAACCATTAGCGTAGCACTTTGGTACAGCTGATTGCTAGTGCAGGATATTTTTGTATATGAAACAATCTAACCAGTCACCGTATAGGGACTTTCCGCGCTACATGTTTTTCGATTGCGAAAACGTTATGTTGGCATAGTCTTCAAATTGCCACAAATATGACTTTTAACGAGTCAAAGTATGACATTTATGATATATGTACCAATTCTCTGGCAACTAAAGTTTGTTTCAAGGTGTCAATAGTGGTAATCTAACCGTGGTTGCTGTAAATAACAGTGAGTTGTGCGATCTACCGATCACTTCACACACGATTTCGCCTAAATGAATGTAAACAAATATTGAATGAAATTTTTGAATAAAATAAATTACAAACATAAGTCCAGATATACAATGAACACCTTTTTATAACCAAAAAGTACAATAATGGGATTAAATTGCGTACTTCAGTTCAGATCTGTTGACTAGTATTTAATGTGTTACATGCTCGCAGTGATCAGCTGTTTTTGATATTTTAGATGAGGGGAAAAACATTGTGTTAGATTAAAACTTGAGTTTATCAAAAATGTATGTAAATGTTGAAAGGCATGCGTTACCGCGCTATAACCAAGTTAGCGCTATATTGAAGGGCGCAATAGCGAAGGAAGGCTCTTTGAGCGCCCAGTTCACTTCATATTCCAGTTGTAGTCGACTCGCTATGTGCCAGATACTCGGTTTACTTCCTCATCTTACACCACCTGGTTGTGTATGTCCATTTCCACTAAGGTCTCGAAATCGAAGTGGTCACTAACGTGTGTATACATGTATTTCAACAGTGGCCAAGCTTATATGTTGACATGGTGCACGCTATAGTCCACATCGTGTCAGTGTAAAACTTCAGTTTCTTAAAAATGAAAGTAAACTTTGGGAGCCATTCATTACCGCACCATAACCAAGTAAGCACTATATTGAGGGGCGCAATAGCGAGGGAACACTGTATCTCTGATTCTCAGTTCTGTAGATGTAACATTTTACTGAATTTATTAGCATGATTTTGGGCAAGTACATTTTAAAATAGGGCAAGTAAGAATGTTGGTCATACTTGCCCTTGGTCAAGTAACCTCTTCAATAAATTTTCAACCCCTGATTTTTTCAAAGTTTACGCAGAGGTAATACAAAAAATAGAAAAGGGCCAAGGTGAAGTGTAAATCCAAATATTCAACCTGCTCGCACAGCTAAATTTATACTGATTTAGCAATATTCCAGCTTTATCAAAAAATGAGCTTAACACATTGTAACCATTTGGAACTGGGGGGTGGGGGGAGGAGACAAGCGAACACTTCTATTCAGACACACATATTATCATGATAATCTCCACAGTTTTGCACCACAATCAGTGAATTAGTAAGAAGTGAAACATGCACAAGTTAGTGTGTGTGTGAGTCATGCATGAATCGCCACTGAAGTGTGCACTCAAGTGGGAATAGTTACTTCAATCAGAGGTAGCCGTCTGGTGTATCAGATTACACAGGGACGTGACATTTCAGCAAGAATACACCCAAATATTATACACTGATCTCCGGAAATAATTATATCAGTTGAAACATACGGCATTAGGAAGAGAGTTTGTTTATTAAGCCTACCAGATAATTCTGAGAATAGCAATTGGACATGGATTGACGAAAATAACAAAAACAACTGAGGTACATGAACAATTTCAGCACTCAGTTCATTTTTCTTAAGAGTTGTTAAGCCACAACGGACACGTGCAATTTACGGAATTATTTCGTTTCAGCAAATATCTTAAAACAAGCTATCGCATATATACATTTTGGTCTTTAATTTAATGTTACCAAATGACTCATTTCGCATGATTTGGTGGTTACACATCGCCATCGGCATTGATGCCATTGAATGACGTGTCCTACCATTTTGGACCTCAAAGGGCAAATACGGCTTTCGTTTGAACAAACCTTTAGACGCTCCTCTTCTGAAAGTTGTCTTCCTAATCTCTCTAGATTTTCTATTTGCCTCAGTTTCTTTCTAAGTTTCCTAATTTGACGAGCCAAGTTGATACTCATGGAGGGAGCAGACATGTTTTCATTGCCCGTATGTAATTTGGGGAATTCCCATAAAGGGAAATAACTCTATTATTAGGCTATGATTTCTGAGCAGTCGGAAATTCTCGGGTTGAACCGGCACTGCTGTAAAGGCTACCGGATTTGTCAACAACAAACCTGTTATGCAGTTCCAAATGAATTTCCTAGTAGTCAACTTTCGTTTCAAGAGGAGGAAAGAATGGGGATATGTTGGCTGTATCGGGTCATAATCTAAACGCGTAAGTGTCAAAAATCAAGATCTGTCGATCTCTGATAATTATTATTCATCGTGTAGGTTCGTGATCGTAGAAAACTTCACAGACGTAAACTGGCAAAATGGTCTTGTTATAAATATTATATTTCGTAACGTGGATGCTAGAGATCCAATACAGTTGTCTATGCACACTTATTAATTTGTCTGGGAGGATGTCATTTAGACCAGATTTGGTTCCAGGGTGTGGTTGTACAAAGCTATCTTAGCGCTAAGGTGATCGTAACTCCCTTATCATAGACTTACGACGATCGTAGCGATAATCTTTTTTTTGTACAACGGCACCCAGTCCTGTAACAATTGTTTTTGGAACTCTTACACGTATTACTAATTCGTTTAATGGGTTGCAACAGTCAAAACATATTTGTTTCAATTTTGGTTTGTTCCTTCGAGGTATCAAATACGCAACAAACCTTACAGATACGCTACAACAATAAAACTTGTGCGTTTCATCAAAATATTGTGAAGTAACCCTGCGTATTTGATTAGCAAATCCGCAACTTATTTTGAAAATATAAACGGGCGTTCTGTCAACCTTGCCAAACTAGACGATGACAGTTACATCATGATCATTTGCCATCACACTTTCTTGTGGAAGTATCGTGGTATTTTTGAGTCCTATAAAGCTCTCGAACCCACACGACACCAGTTTGCAGGGACTAGATGAATAGTGATTTTAAATATTTAACTTAGATACCCATATGTGTAAAAACTAGTGGGTAACAGAAATTTGAATACCCAGATAGAATTACTGATACCCAATGATTTTAAAATGCATGGGTAAAATACCCACAACACCAAAAGCTTATCTGGAGCTCTGGCTGGGACAGGTAACTCGGTCATGTGGGTCCTGATCAGAGTAGGATACGGGTACACAAAGGACTACAATATGTGGGACTGTGTGAGGTTTTGCTCATGGTATCAATCATTAGTGTGCCTTGCCAAGACATATGTGGTTATTAATAGACAGATTGACACATTAAAAACTCACTCACTCACTCACTCACTCACTCACTCACTTGTTTCAGACGCTGATCACCATGGCCTCAAACGACGAAGCTGCCACGCTGGTGATGACAGTGCTGTCCAGGTGTAACTGTCGGACATCCTTGCAGCAGCTGATCAGGCACCTTACACAAGATGGGTTCAAAATAAAAAACGAAAAAGGCCTTATGAAATTTCTTGAAAAATATCCAAATGTATTTCAGATTGTCCGAACACCAAACCCTGCTGCCAGCATTGTGTTTCTCTATGCACCAGTTCCCATCTGTGAGGACCATTCCACAAAGAAGGGGAACTGTACCCATTATTTCTGTGGCAATCTTCACATATGTAAATTCTTTCTTTTGTCTGATTCATGCAAGTTTGAGTCGAAATGTGCTTATGGCCACGACCTTCAAACACGGCACAACCTCCAAGTTCTACAGCCCTTTCTTATGGACAGGCTAAGTACTCGGGACATCAAAATAATATTGAGGTGCATAGAAAACCGCACCTTCCTTACTAAACCAGAACTGTGTAGGTTCTACAACACGATACAAGGATGCAATAAAGCAACTTGTCCATTCCTACATCTCTGCGGTCATTACATGTCCGATGCATGCAAGTTTGGCAACGCGTGTAAGAGGAGCCACAACATCAACGATCCACATGTCACAAGCATCTTGGACAAATACGGCATTATCACTCAACGACCTGAACACATTATTCTTCAGGACCTCAGAAGCTTATTTGCCACGTTCAGTGAGGGACCTCTAGCCAGGCACAGCTCAGTAACATCTTTGCCGGAGTCCACTCAGCCACCCACAAAAGGACCGAGATCCAGATCAGTTGGTCCTAAACAAAGAAACCGCAGAGTAAGCTCCCCTTCACCAGCCCGTTCAGATTCCTATGACATTCAAGACCAGTATGGTAACCATGGTTATGGCAACTCTCCTCCCAATATGCATCCTCCACAGGGCCTATATGGATATGGAACTCAAGGTGGAAATCCACCATTCCCTGATGACCAATACAGTCGTCCTCCAAGAAACCCAGGATATCCTCCTTCACATTGCTATGAACCCCATGGTCAATACACTAGCCACCTGCCACCCAATGTCCTCCCAAATCCTTTTGGACGCCCTACTTTGAAACAAGGGCAACCCATTTCTTATCACCAAGAACCCCAAGGACCACGGATGCAAGGGCATGAATCCCATGGTGGACGACCAAGAGCAGGGATGCAAGAGCCTCTGCATCCGAACCCAGGACAGAGAAATGAAGGAGCTCGACCAAAGTCCTATCAGAAGACCAGATCCAGCTCCAGGGGAAGACCTTCCTACGGGAAACAGGTGTCAGAGGCTTCTGACAAGGACACTCTGGATATTTGTACTTATTTCTTGAAAGGGAAGTGTTGGTATGGCCAGACCTGTATGAGACACCACAAAGAGATGATCTATCAGTGGCAGTGTCGGGAGAAACAGGGACCTGCTGACTGTCCACAGGACTGGAAGGATTTTGATGAGGAATCTAACACCAACATAGAAATGAACTTTTGTCAACCTGATAAAAACGAATGTTTTGGGAAGTAAGTATCCTGTTTATCATGAAATATTCTTTAGCAAGCATGCTTGTTTCAGTTCTCTTTAGCAAGCATGATTGTTTTCTATTGATTTCAACAAGCATGATTGTTGTCAATTGTCTTCAGCAAGCATGATTGTTTTCAATTGACTTCAACAAGCATGATTGTTGTCAATTGTCTTCAGCAAGCATGATTGTTTTCAATTGTCTTCAGCAAGCATGATTGTTGTCAATTGTCTTCAGCAAGCATGATTGTTTTCAATTGACTTCAACAAGCATGATTGTTTTCAATTGACTTCAACAAGCATGATTGTTTTCAATTGTCTTCAGCAAGCATGATTGTTTTCAATTGTCTTCAACAAGCATGATTGTTTCCAATTGACTTCAACAAGCATGATTGTTTTCAATTGTCTTCAGAAAGCATGATTGTTTTCAATTGACTTCAACAAGCATGATTGTTGTCAATTGTCTTCAGCAAGCATGATTGTTTTCAATTGTCTTCAGCAAGCATGATTGTTTTCAATTGACTTCAACAAGCATGATTGTTTTCAATTGACTTCAACAAGCATGATTGTTTTCAATTGTCTTCAGCAAGCATGATTGTTTTCAATTGTCTTCAACAAGCATGATTGTTTCCAATTCTGTTGAATGTTTGTTTTTCCAGATTGGATGATGTCATCAACATCAGCTTCATTGACGACCCGATGACAGGCACCAGAAAGGACTCCCAAGTGGACATTCGCAGACTCTCCACCTTATCATCAGAAGATGAGAGTGCAACATCTGTGGTCCACCAGTGGATAACGGAATGGAAGTGGTACTGGGAAACTCAATATGGTGACTGGACAGAGTATGGAGTAAAGGTTAGAGTTAAGACAGAAATACAGAGGAAACTGTCGAGACTGGGCCTGAAAGACAGGTCTGGCAGCAGTCTGTGAGGGGGTCAAAGTTTGATGCCACTTTGTTTACAAAATACCTGGGGGCGGTCGGGTAGCCTAGTGGTTAAAGCATTCGCTCTTCACGCCGAAGACCCAGGTTCAATTCCCGACATGGGTACAATGTGTGAAGCCCATTTCTGGTGTCCCCGCCGTGATATTGCTGGAACATTCCTAAAAGCGGCGTAAAACCATACACACTCACACTACAATATACCTGAAAATCCTGATCAATGAAGTGATATCCGAGCACATTGTTCAAAACAATTGTATGTGACATTGTTTGAAAATTAGGTCAACGAAGCTGGTGTCTCCACTTTAAAACAGGAAATCATTTTTCTGCAATTCTACACACAAAAAAACAGAGATAACCTTCTCACAAGTTGGAATAATTGATTACTCTACCTCATAGCTAGCAGAATTATTTCACCTTGGACAGATATTTGATACTTTGTCATTTGAGGTGTAGAATGACCTATGTTGATGATGTCTGCTCAATCATTTATATTTTCAAAACAATGACAATAATAATGTTCTGTTGGAACTATCTCACTCTGCTTGTATTTCACAGGATTTTCGTGGTTTCACGTCAAGTATGGACAGTGAGGCCATAGAGAAGGCGTATTTAGCTGATCCCAAGGGATCAATTGAGTTCAAGACAGATGAGTTCTGCTACAAGCTCAACTTCTCTGTGATGATCCAGGAAAACACAAAGCTCACTACAACAAGGCGGGTCAGAAGGCGGCCATACTTCTACAAGAAAGCTGACTTGAAAAAAAGGTTAGATCATAATCAATTTGATTTTTTTCCACATGGCATGATATAGATGTCATTTTGTTAAGCAGGACATTAATTGTAGTGTGTGAGTGACTCAGTTGTTTTTTTAGTGCTGCTTTGAACAGTATTCCAGTTATATCACGGCGTGTCAGCTTAATGTTGGAGGAAAGCCTGAAGTGATGCAGGTCTCAGACGTTTACTTCTTTGATGAAACCGACAAACATGGATATGGTGTTGACAAACCTAGAAACAAAATCGACGTGAATCGGGTTTGATGCGTGCCCAAATGTTGCAACTCTGCAAGTGAATTGCAGCATCTAAGACGACTCAGGTACAGACAGAAATGCTAGGAAAATGCTTTTTCCTGTTAAAACAAGACAGAATGTTTCACAGACTGTTGCTATTGAAATATCAAGTTACAACTGATCTACCTACCTGTGGTTTGAAGTATAATGTAGACTTCATTTTACATCTAATACACAAAACCAAATCAATTGGGGAAAAAAACAGATGTGCATCTTAGAAACAAAACAAAAATGCTACATTTTCTTTTTCAACACAACACCGAATCTCTGGTGATTTCATACCATCAAGTCTATGGTATGATAAATAAAACAAAGAAGGTATGGGTCATCTCAAAAACAGAACCGGACGTAAAGGATATTAGACCGCTTTGAGAATATAGTGCTCAAGCTTTCTGAGCAGAAGGTACCCCAAGCAGAAGGTCCCCTGAGCAGAAGATCCCTCGAGCAGAAGGTACCCCCGAGCAGAAGGTACCCCCTAGCAGAAGGTTCCCCTGAGCAGAAGGTACCCGTGAGCAGAAGGTACCCCTGAGCAGAAGGTTCCCCTGAGCAGAAGATCCCTCGAGCAGAAGGTTCCCCTGAGCAGAAGGTTCCCCTGAGCAGAAGGTACCCGTGAGCAGAAGGTCCCCGTGAGCAGAAGGTTCCCCTGAGCAGAAGGTTCCCTGAGCAGAAGGTCCCCTGAGCAGAAGGTTCCCCTGAGCAGAAGGTTCCCCTGAGCAGAAGGTTCCCCTGAGCAGAAGGTTCCCCCGAGCAGAAGATCCCTCGAGCAGAAGGTCCCCTGAGCAGAAGGTTCCCCTGAGCAGAAGGTTCCCCCGAGCAGAAGATCCCTCGAGCAGAAGGTACCCGTGAGCAGAAGGTTCCCCTGAGCAGAAGGTACCCCTGAGCAGAAGGTTCCCCTGAGCAGAAGATCCCTCGAGCAGAAGGTACCCCCTAGCAGAAGGTTCCCCTGAGCAGAAGGTACCCGTGAGCAGAAGGTTCCCCTGAGCAGAAGGTACCCCTGAGCAGAAGGTTCCCCTGAGCAGAAGATCCCTCGAGCAGAAGGTACCCCTGAGCAGAAGGTTCCCCTGAGCAGAAGATCCCTCGAGCAGAAGGTCCCCTGAGCAGAAGGTTCCCCTGAGCAGAAGGTTCCCCCGAGCAGAAGATCCCTCGAGCAGAAGGTCCCCTGAGCAGAAGGTACCCCTGAGCAGAAGATCCCTCGAGCAGAAGATCCCTCGAGCAGAAGGTTCCCCTGAGCAGAAGGTTCCCCCGAGCAGAAGGCACCCCTGAGCAGAAGGTATTCCCGACTTCTTCGGGAAGATAAAGACACAATTAATGTGTCCCAGACGATGTTAATTATTGCTCTCCGCAAGATGGGATTTGGACACACTGCACATGGCAATGATCCAGCAGTTTTCAGGGAAAAATATTTGATCATGTCTATGAGGTCTCATTTTGTTAGTCAGAACCTGTGATCTGTTTTTTTTAATTAGTTAGTCAAGTTAGTTTTCGAAGCGAATAAGAAAAACTGGTGATTATCACAAGGAAATGAACTGTGATGTGTTCATGGACTGGTTGGAACATCAGCTAATGCCCAATCTAAGCAGCCCCAGTGTCATTGTCATGGATAAAGCCAGTTGTACAACATTGGGAACCAGATACTGGTGCGCCAACCATGAGTAGTCTGAAGACCATGCAGGAATATCTGCCATCTTGCAATGTCCACTTCAGACCATCTGTTCTGGTGGCACAACACGGTCACGTTGTCTTACGTACATCACTCAGACATTGTCAGCTCTACCATATTGAGTTTATGTGGGCTAACTTTAAAGGGTTTGTGGAAAGATATGACACAACGTTCACTCACTTGTCAAAGGGTATATATCTTAATTGCTGCCACGGTCAATGCATATCTCAATAAAGTACAATAACAGCAATATTTTGAGACCACCTCCAACTCATTGTGACATTTGCACCTGTGAGAATGCACGGGCCGGTGTGAGGTCATCACCTCGGGACAGGTGTTAGGTACAGTGGTCCCTCATTATTGCGCTCTTCGATGTAGGGCTAACTCGGTTATAGTGTGCGGTAAAGCATGGCTCCCAAAATTTACTAACATTTTTAATAAACTCAACTTTTCCAATGACACGATGTTTTCCTCCATCTCAGAAAACATTATCAGCTGATCACCACAATCATGTAACACCGGAAATACCAGTCAACAAATCCGAACTGAAGTACACAATTAATCCTATTATTATAATATCTGGTAATAAAAAAATTATTCATTGTTTATCTGGACTGGGTGTTTGCAATATATTTTATCAATTATATTCAAAATTTCATTCAATAATTATAATAATGTTTACAATAATTTCGGCGAAATCGAATGCGAAGTCATCGGTAGATCGCACAACTCACCGTTATTTACAGCAACCACGGTCAGATTACCGCTATTGACGCCTTAAAACAAACTTTGTAATTACCTCAAACCATTTCTAACCTGACAACACACAAATATTTTCTAAGATAATCAACCTGTACAAGTACCTTTTCAGGCTAATCACAGTGACAGTTAGGATAGGCTAGATTAGGTAGATTTGCGTTATTTTGATATATGCTATTTGCATTACCCTATGATTCGTATTTATTAAATGAAGCCAGAACAGCATTTTTCTAGCATGTCTGACTGTACTTTAGGGCCACCCATGCTCCCAGCATTAAGTGTGATATCAGTGCATCGCAATACCTTTTCCCACAGTAAACAGGTCATTCAGGGGTTATACTGGAAGCATCCTACATGCACTAAAATTGAGAATGGATCCAAATAATTTTGCCTGTGGATCCCATGGCATGCGAAAGAGTAGGCCTATATAATTAAAAACAAATCAGTTCAGTTATCATAGCATACATGTAAATTGTAGTGAGTATGGTTTTACGACGCTTTTAGCAATATTCCAGCAATATCACAGCAGGGGACACCAGAAATGGGCTTCACACATTGTACACATGTCAGGAATCGAAACCCGGTCTTCGGCATGACGAGTGAATGGACGACTAGGCTACCTGACCCCCACTTCATCAGTGTAGTTCAACTGAATAATATTTCTTGCTGTCTTCACAAACTTTACTTCTCCCACTTACCCTGCGATCAGGCTGCTATTAATCAGTTGCAGGAACTTGCACATAAGGTATATTGAAAAGAGACAGTTCAGGTCAACAATGATTGATTGATTGGTTTGTTCGGTGATTGGTCGATTGATTGATCAAATGATTGGGTGGTTGGTTGATTTAACGCAATCCTTTGAACATAGATGTGGATGTTATTAGGGATTTATCTAGACCTGCCCATGTCTGCAGCAGTTGTCAGTAACATATTATAATCAAAAAGTAAACCTGACTTGACAGTAGACACCATTATGTCAAAGTAAAAATGTGTCACTTTATTAATGAGAGCCATGGACACTTCATTGCACATTAGTTTCATCCTAGAATCTGTTGTATGATGTACAGTATCTGATGATGTACGTGTCTTCATCAGGAACATGACTCCTTCCTCTGACAATGTCGTTGTGCCGGATGAATGGAGCAGCACGAAGTTCAAGTCACCCAAAGAACTTTATGCTCATTTCAGCAGCCCGAAGGTCAGTAGCCTTGGACTAAAAAATAAAATAATCTTGGTTTGCAGGCACTGCCCACATCTTCATAAAGTTCGCGCTCGTTTTGTTATTATTTCCACTTTAAAAAAATAAAAATTCCTTAAATATTCCAAGTTCAACGGTAGTCAATACTGTAGTCCAGTATCTTTCACATCAAGGAATACATGTATGTAGGGAGGCCCTTTACCAGGTTGATTGTACTGTTTATTTGGTTACATACTAGTTTTAACAACCCACGAAAAAACACCGCCCACACTATATTTTCAAAAGCCATTGCCTGAGAACCAATTCTTTTGGGTTTTTTAAGCCTTGTATATTAAAGGTCCTACTCCTCCACAACCCATAACCATTGGGGGCTGTTGGGTAGCCTAGTGGTTAAAGTGTTTGCTTATCACACCATGTGTGGAGCCCATTTCTGGTGTCCCCCACCATGACATTGTTGAATATTGCTGAAAGAGGCATAAAACCAAACTGAATTACTCCTAATCATAGTGTATTCGCTCTCTCCACCCTTCGTTGTGGCTGTGTATGTTGCTACAGTCTCCTGTCCTCTGCATTGTTTGTCAGTATTTTTGTGGGAGCCTAAATTCTAATGGAACATTTTAACTTACATACTTTATATTTTACAAATAACATGGATAAATATTTATATAATTAAAAGAACTGTGTATTTAATATTGTTTTAGTAATGTAGACAGACAAATGCAAAGTCATATAAACCTATTCATTGGGATCGCTATTAAGTAAGAGACTTCTTTCTATAGGCATTAAAACCTATTGTGAGGTTTTACTTTCCAGTCGGGTTAAATCTCATAAACAGGGACGTTGTAATGTCCCTGGGATTTTATATAATGTCCTGGGTATTTTATTAATATAACTTCCGTTCAGATTGTAACATGTAATGAAATGTAAAATCAAATGACAAATGTTTTCTTTATTTTCCCGAGGATCGAACTCGCAACCTTCATGTCTGTAGCCCAGTGAGGTATTGATAAGCCTCACTGCTTTCTAGAATGTCCTTTTCAAGATCCGTACGCCAGCAACAGATATTTTACGTTCTTTTCCTAAGGTTCATGGAAAGTATGTTGGAAACATAAAAATGTTGATAAATGTTGTTTTAAGTTTCTTTTCGCCCCCTTGGTTTTTCCCTCTCCCCAGGGCATGCTCTGTCTACCAAAACCTCGTGAGCGTGTTTTCTCCAATACATAAAACATGGAGTCATTTCAGTGTTGATGTCTTTTCAAGGTTGGAAAATCCACAGAAGAATACAAGAAAGTAGAAGATCTTTTCTTCAAAACTCTCCCGAGAACCAAAGTGATTAAGTCAATAAGTCGCATAGAAAATGGAGCATTGTGGGTGAATTACAGTGTGTGAGTTTGCATTTCTCCTTTCCACGCGAATATAACGTTAATTAAGAATTGACTTCAATATGTATTTGCATTTGTGGAGGTATTAATGTAACAGAAAATCTGATTTACGCAAAATGAGCACACCAGTTTTTACATTTATAACTTCATAAATGCAAAAATATATTGAAGTCAATTCTTATAGATAAATAAGTCAACAATAATAAATTCAGACTGCTTGTTTGATCAGTAACGCTAAGACACGTCGCAATGATACAAACATCAGCACAATAATACAACACAAGCCCCACCCACCATATTATCAGCCAATCAGGAAGCAGTAATATGTTAAAGGGCATGGCCTTACAAAACTTTGGCTTATGGAATCATAAACGTTAAAAAAGTTTGGGTTAGCCAATCAAATCGCATGGAATCACTTACAACTGAGAGCTCCATTGTTATGTCTGTATATTTACACCTCTGTGGATGTGCTTAAGTGTTTTTTATGCTGGATGTAAGCAATGGGGACAACAGGGTGGTGACAAGTTGGTTGTTGGATGACTAGTCCGTTTGCTGCAAAATCGTATCGATAAAATGCAAAATAGATATAAATCCAAAAGCAACAATTCGTCTTAAATGGCATGAAGTCATTCATTTGTCCATACTAATTCGTCACCATAATTTTAGACATTGTCATGAAGGTGAAAAAAAGTTGTGAACAAACAGTTTTTTCACGATGTAACTAATTATAACAATACAAATTAAAAAAGTTGCCAAAATAATCATAGACGAGCTCGGCCTTTGGCCTTTTTTATTTTTATTGCCTTTGGCCTTGTCTATGATTTTTTTTGCAACTTATTTTATTTTTATTCTTATAATTAGTTACATGGTCCTGTGATACTGGTTAATCCTCTCATAAGATCCTGTCATAAGCCGAGAAATGATTTGCCCAGGTCAACATATTTCAATGTTTGGTTTATACAGGCATATCATTAAGATACATTAAGAATTCCATGACCACATTAACCAAAATTTGATCCTGGAATTTTGAAAGGAGTGGGAGGCAGTCTCAGTTAAGATATTGAAATGTTTGGAAGCCAAATTCTGGAACCAACATCTGGTGATTGAGTGAAGTTTAACACACGCTATTGTGGATAGTCAATACTTCATTGGTTTGTATTAGGGCTGGGACGGGTAACTCGGGTACTTGGGTCGGGTACCCACAGGACTACCTGGACTCGTGGTTAGTCACGAGTAACCGGGTAGGGTCGGGTGATAGGGGGTTGGGTACCAGGGTAGTAAATTTGGACTCGTCCCCGTCCTAGTTTGAAAACACTTCGTTCCTCCATCATCCGTGAGACCGCCTCCGTGGTCTAGTGGTAGAGCGTCCGCCCGGAGAGCGAAAGGTCCAGGGTTCGATCCCCGACCGTGTCATACCAAAAGACATTAATAGATGGTACTTGTTGTTACCCTGTCTGGCGCTCGGCATTAAGGGGCTAAAACAAGGACTGGTCGGCTCGGAGTCAGTATACTGTGTCTGAGTGGGGTATTCATGTTAAACTGTGGCATGGTATCTCAGTGAGCTAGCACTATAAATCGGCATCAGTCCGGACTAGTACAAGCAGCCACACACACACACACGTACATGCACGTCGCAATATAAGTGCAATAATCTTGGACGCGACGTTAAACCCCATTTCACCTCACCTCACCTCACCATCATCTGTGAATATGTGTTGCTTGGATGAGATGTAGTGACTATTTTTACCCAACGAATCCAGCCATTGAGAGGGAAACCAGTGAGTGACTAACCATGACACACAATTCTTTCATGTTACTTTCATATTAGTTTCATATTACTGTTGTTAATATTGTTAACTATTGTCATATGAAAGAATCTGTAACTTATTTTTAGTAGCATGTTCGAATGGTTGATAAAAAGGATAATTCTACCGCTGTCACACCAACAGGAAAATGGCGCAGATGAACACCAAGGCTGGAAAACCTGTGAAGGAACTGAGTCTGTTTCACGGAACTTTGCTGCAACTCGTCGATCCCATCTGCCATCAGGGCTTTGATTTCCGATTTAGCGGAGCAAGAGTTGGCACAAAGCATGGACGTGGAAGCTATTTTGCAAGAGATGCAAAATACTCTCATGCTTACTCCAAACTAACAGATTCACCAAACCCAGCAGAATTAGAGAAGAAAATGTTTGTCGCAAAAGTTCTTGTTGGAGAAAGCACAACAGGAAATCCTACATATGTGCGCCCTCCCGCCAAAAGTTCACAGAACGGGTATGAGCTGTACGACTCGTGCGTGGATAACACCTCAGATCCCTCCATCTATGTCATCTTCACCCTGGAGCAGTCATACCCGGAATATCTCATATCCTATGTTTGAGGAGGATTGATTCCCTATCTTTAGGAACTTGTTGAAGTGTTGAAATTTTACCAGTGGGCTCAATCATTTGTTGTTTCACATGTAGTCACCTTTTTGAAATAATGGTCAAAATTTTCAGTGACTTCATGCGAAAGGTAGCCACAGGCAGGATGTCATTCACAGTTGTCATGACACTTCATGGCTGAAAACATCCATGTCATACATATAGAATACTAAACGAGCTCCCGTGTAATACCAATTTTATGAAACGAATGAATAGTTCTGGTATCTGACGAGCGAAAGCGAGTCAGATACCACAACTATTCACGAGTTTCAAAAAAATTGGTTTTACACGAGAGCGAGTTTAGTATTTTATTTATTACTTGTCATTTATAATGTTTTTAGAATTATACTGTTGAGTGTAAATAGGCTGACACCTACATGATCCATGGCATAATCCAATTGAGTTTAACAGAATAATACTTCAAACACGTCAAAAGTTGAAACGTATGAATTTAATATCATACAATGGTCCACCTTTAGAATTCAGGCGTTCGTCCCACAAAATTATCGTAGTGCTAAGGCTATCACAACTCACATAATTTAACTTAGACTAAAGACTCTCGTTGCGCTAGAGTACGATCACCTTGTGGAACGGGGCCTTGCAGCTCAAAGTTTACAATGACGTCACAATACCCGATGACATAATTTGTTGAATTTTGTTGCAAGATCCATCGGCGAAACAATGCCATGTGACGTCAGCCTAGCAACAAGGTTGCTGGGGTCATCGAGTGTGCATAAGCTCCTCCCAGTGATCTATCATCTCCACACACAATGTCGTTGAATACGCCGAGGGATTTTGAGAGCTTTCAATATTTGTTCGTGAAACGTGTTCCGAGAGTACATAAGCACGCGTTTTGGTATTACACAATGTGTAATAAAGCTGTATGTTTATTAAACGGGTGATCTCTTCACGGGCAAGTAATAAATGTTTCTTATTTCTCTCATTAGGTGATTAAGTCTCCCTCCGAAGAGACGGAAACGTATTGTTTTCGCCTCAGTTCCCATTGGCGTTGGCATTGGCGTTTGCATTACTCATCAGCTTACCTGGTGTCTTTTGCTATTTTGAAATGTTTCAAAATTTTATTTTTGTATGTTTCCATGGAAACGATTTTGATTTAGTCTCAAACGAGAGTAGGGTTAATTTCTGGACAGTAACTTGTGAACTGTTCAACATTTTTCTACGAAACTGCACATATGCTTTGGTCATCAGCTTCACATGTGCCTTTTGCTATTTTTAGATTTGTCAAAATATTATATTTCTACGTTTCCATGGAAACAATTTCGACTTAGTCTCAAACGAGGGTAGGGTTCATTCCTGGAGCCATAACTTGAAAACCGTTCAACATATTTCAATGATATTTGGGATATGCATTGCTTATCAGCTTCATTGGTGCTTTTTACTATTTTGACATTTTTCTAAAAAAATATTTTGTTACATTTCCATGGAAACTATTTGGACTTAGCCTCAAACAACTCTAGGCTTTGTTTCGGAGCCATTACTCTCAAACTAATGAATATCTTTGCATGAAACTATACATGTGCAAAGACCATATGCTCAACTATTGCCTTTTCATATTTTTTATTTTTTTTATTTTTTAGGTTGTTGTGTTTCCAAGGAAACAGTTTGAACTAAGCCTCAAACAAGTTTGTTTTCCGCCAAAACTCTACAGTGAATGAATATTTATGAATAAAACCATGATCTTTCTTGGCTATATTTTGCTATTATTGTTTTCACATTTATAGTAACAAATTGAAATAATGTATCGCCAAAAAAAAGAGGGAGGAGACTTATGTTTTTGAGTAAAAACAGATTCTAGTTATTTTTTGTATTGCTGGTTAACTGATCCGCCAATATGACAAATAGCGGAATGAAACTAAAATAACCCAATGGTTTAAAAAAAATTATAAAAAAAATAAGTTAACATGAAATATGACTCAGATTAAATTGTGTTGAAAAGACGTCTAATAGAGGAAATACGGTCATCCTAGAATGATAGCTCAATAATGGACACTACTTATGTCACTATTGTGCTGCCATTACCATCCTTTGTGTTTTCTACCCATAATTCCTTGCATGTTTATATGTTGTGATGAGGATGGCGATATGGCATCGACCAAGATCCAGAACTACAGTGAGTGAGTTGGTGAGTATGGTTTTATGCCGATTTTAGCAATATTCCAGCAATATCAAAGCGGGGGACACCAGGAATGGGCTTCACACATTGTACCCATGTGGAGAATTGAAACCGGGCGTTCAGCGTGATGAACTAAAGCTTTAACCACGAGGCTACCCCATCGCCCCCCGCCCTACTCGTAGCATAATGTGATTGTTGTGAAACCAATGATGATTCCAAATAAGCTGATGATGTACCCAAATTCACTATTCACAAGAAGTGGGTTTATCATGGAGTACCTTCATTGTAGCTGACTTCATATACCGTATTCAACGTAATAAGCACCCTGCTCTTATAAGCGCCCACGGCGATATTTGCTAATATATTGGCTAGTAAACAATCCCAGTTAGCACTCCTTCCGATTGATCAATGTACACAGACTTATTTATTCGAGCATAATATGCACTCGCCATCGTGTGTTATGTGCACGCTTAATTATGGGCAGTTAAATTCTGGAAAAATATATTGTCGTATATAAACATTTCAGGCTGTCAGCATAAACCATTAAATTTATGATCTTTCAACTCTGTTGTTTTTCACCAAAATAATATTCTAATAAGAGCCCCCTATTTCTAATTTTGAGAGCCCCCTGAGCGCTTTTTATGTCGAATACGGTAAGTGATATAGGACTCTTTTGACAAGTCATATTGGTTGTTCTTGGTGTATGATAAGAGATCAACCATTTGATATAATGATTTGAAAAGGGTTATTTATTTCACGAAACTAAAAAAAATTTGCTTGATTGGACTATGCATAGACTCGTTAGTCCAGCCAAAATGTAACTCCATAATACCAGCCTAGTTCGTCAAGGGTGGAAACTGGACTTTTATAGTCAGTTAACTCTCTTGCCTCGGGAAGATGGACAAATAATGATCTAAAAGCTTTTTCCCTAGTTTTACAATATAATGCAATGTTAAAATACCACTAAATTTGAGAAAATTAGAACTTTAACAAAATGTCCCAATTTTGAAAGAAATGATGAGTTTTTCTTTGTTTTCATGTGGTTAATAAGTGAATCGTTTGTCTTGAAACGGTGACAGAAAAAATATTTTGTCTCCAAAAATATCTCAGGCTGCCCTTCAAAGTACGAACTGATCAGCCTTGACAGCAACTGATGTGTGGTGCCCAACCGATATGTACTGTATCTGTTTATTTGTATATTTAGTCGGTGTAATGGGACATGTGCTTTAAGAAATTCCAGCATTACAATTAACACCTTCATTGATAATTGCATTCCACAATCTACATCACTTCAATGGTTGCCAGAGAGTCATCAGAGCTCCAGATAACTTTTTGAGCAATTGAGTTTTTACTCCAGGGTTTCTATTCTGATTAGGTTATTATAATTTTCATTGGGTAACCAATATTTTTTCACTCATCTATTCATCACGCTATTGGTTTTCCCAAAATTAATGAACATTATAAGATTTTAAAAAATGAAATAATGTTTTAGATGTATATAACTGTTCTAAATATGAAGGCTTGAGTCGGAAAGTAAATTAGCTCATAATTGTGTCTCGGAAATTAGCTCCTTTGTACGCATGCTGAAAAAGCTTAATTGGGTATTTACGTGTGCTGTTTTTATAGATTTGAGTTTTTCATTTAATGCATGCATTTCTGTACACAAGTTAATTGAAAGTAATTGGGTTTTGAATATTTCTAGGGGAAATTTTACACAAATACGCTGCTTATCTGTAGCTCTGGTCATTTTGTCACAGGAAAATGGAATTAAATCAACTTTGAGTTTTTGAACTATGATTTAAAACTTAAGTTCTCAATAGTTAAATAGTCAAAACTAATTGCTTAATTGACTCACACTCGCAAATTAAGTTTAGAGGTATCCAGTCTGTGAAACTCAGATTGGTTCTAGTTCTTTAACTGTTGTCACTTCAGAAGTATCAAACGCAGATTGGATACATCTAATTATATATACCGTATTCGACGTAATAAGCGCCCCGCTCTAATAAGTGCCCACGGCAATATTTATTAATATATTGGCTTGTGAACAATCTCAATTAGCACCCCTTCCGATTGATCAATGTACACAAGACTTATTTATTCGTGTATAATACGCACTTGTGTGTTATATGCACCCTTATTTATGGGCAATAAATTCTGGAAAAATATATCTGTCGTATATAAACATTTCAGGCTGTCAGCATAAACCACGAAATTTATCTTTCAACTCTGTTTTTTTTCACCAAAATACCATTCTAATAAGAGACCCCTATTTCTAATTTTGAGAGTGCCCTGGGCGCTTATTATGTCGAATACGGTATATATTTCCGGTGGGAATTTCACATTGCATTGATACATGTGACTGTTTCATATTTGTGTGTTTGTTGAAGTCAAAATGGCCTTCATGTTTAATGACTTTACATTATTACCCCCCACCCCACCAATGTTGGTGGGGGAGGGACAAAAAACAGGCTCTGTCCATCCGTCAAGTTTTGATTCCGTAGCAGAACTCAGAAACCATAAAAGAAAACTTGCTACACACATTCACCATGTGGGGTAGATTTGCTTTTTGCTGTTTATGTTTCCCCTGCAGTTTTAATATATTTATATAAATTTTGGAAAATATGGACTCTCTCTCTGAGCTGAATGGAAGTACCCGGTAGTAGGTATCATTTCTGGATCAGGTGACTCTGGTATTCACCCTCTTCCACAAGCAGGTGGACAAACTGATAATTTACAATGTCACATTTGATTGCACATATCATTGTCTTTAAGATTGGACAATGGGTGGGGGACATAGATGACTTCGTCTTCTTTTATAATATAACATATATATGATATATTGGCATGAAATTATGTGATTATAATATTGTTTGTTTGTTTGTTTGTTTTGGGTTGGACATGATATCTGCCTGTCAGGAAAAAAAAAAAACCTGAAAAAAGGCAAAAATACCACAGAAGTGGGTTGCATATCTTCTTATAGTCTTGTTATGTGTGTATATACATTGATTCTTGTTTTGTTTTCATTTCTTAAATTCTTATATATGTTTATGTGTCACAGCAGTGAAATGACAATGAGATGTATGCTCTGACATGTTTTGACAATAGACCAGCAATTTTGAAGTCATTTATGATAACTAGGACACCCTAATAAAACATTATGCCATTAACTTTAAAAAAAATTTGGTCAACTTTCAATAAGTTAACAGAAACGTGTCTTTATGTAACTTTCTTTTTAATGTGTTATCAATAAAATCAAATAAAAGTGTCAATAGCTTTTCTTTTTAGTTATTTTTCGTAACAATTTACAACCATTTCATAAGGGTATTTCCTGATTTTAAAAAGTACTTTATTTCTTGTATAAAGGGATGTTTTACAAAACTATTAAACTGTCGCAAGCAGTAGACCTATTCATACTAAATTAGCGTCGTAACGTTAATCATTATTAATTCAATATTTTCATAAGATATGTATAAATGGACATCACTTTATTGAATATTAACATTGTTACTGTATTGCATTCTAATTATCTCTTCAAATGTAGGAAAATCGTCTTATAGAAGTCAACCATTTACAGAGCTCCAGATAACTTTTTGAGCAATTGAGTTTTTACTCTAGGGTTTCTGTTTTAATTGGGTTATTACATTTTTCATTGGGTAACCAATATTTTTTCACTCATCTATTCATCACTCTAATGAGTTTTTCCCCAAATTAGTGATCGTTTTAAGATTTAAAAAAAAAAAATAATTATGCTTTAGATATATATCTGTTCTAAATATATAGGCTTGACTTGAAAAGTAAATTAGCTTGTAATTGTGTCTCGGAAATTAGCTCCTATGTACACATCCAGAAAAAGCTTCATCGGGTATTCACGCATGCTGTTTTTATACATTTGAGTTTTTCATTTAATGCATGCGTTTCTGTATGCAAGTTAATTGAAAGTAATTGGGTTTTGAATATTTCTAGGGGGTATTTTACACAAATACGCTGCTTATCTGTAGCTCTGTATTTACAAGCCTAGTAATCTTTCAATGTTTTGTTTTCAATTAAAAAGGTAAATACTGACTTGTAAATTTGTGATAACATTGAAAATGTTACTTTTAACTTATTATCTATATTTCATCATTTATTGACAATTTCCTTGGGCACTGGCATTAAATGATCTTATTTATCATATAAGGTATACCAAAGAAGCCAGCCCGCCAAAATCCAGCCAATCACCAATCGCAACATACATCACGTGACGATTACGTGTGCAATATTTTTTTCACCCTGAACATGGCGTGTGTTACATTGAGATCTAAACGATTTCTTTTCCCAAGTTGACAATTTTATTTCAATGAAGCTCACAATGGGATCACATTTGTTTTCTTAGTGATCTACGATGTCATCGTGACTCTTTCATTTTGTATACGATAGGATAATTGCCAATTTTATTGAACAGATGTATAATTGCGGGTACTTGAGTACAAGCCGAGTCTCACCCCTCGGGTACCCGAGTCCATATTTTTGGACCCATTGAAGCCCTATCTGCCAATGCATAAATAAATGATACAGTAAAGTGTTGTATGTGGCCTCAACAAGATAACCAATATTTTTAATTATTACCTACAAGGGCAAACATATCCGGGTTCATAAAAATCGTATGTGCCCTAGGGTCATATAACGTCAGGAGACAACAGTGTATTGTTTCCTTCATCCGAACAGCATTGTTGACGTCATTCGAATCTTATTGACGTGACGTTGGTATGACGTCACACTAGAAACGACGTCACAGCTGAAGATTATCAGCATCAGTCGACAAGTTGGTGTTCCGCTGCTGTTGCAACTTGCTGTCCTTATGGGTAAACACTAAAATTTGTCTGTATGTAGACATCTTCTTCGGTAAAAAATAGAACACTGTAATCGTGTTCATGTCATACTATGTTTACGAATCCGGTATTAAAAAATCTGGTATTTAGACACCCATGTCATACATATAGTATGACATGAACACTCATATAACATTGTCTATTTAATCCAAGGTCAGGTAGATGAGATGTGTGACCATGTGTCTGAACGTTGTTGGTTGAGACCAACCGGATTGTCATCTTTTTGTCGTATTTGTTTTATCGACATGTCAGTATTACGGTTGTAGCCGAGTTCACAATGGGCAGAATTCATCCCAAGTAACCTATGCTTGTTGAAAGTCGCGACTAAAAGAACAGAGTTGTCAAGCGTGCAACCTGGTTGTTTCAGTGTCGTTCCCTGATGGTGAGGAAAGTTGTTCATAATATCAATCACTGGCTTGTCCTAATTTTATTATTAATAGGCTGCCAGTATCTTGCTAAACAGCAAGTAAATGTCTGTGACAGTAATACTTGGTTGTATGATGTTTTGACATATTAATATGCATATATGCCTGTTTTTGCAGTAGGTTGGATTTTATGCCACTCTGAGCAATATTCCAGCGATATCAAGGCGGAGAGATCCAGAAAAGGATACACACTGTACTGTGTGGGCAATCAAACCTAGGCCTTTAGCCTGGCGAACGATAGCTTTAACCACTAGGCTTTGTGTGATGATACATATTGTATGATCTGTGTTTGGTGATAGACAAATCTTTGATGATAGAAATGGTCTTTGATGGTAGGAATGGTCTTTGATGATAGATAGTATTGGTGATATATTTACTGTATTTACCAATGTAATAAGCGCCCTGCTCTAATAAGCGCCAACTGCACTGCAGTTAAATATCAAGTGTCGTGTTCACTACAGTGAAATATCAAGTGTCATGTTCACTGCAGTGAAATATCAAGTGTTACGTTCACTACAGTGAAATATCAAGTGTTACGTTCACTACAGTGAAATATCAAGTGTTATGTTAACTGCAGTAAAATATCAAGTGTTACGTTCACTGCAGTGAAATATCATGTGTTACGTTCACTGCAGTGAAATATCATGTGTTACGTTTACTGCAGTGAAATATCAAGTGTTACGTTCACTACAGTGAAATATCAAGTGTTGTGTTCACTACAGTGAAATATCAAGTGTTATGTTAACTGCAGTAAAATATCAAGTGTTACGTTCACTGCAGTGAAATATCATGTGTTACGTTCACTGCAGTGAAATATCATGTGTTACGTTCACTGCAGTGAAATATCATGTGTTACGTTTACTGCAGTGAAATATCAAGTGTCGTGTTCACTGCAGTGAAATATCAAGTGTTGTGTTTACTACAGTGAAATATCAAGTGTTGTGTTCACTGCAGTGAAATATCAAGTGTCATGTTCACTGCAGTGAAATATCAAGTGTTGTGTTCACTGCAGTGAAATATCAAGTGTTGTGTTCACTGCAGTGAAATATCAAGTGTTATGTTCACTACAGTGAAATATCAAGTGTTGTGTTCACTGCAGTGAAATATCAAGTGTCATGTTCACTACAGTGAAATATCAAGTGTCATGTTCACTACAGTGAAATATCAAGTGTTATGTTCACTACAGTGAAATATCAAGTGTTGTGTTCACTGCAGTGAAATATCAAGTGTCGTGTTTACTGCAGTGAAATATCAAGTGTTGTGTTCACTGCAGTGAAATATCAAGTGTTGTGTTCACTGCAGTGAAATATCAAGTGTTGTGTTCACTGCAGTGAAATATCAAGTGTTATGTTCACTGCAGTGAAATATCAAGTGCCATGTTCACTACAGTGAAATATCAAGTGTTGTGTTCACTGCAGTGAAATATCAAGTGTTATGTTTACTGCAGTGAAATATCAAGTGTTGTGTTCACTGCAGTGAAATATCAAGTGTTATGTTCACTGCAGTGAAATATCAAGTGTTGTGTTTACTACAGTGAAATATCAAGTGTCATGTTCACTACAGTGAAATATCAAGTGTTATGTTCACTGCAGTGAAATATCAAGTGTCGTGTTGACTGCAGTGAAATATCAAGTGTTGTGTTCACTGCAGTGAAATATCAAGTGTTGTGTTCACTGCAGTGAAATATCAAGTGTTATGTTCACTACAGTGAAATATCAAGTGTTGTGTTCACTGCAGTGAAATATCAAGTGTTGTGTTCACTGCAGTGAAATATCAAGTGTCATGTTCACTGCAGTGAAATATCAAGTGTTGTGTTCACTACAGTGAAATATCAAGTGTTGTGTTCACTGCAGTGAAATATCAAGTGTTGTGTTCACTACAGTGAAATATCAAGTGTTGTGTTCACTGCAGTGAAATATCAAGTGTCATGTTCACTGCAGTGAAATATCAAGTGTTGTGTTCACTACAGTGAAATATCAAGTGTTGTGTTCACTGCAGTGAAATATCAAGTGCTATGTTCACTGTAGTGAAATATCAAGTGTTGTGTTCACTACAGTGAAATATCAAGTGTTATGTTCACTACAGTGAAATATCAAGTGTTGTGTTCACTGCAGTGAAATATCAAGTGTTGTGTTCACTACAGTGAAATATCATGTGTCATGTTCACTACAGTGAAATATCAAGTGTCGTGTTTACTACAGTGAAATATCAAGTGTTGTGTTCACTACAGTGAAATATCAAGTGTCATGTTCACTGCAGTGAAATATCAAGTGTCATGTTCACTGCAGTGAAATATCAAGTGTTGTGTTCACTACAGTGAAATATCAAGTGTCATGTTCACTGCAGTGAAATATCAAGTGTTATGTTCACTGCAGTGAAATATCAAGTGTCATGTTCACTGCAGTGAAATATCAAGTGTTGTGTTCACTGCAGTGAAATATCAAGTGTCGTGTTTACTGCAGTGAAATATCAAGTGTTATGTTCACTGCAGTGAAATATCAAGTGTCGTGTTCACTGCAGTGAAATATCAAGTGTTGTGTTGACTGCAGTGAAATATCAAGTGTTGTGTTTACTGCAGTGAAATATCAAGTGTCGTGTTCACTGCAGTGAAATATCAAGTGTTGTGTTCACTGCAGTGAAATATCAAGTGTCATGTTCACTGCAGTGAAATATCAAGTGTTGTGTTCACTACAGTGAAATATCAAGTGTCGTGTTGACTGCAGTGAAATATCAAGTGTTATGTTCACTACAGTGAAATATCAAGTGTTGTGTTCACTGCAGTGAAATATCAAGTGTTGTGTTCACTGCAGTGAAATATCAAGTGTTGTGTTCACTGCAGTGAAATATCAAGTGTCGTGTTCACTACAGTGAAATATCAAGTGTTATGTTCACTACAGTGAAATATCAAGTGTTGTGTTCACTGCAGTGAAATATCAAGTGTTGTGTTCACTACAGTGAAATATCAAGTGTCGTGTTCACTACAGTGAAATATCAAGTGTTATGTTCACTACAGTGAAATATCAAGTGTTGTGTTCACTGCAGTGAAATATCAAGTGTTGTGTTCACTACAGTGAAATATCAAGTGTCGTGTTCACTACAGTGAAATATCAAGTGTTATGTTCACTACAGTGAAATATCAAGTGTCGTGTTCACTGCAGTGAAATATCAAGTGTTGTGTTCACTGCAGTGAAATATCAAGTGTCGTGTTCACTACAGTGAAATATCAAGTGTTATGTTCACTACAGTGAAATATCAAGTGTCGTGTTCACTGCAGTGAAATATCAAGTGTTGTGTTCACTGCAGTGAAATATCAAGTGTTATGTTCACTGCAGTGAAATATCAAGTGTCATGTTCACTGCAGTGAAATATCAAGTGTTATGTTCACTACAGTGAAATATCAAGTGTTATGTTCACTGCAGTGAAATATCAAGTGTTATGTTCACTGCAGTGGAATATCAAGTGTCCTGTTCACTGTGGTGAAATATCAAGTGTTATGTTCACTGCAGTGAAATATCAAGTGTTATGTTCACTACAGTGAAATATCAAGTGTTATGTTCACTACAGTGAAATATCAAGTGTTATGTTCACTGCAGTGAAATATCAAGTGTTATGTTCACTACAGTGAAATATCAAGTGTCCTGTTCACTGTGGTGAAATATCAAGTGTCGTGTTCACTGCAGTGAAATATCAAGTGTTATGTTCACTACAGTGAAATATCAAGTGTCCTGTTCACTGTGGTGAAATGTCAAGTGTTATGTTCACTGCAGTGAAATATCAAGTGTTATGTTCACTACAGTGGAATATCAAGTGTTATGTTCACTACAGTGAAATATCAAGTGTTATGTTCACTGCAGTGAAATATCAAGTGTTATGTTCACTACAGTGAAATATCAAGTGTCCTGTTCACTGTGGTGAAATATCAAGTGTTATGTTCACTGCAGTGAAATATCAAGTGTTATGTTCACTGCAGTGGAATATCAAGTGTTATGTTCACTGCAGTGAAATATCAAGTGTTATGTTCACTACAGTGGAATATCAAGTGTTATGTTCACTGCAGTGGAATATCAAGTGTTATGTTCACTACAGTGGAATATCAAGTGTTATGTTCACTGCAGTGAAATATCAAGTGTTATGTTCACTACAGTGGAATATCAAGTGTTATGTTCACTGCAGTGAAATATCAAGTGTTATGTTCACTACAGTGAAATATCAAGTGTCATGTTCACTACAGTGAAATATCAAGTGTTGTGTTCACTGCAGTGAAATATCAAGTGTTATGTTCACTACAGTGGAATATCAAGTGTTATGTTCACTACAGTGAAATATCAAGTGTTATGTTCACTGCAGTGAAATATCAAGTGTTATGTTCACTACAGTGAAATATCAAGTGTCCTGTTCACTGTGGTGAAATATCAAGTGTTATGTTCACTGCAGTGAAATATCAAGTGTTATGTTCACTGCAGTGGAATATCAAGTGTTATGTTCACTGCAGTGGAATATCAAGTGTTATGTTCACTACAGTGGAATATCAAGTGTTATGTTCACTGCAGTGGAATATCAAGTGTTATGTTCACTACAGTGGAATATCAAGTGTTATGTTCACTGCAGTGAAATATCAAGTGTTATGTTCACTACAGTGGAATATCAAGTGTTATGTTCACTGCAGTGAAATATCAAGTGTTATGTTCACTACAGTGAAATATCAAGTGTTATGTTCACTGCAGTGAAATATCAAGTGTCATGTTCACTACAGTGAAATATCAAGTGTTGTGTTCACTGCAGTGAAATATCAAGTGTTATGTTCACTACAGTGAAATATCAAGTGTTATGTTCACTGCAGTGAAATATCAAGTGTTGTGTTCACTACAGTGAAATATCAAGTGTTGTGTTCACTGCAGTGAAATATCAAGTGTTATGTTCACTGCAGTGAAATATCAAGTGTCGTGTTCACTGCAGTGAAATATCAAGTGTTGTGTTTACTTTGTTTTCTACTACTTTTCTGGATTATTGCTCTCCATGAGTCTGGTGTATTGAATATTAAATGACTATAATCTAATTTCATACCTAATATCTGATGTTTTAGCTATAATTCTTCAAATGACATGTATCCATTTTCATTGCATATATCTTTAATTGAGTAAATTCCATCATTAGCCCATTGCTCTATGTAGTATGTTGCTTGTTTGAAGTTGTGATTCAGCCATAATAGTTGGGACAAAATCTCTTCTATATTTAGAACATTAATAATTATTTTCTACAAAAGTTGTTCAAAGCTCTCAATACATCTTTCCAGTAGGGGCTTTTAACATGAGATTGCTTGTCAACATTAGCACCCAGGATGAATGTATCTTTATTTGGGATATTTCAAGTGTTACTCTTTCAGTTTTTTTAACCCCCCGACATATAATGACGGGGGGATATAGCCATCAGTATGTCCATCTGTCAGTCCGTCTGTCTGTCTGTCCATCCGTCTGTAATTATTGTTTGTCCGGAGCATATTTCCTAAACCGTACAACCTAGCTTCACAAAACTTGGTTCACTTAACAATCAGGCTCAGTAGAAGTGCCTTTTGCTATTTAGAGATTTTTAGAATTTTTTATTTTTGTCGATTCCATGGAAATATGATGAAATTAGGAAATTTGAGGGTAGTGCTCTTGTCCGGAGCATATTTCCTAAACCGTACAACCTAGCTTCCCAAAACTTGGTACACTTAACAATCAGACTCGGTAGAAGTGCCTTTTGCTATTTAGAGATTTTGAGAATTTTAAATTTTGTCGTTTCCATGGAAATATGATGAACTTAGGAAATTTGAGGGTAGTGCTCTTGTCCGGACCATAGCTCCCGAACCATACAACTTAGCTTCTCAAAAGTTTTTACACCTATCAAGCAGGTTATGTAGTGGTGCCTTTGCTATTAACAGATTTTTTCTTTTTTTATTCTTTTTCAATTTACGTTGAAAATTGATGAACTTAGGGTAATGTCCTCGTCTGGAGCATATCTTCTAAACCATGCGACAGATTCACCAAACTTTATGCACATATCAATCATGTTCACTAGTAGTGCAGTTTGTTATTTATAGATTTAAATCTTTTTAATTTGTAGCCCCTGACATTTGAGATCATAAGAAAGTGAGCTACATGAACCAATATTTAATAACCTTCATTATATTTCTGGTTTGGGCATGAAGGAAAAAGATTTCCTTGCCAATCTAAATACATTTGAAGGTACACACAGTTTACCGACATGCCACGTCGGGGGGATATGTCATCTTCGGATGACTCTTGTTTACAGTATATTCTGAGAGTAGACAGTTTTTTATCATCAATATAGGCTCTATGTTAATCATGAGTGTAATCCACCTTCCTCATATTTCCCTCGTCAAAGTGGTCCTTTAGATTTTGACTTTATAGTTTCATATAAAATTGTAAAATATTTTGTCATGTGACATACTCGTCAGGAGGGGACCGCCTCAGTGGCCTGGAGTGCGGAAGGTCTGGGGTTCGATCCCCGGCCACGTCATACCAAAAGACGTTAAAAGATGGTACTTGTTGTTACCCTGTCTGGCCCTCGGCATTAAGGGGCTAAAACAAGGACAGTCAGCTCAGAGTCAGTGTACTGTGTCTGAGTGGGGTATTCATGTTAAACTGCAGCATGGTATCTCAGTAGGCTAGCACTATAAATCGGCATCAGTCCAGACAAGTACAAGCAGCCACACACACACACACATACACGTGCATGCACATCACTATGTAAGTGCAATATACTTGGACGTGACGTTAAACCCCATTTCACCTCACCTCACCCTAGGAGGGTTTGGTAGTGTTAAAAATATGTGCAAGACTGTAATTTTCTAAAGCTTTTATGACTGTAATTTTCTCCTGTTAAGGCTTGAATTTGTATTGATTACCCAGAGTTCACCTTTGGATTAAACATAATTCCTAATACTTCAAATTTCTTATTGTGCCATTCTATTTGTAAATCTTGACATAATTGACCATTGCTACCAGCTTTTTATATCCATATTGATTTTGACTTGTCTACATTAAGTTTTAATAAATTCCACAAAATGTCTGTCCTAAGTGTGGGTATAACCACATATAACCTATCATCTCTACCATTTAATAATATTTCAGAATCAGCAACATATTGCCTGAGATTGTATTCTTTATCAATAATAAAATTGAGGGGATTATTGTCAATATTTCTAATCATACATCCTAGAATTTCACCTACTAGGAGGAAAATATATGGTGACAATGGGTCTCCGTGTCGATGGCATCTTCCATTTGTAAAAATTCTGATAGATGTCCATTTTGTATTTTGTATCTCAACATTCCGTGTCTCAACATTTGTGCATCTTGTAAAACCGTGTTTTCCTCCCTGTCTGCGTCACCTCACAATTGTCTCACAGCATTTTTGTACCGGTGCCGACAGACAAAGAAAGTAGCTACATGTACCGTATTCGATGTAATAAGCACCCTGCTCTTATAAGCACCCACGGCGATATCTGCTAATATATTCGCTAGTGAACAATACCAATTAGCACCCCTTCCGATTGATCAATGTACACAACACTTAATTATTCTGGAAAAATTGTATCTCTCGTATATAAACATTTCAGGCTGTCAGCATAAACCACGAAATTTATCTTTCAACTCTGTCTTTTTCACCATAATAATATTCTAATAAGAGCCCCCTATTTCTAATTTTGAGAGCGCCCTGGGCGCTTATTACGTCGAGTACGGTATATATGTTCATTTGTCATTGACAAATTACGCCATATACTTGGGGCTACCAACATCCTATTGTTATGTGAATCGTATTTAATGACAGTTAATGCCAAAAACAATTTGTTTGTCAAAAAAGAAATATGAGAAATAGAATGCTACCCACTCCACAATTTTCTATTTTGTTTCATTAAAATCTTTGTTTTACTAAAATTTAGTCTTACCTTTTTCTTGTATACATTCAAAGTTGATAATGAATGTCCGGGTGGTTGCGAGTTGGGTGGAACAGTTCCTGATGATGGAAGGATGATGGGTGGCAGGGTGGTTGGTATGATATTGGATGGTTGTATAGGAGGATGGTTGATGAGGACAGAGTGGGTGTGTAGAAGGATGGTTGATGATACACTGATGGATGTAGGATGGGTATATAGGAGGATGGTTGGTGATATACTGATGGATGTAGGATGGGTATATAGGAGGATGGTTGGTGATATACTGATGGATGTAGGATGGGTATATAGGAGGATGGTTGGTGAGGACAGAGTGGGTGTATAGGAGGATGGTTGGTGATATACTGATGGATGTAGGATGGGTATATAGGATGATGGTTGGTGATACACTGATGGATGTAGGATGGGTATATAGGAGGATGGTTGGTGATATACTGATGGATGTAGGATGGGTATATAGGAGGATGGTTGGTGATATACTGATGGATGTAGGATGGGTATATAGGAGGATGGTTGGTGATATACTGATGGATGTAGGATGGGTATATAGGAGGATGGTTGGTGAGGACAGAGTGGGTGTGTAGAAGGATGGTTGATGATACACTGATGGATGTAGGATGGGTATATAGGAGGATGGTTGGTGAGGACAGAGTGGGTGTGTAGAAGGATGGTTGATGATACACTGATGGATGTAGGATGGGTATATAGGAGGATGGTTGGTGAGGACAGAGTGGGTGTATAGGAGGATGGTTGATGATACACTGATGGATGTAGGATGGGTGTGTAGAAGGATGGTTGATGATACACTGATGGATGTAGGATGGGTATATAGGAGGATGGTTGGTGAGGACAGAGTGGGTGTATAGGAGGATGGTTGGTGATATACTGATGGATGTAGGATGGGTGTGTAGAAGGATGGTTGATGATACACTGATGGATGTAGGATGGGTATATAGGAGGATGGTTGGTGATATACTGATGGATGTAGGATCGGTATATAGGAGGATGGTTGGTGATATACTGATGGATGTAGGATGGGTGTGTAGAAGGATGGTTGATGATACACTGATGGATGTAGGATGGGTATAAAGGAGGATGGTTGGTGATATACTGATGGATGTAGGATGGGTATATAGGATGATGGTTGGTGATATACTGATGGATGTAGGATGGGTGTGTAGAAGGATGGTTGATGATACACTGATGGATGTAGGATCGGTATATAGGAGGATGGTTGGTGATATACTGATTGATGTAGGATGGGTATATAAGAGGATGGTTGGTGATACACTGATGGATGTAGGATGGGTATATAAGAGGATGGTTGGTGATATACTGATGGATGTAGGATCGGTATATAGGAGGATGGTTGGTGATATACTGATTGATGTAGGATGGGTATATAAGAGGATGGTTGGTGATACACTGATGGATGTAGGATGGGTGTGTAGAAGGATGGTTGATACACTGATGGATGTAGGAGGATGGTTGGTGATACACTGATGGATGTAGGATGGGTGTGTAGAAGGATGGTTGGTGATACACTGATGGATGTAGGATGGGTGTGTAGAAGGATGGTTGGTGATACACTGATGGATGTAGGATGGGTGTGTAGGAGGATGGTTGGTGATACACTGATGGATGTAGGATGGGTGTGTAGAAGGATGGTTGGTGATACACTGATGGATGTAGGATGGGTGTATAGGAGGATGGTTGATGATACACTGATGGATGTAGGATGGGTGTGTAGAAGGATGGTTGGTGATACACTGATGGATGTAGGATGGGTGTGTAGAAGGATGGTTGGTGATACACTGATGGATGTAGGATGGGTGTGTAGGAGGATGGTTGGTGATATACTGATGGATGTAGGATGGGTGTGTAGAAGGATGGTTGGTGATACACTGATGGATGTAGGATGGGTGTGTAGGAGGATGGTTGGTGATACACTGATGGATGTAGGATGGGTATATAAGAGGATGGTTGGTGATACACTGATGGATGTAGGATGGGTGTGTAGAAGGATGGTTGGTGATACACTGATGGATGTAGGATGGGTATATAAGAGGATGGTTGGTGATACACTGATGGATGTAGGATGGGTGTGTAGAAGGATGGTTGGTGATACACTGATGGATGTAGGATGGGTGTGTAGGAGGATGGTTGGTGATATACTGATGGATGTAGGATGGGTGTGTAGAAGGATGGTTGGTGATACACTGATGGATGTAGGATGGGTATATAAGAGGATGGTTGGTGATATACTGATGGATGTAGGATGGGTGTGTAGGAGGATGGTTGGTGATATACTGATTGATGTAGGATGGGTGTGTAGGAGGATGGTTGGTGATATACTGATGGATGTAGGATGGGTGTGTAGGAGGATGGTTGGTGATATACTGATGGATGTAGGATGGGTGTGTAGGAGAATGGTTGGTGATACACTGATGGATGTAGGATGGGTATATAAGAGGATGGTTGGTGATACACTGATGGATGTAGGATGGGTGTATAGGAGGATGGTTGGTGATACACTGATGGATGTAGGATCGGTATATAGGATGATGGTTGGTGATATACTGATTGATGTAGGATGGGTATATAAGAGGATGGTTGGTGATATACTGATGGATGTAGGATGGGTATATAGGAGGATGGTTGGTGATATACTGATGGATGTAGGATCGGTATATAGGATGATGGTTGGTGATACACTGATGGATGTAGGATGGGTGTATAGGAGGATGGTTGGTGATACACTGATGGATGTAGGATGGGTGTATAGGAGGATGGTTGATACACTGATGGATGTAGGAGGATGGTTGGTGATACACTGATGGATGTAGGATGGGTGTGTAGAAGGATGGTTGATACACTGATGGATGTAGGAGGATGGTTGGTGATACACTGATGGATGTAGGATGGGTGTATAGGAGGATGGTTGGTGATACACTGATGGATGTAGGATCGGTATATAAGAGGATGGTTGGTGATACACTGATGGATGTAGGATGGTTGTGTAGAAGGTTGGTTGATACACTGATGGATGTAGGAGGATGGTTGGTGATACACTGATGGATGTAGGATGGGTATATAGGAGGATGGTTGGTGATACACTGATGGATGTAGGATGGGTGTATAGGAGGATGGTTGGTGATATACTGATGGATGTAGGATGGGTATATAGGAGGATGGTTGGTGATACACTGATGGATGTAGGATGGGTGTATAGGAGGATGGTTGGTGATACACTGATGGATGTAGGATGGGTATATAAGAGGATGGTTGGTGATACACTGATGGATGTAGGATGGGTGTATAGGAGGATGGTTGGTGATACACTGATGGATGTAGGATCGGTATATAGGAGGATGGTTGGTGATATACTGATGGATGTAGGATGGGTGTGTAGGAGGATGGTTGGTGATATACTGATTGATGTAGGATGGGTATATAGGAGGATGGTTGGTGATATACTGATGGATGTAGGATGGGTGTGTAGGAGGATGGTTGGTGATATACTGATTGATGTAGGATGGGTATATAGGAGGATGGTTGGTGATATACTGATGGATGTAGGATGGGTGTGTAGGAGGATGGTTGGTGATATACTGATTGATGTAGGATGGGTATATAGGAGGATGGTTGGTGATACACTGATGGATGTAGGATGGGTGTGTAGGAGGATGGTTGGTGATATACTGATTGATGTAGGATGGGTATATAGGAGGATGGTTGGTGATATACTGATTGATGTAGGATGGGTATATAGGAGGATGGTTGGTGATACACTGATGGATGTAGGATCGGTATATAGGATGATGGTTGGTGATACACTGATGGATGTAGGATCGGTATATAGGATGATGGTTGGTGATATACTGATGGATGTAGGATGGGTGTATAGGAGGATGGTTGGTGATATACTGATGGATGTAGGATGGGTGTATAGGAGGATGGTTGGTGATACACTGATGGATGTAGGATGGGTGTGTAGAAGGATGGTTGGTGATACACTGATGGATGTAGGATGGGTGTATAGGAGGATGGTTGGTGATACACTGATGGATGTAGGATCGGTATATAGGATGATGGTTGGTGATATACTGATTGATGTAGGATGGGTATATAAGAGGATGGTTGGTGATACACTGATGGATGTAGGATCGGTATATAGGAGGATGGTTGGTGATATACTGATTGATGTAGGATGGGTATATAAGAGGATGGTTGGTGATACACTGATGGATGTAGGATGGGTGTGTAGAAGGATGGTTGGTGATACACTGATGGATGTAGGATGGGTGTGTAGAAGGATGGTTGGTGATACACTGATGGATGTAGGATGGGTGTGTAGGAGGATGGTTGGTGATATACTGATGGATGTAGGATGGGTGTGTAGAAGGATGGTTGGTGATACAGTGATGGATGTAGGATGGGTGTGTAGGAGGATGGTTGGTGATACACTGATGGATGTAGGATGGGTGTGTAGAAGGATGGTTGGTGATACAGTGATGGATGTAGGATGGGTGTGTAGGAGGATGGTTGGTGATACACTGATGGATGTAGGATGGGTGTGTAGGATGATGGTTGGTGATACACTGATGGATGTAGGATGGGTGTGTAGGATGATGGTTGGTGATACACTGATGGATGTAGGATGGGTGTGTAGAAGGATGGTTGGTGATACACTGATGGATGTAGGAGGATGTTTGGTGATACACTGATGGATGTAGAAGGATGGTTGGTGATACAGTGATGGATGTAGGATGGGTGTGTAGGAGGATAGTTGGTATTACAGTGATGGATGTAGGAGGATGGTTGGTGATACACTGATGGATGTAGGATGGGTGTGTAGGAGGATGGTGGATTGGTATGGGATATATAATACACACATTTCTTGGCATGTGTGATTATGAAATGGTGGGTTGATCTAAAAACAACAAAGTTATATCACTGAGCGTAGCCTTGGTCACCATGGCCTGGGTCCATCTCTACATTCTTTGAACCTCCGTAACTTGTGACCTTGAAGGGCCATATGAGGTCAAAGGTGACAAAGGTGAAGAAATCCATTCACCAGGTGTTTGCAAAAAGGGGAGCATGTCCTGCCCCAATGGTACCCGTCGAAGTGGTAAAATTTGGAAATGTCCTCCACATGTCTACCATAATATGTTTTGAAAGCCTTTCTCAGGCCTTGTCACCCGTGAAGATCCGGGTTAGAATTGGTATTCAGCAATTCATACTTGACGTAACAGGCGACTGTGCTTGTCACAAGAGGCGACTAGCGGGATCGGGTGGTCAGGCTCGCTGACTTGGGATGCATGTCATCGTGTCTGATCGATGCTCATGATGTCAATCATAGGATTGTCTGGTCCAGACTGGATTATATACAGACTGCCGACAGCTGGAATATTGCTGAGTGTGGCGTTAAACAACAAACAAACAATAGGACAACCTCACTGCCCCCTGTGGGGTGTTTATGTTCAATAAATCTTCTTCTTCTTCTTCTTCATATTAACAATGATGATGGTGAAGGATTGCTCTGCCCCAAACATCATGGAAATTGTTCAGGTGACATCTTCTTGAGGCAAGGGCGTTAACTCACCATAGAAGCGCAGTTTCCACCCTTGCCAAACTAGGCTAGGATTCCGGATTTACATTTTGGCTGGACTAACGAGTCTATGCATACTCCGATCAAAATCGCGTAACTAACTAGACATCCGTGTCGAAAACAACATAGATTTCAACATGCAGATTTCAGTCGACTCCAGGGTTTGCAAAGAAGGCGTCAACTTGGCGTCAGCAGATATATTGGAAATATTTTCATGTTTTTAATAAAGGTGCTCAAATAACTAGATCCACTTCGAGGGGTAAGACCCTTTTTATTACAACATAGATCTTGATTATCGATCAGATCGTTTTGGCTGGGCGCCGCCATTTTGTTTGAAGCAAATGCAAGTGATATGAGAGATGGAATATGATTGGTCAATAGAAGGGACATAACTCGTAATAGCCACTGGTGGCGCTACGATCAAGCCCAGAAATTCCAGCCTAATTCGGCAAGGGTGGAAACTGGACTTTTACAGTCAGTTAACTCCCTTGCCTCGGGAAGATGTTCAGGTGATAGCTCAACAAATGCCCAACTGCACACAGCATCACGCGCATCTCGCCTAGTAACTAGTGTTGGGTTAGTTCTGTTAACCCCTGACAAAGTGATATTGACCTACGCTCCTTTAATGCTTATCTTAAGTTTAACAAACTCCGGTTCGGGCGCAATAATACTGATTCAACTAAATGCCAACATTGTCTAATAACATTTGAATGCTGATACCAACTAGTTTAACAGTTGGTTGCTGATGCAAGACAAACAATATCTTGGCAAACTTTGCAGCATGAAATGTCATAGATAAGCATGAGAAACACCCCATATCAAACACGTACATTGTGTACATAGGTGATGAATAAAAAATAAAAATAATGGCAAAGCAGTTCAAGACCTGGTCAGACTTGCAGAGCATAAAATATCATGGATTGATACAACTTGAATAATTCCTAATACCGCCACTTTCCATACTTGTTTCATAACAGATGGGTGTTGATGCAAAGCAATGCAAGATAAGTTTTTGGTCAACAAAGTGATATTGACCTACGTTCCTTTAATGCTTATTAAGATATTTATTTTAATAGGTATCAAATTGAAAACCTATAGGAAAAGAAGATATGATCGGTGGTGTATCAAGAATTTCAAACAGCGAGGATCAAATCACAAAAGTCAATTTAACAGTTGCTTCCACTTGTATGCCATTATAACAGCACAGCTTTCGGGTTGTCTACCCACGATCATAGGTTTCTGGCGTAACCAAGGGACGCAACTCTGCAGAGCGAAATGCAGCCCCCTTATACGAGTGAGGCACTCGTGCAGTTAAAAAGATTGGCAGACAATTCAAGAAATACCAGCTTGAAGAGTCACCAGCCTGGCACTTTTTCACAAATCATTAAAAGGCACCAGTTTACCACTAGACTGATCTGTAAAGAAAGTTTTATCAAGAAATATTCATGAGTTTTGGAGTTCTGCTCCGGAAGCAAGCACTAACCCCATTTTCATTAGAAGAACATCTACTTCTTGTCATGAAAACAAGAAATATTGAACGGTTTTGGAGTTAGCTTTTGAAACTGAAAATAGACGGACAGACATGCTGATCGCTACATCCCCATGTTTCAAACCAGGGGGATATAAATAGTGGTCGACCGATCACCAATGGACACTCAAGCACATTCAACAGATAAGCACCTAAAGCACATAGGTACGGAGCAGTTCACTATTTATCAGGGGCCACGGGTAGCCCAGTCGTCTTAGGCACCGCGATTCGCTGTGTGGAGTTGCGTCCCTTGGGCACGCCAGAAACCTATGATTGTGGGTTCGAAACCTGGTTCGCCCCGATTATGTTTCTAGGTTTGTCAGCACCATGCCCATACTCGTGGGTTTCACCAAAGTGGTAAACGCCTGAGACCTGTATTACTTCGGGCTTTCCTCCCACATTATATAACTGGAATACTGTTGAAAGCGCAGTAAAACCCAACTCACTCACCCACTCACTATTTATCAAGAAGAGGTTGAAAGATAAAACACAGAGTGTTTGGATGTCAGCACTGTTTTATTCAGGACAAGTGAATAATTTAAAATCATACATTTCATGATAACAACTTAATAGTTAAATAATACTGTATTCGACGTAATAAGCACCCCGCTCTAATAAGCGCCCACAGCTAGTGAACAATCCCAATTAGCACCCCTTCCGATTGATCAATGTACACAAGACTTATTTATACGTGTATAATACACACTCGTGTGTTATATGCATCCTTAATTATGGGCAATTAAATTCTGGACAAATATATCTGTCGTATATAAACATTTCAGGCTGTCAGTATAAACCACAAAATTTACAATCTTTCAACTCTGTTTTTTTTTTAACAAAATAATATTCTAATAAGAGCCCTGGGCGCTTGTTACATCGAATACTGTAAGTAATTAAATCAACAAATGGGAGTAAAATGAAACTGTTTGGATGGACACTTAAAGTTCATAGGGCTATACACTTCATAACATAGAATTAAATCCCATACGCCCAGCTCTCTGCCACTGAAGCCGGTTAGTTGTACTTCTTACACACAAGACACTTCTTATTACCGAATACAAACTGAAACAGCTGGAACAATGATTTTGGATGATAAATAGAATCACACCCTTGTGTATTTTGATATCAAACATGCAGGTGACAAGTTGACAACATGATAAAATTATTATAAAACTTTACTCAAAACAAATTTAGAAACGTTATGAGGGAAAACACCAAGTAATCATTTACGCAACCATTTGTTATGTGCTCCAATGATCAGGGGTGTCAGTAAACAAGAAAAAGTAATCATGAGAACGTGGTAATAGGTTCACAGGGTTATTACTAACATTGAGTGAGTATCGTTTTACACAGTTTTTAAGCAATATTCCAGCAATATCACGGCGGGGGACACCAGAAATGGGTTTCACATATTGTACCCATGTTAGGAATCGAACCCGGGTCTGCGGCTTGACAAGAGAACGCTTTAACCGCTAGGCTACCCGACCGCCCGTTATTACCAACAACTAATTGTACCAATAGACGACAATAAAAATGATCGAATAAGCCCAGTCTGCACTGACAAAGATCACTGATTAATTAAATCAGAGCAAATGCACAAGTGGCTGAGCTGAGCAGCTGTATTCCAGTATTAAAATATGAGCTCTGCGCCACACAGTCAACAGGCCATTGGTCTCACCGTCAACAGTCAAGCAGAGAAAGATAACTTCCTCCTTCACTATTGGGGACCACGTCAACCTGGTGTTACCTCTCCACATGCAGTAAGTAAAACTGAAGATATAAACGAATCATATATACTATAGGAATTAATTTTTATGTATAATATGACAGTTTCTGCTCTATATCACACTTGAACAGCTGTCATGTAAGTGCCTGCATTTCACTGTTATTTGTCCATCCACTATCCAACAGAACTTCCAAGAGGGTCACACACACATGTGAATTGATCGGCATGTTGTGGAAGTTACTGAATAAATTCTTAAATTAACAAAATACTGTTTTGTCTTCAGGTGTGATGACAGGTTACCTTCTCGATCACCTCTGCAACTGCTCTTCACCCTCTGATATACTCACCCTATCCGTGATCAAGTTATCTGAGTAAGTGTAGGTATAAACAGTTTCATCTTAACTTGGACCAGATACGTTGTATCTTCCCGAGGATAGGGAGTTAACTGACTATAAACGTAAAGTTTCGACCCCTGCCGAACTAGGCTAGAAATTCATGCCTCGATCGTGGTGCCACCAGTTTCAATTACGAGTTATGTCCCTTCAATGTCCCTCCTATTGACCAATCAGATTCCATCTCACTGTGGACTTTGAAATTCACTTAACTCCCTTGCCTCGGAAAGTTGCCTAGAAGATGCTTGTGAATACAACCGAGTCATCGTTCAGCTAGAAGGTGTTAGCGGGTGTTTCAAGTAGGAGTAGGAGCCATGAAACATAAAACACCCCTCAACACCTCAAAGCTGCCGAGTCATCAGGAAGTACACACAGACACCATCAGGGACTTGGAAGTGGATAATCGTTACAGACAAAACCAGTTCCTGAAAACCCCAGCATGTTCAGTTGTAATCAATGTCTTATTCTGGAGATTCGCAGATTTCCGAAATACTTTGATAGGACAATGTATCCATCTTCCCGAGGCAAGGGAGTTAAATGAATCTAAAAGTCAAGTTTCCACCCTGGCTTGGAATTATGGAGCTGTATTTTGGCTGGACTAATGAGACTAAGCATAGTCCAATCAAATTCACAGAACGAAATCAACACTGTGTTCATAAACAACACGGCGACTTCCAGGCAGATTTAAGTCGATTGCAGGATTTGCAGAGCATGTGTACTTTCAACTGGGCATCAATAAATGTTTTCCAAATGTTTTCATGTTTTTTAATCAAGGTGCTCAAGTGTTTTGATGTACTTGGTAAGACTTATTACAATAAAGATCTTGATTATCGATCAGATCGTGTGGACTGGGTGCCGTAATTTTGTTTGAAGAAAATGCAAGTGAAAGGAAAGGTGGAATCTGATTGGTCAATAGGAGGGACACAGGGGGAGCATAACTCGTAACTGCAACAGGTGGCGTCTTGATTGAGGCACGAATTTCCAGCCTAGTTCGGCAAGGGTGGAAACTTGACGTTTATCGTCAGTTAACTCACTTTCCTCAGGAAGATACAACGTATCTGGTCCAAGTTAACATGACCGAATATGCCAAGATGAAAGTTTTTCTATTGATTAGGTTTATGATGTTAATTTGTTCAGGAGCTCTCATGCTTCTCTGTGTGTGTGTGTGAGAGAGAGAGAGAGAGAGAGAGAGAGTGAGAGACCCTTTTTGAAGTTTTGTTGGATAGTGGATGGACAAATAACAATGAAATGCAGGCACTTACATGACAGCTGTTCAAGTGTGAGTCTGACGCTTTCAGGCTGCTGTTCTCGGTTACTTGTGTTTGGAAAACGTCCTTTGTCAGGAAATTCTCACTGGTCGAAATACATGAGTCAGATCTCACTGGAACGTCTGATTCTCATTGGTCGAAATACATGAGTCAGATCTCACTGGAACGTCTGAAGAAATATCTTATTACAATTGGTTGAATGGTCAACTTAACAAATTATTTCAGTTCATATTCTTGATACTCGGAGTTAAAGACAGATTTTCCTTATGTGCGGCGCTCTGGTAGGATGTTGGCATCAACAGGCTACTACTGAGATGGATGTTGAACAGAACTAAGTGACAAGGTGAGTTTCAAACTGCACTTATTTCATGGTTAAAAGGTATGAGACTCAGTTGTAGACAGACTGTTCCTAATAACTTTCAAGCCAAGAATTTCAAGCCTAGTTTGGCAAGGGTGGAAACTTGACTTTTTTGGTTAGTCGACTCCCACGTTAGTCGACTCCCATGTCAGGAGAGGTACCTGAGGCTGGTGACAACTGAGACTGATGGCAACTGACGCTGGTGACAACTGAGGCTGGATGACAGTGTCTGTGGCAAATGAGGCTGGTGGTACCTGAAGCAGGTGGCAACTGAGGCAAATGGCAATTGAGACTGGTGGCAACTGAGGCGGGTTACTTGTGGCAGCTGAGGCTGGTGGCAACTGAGGCAGGATACTTGTGGCAACTGAGGCTGGTGGCAACTGAGGCAGGTTACTTGTGGCAACTGAGGCTGGTGGACAGTGTCTATGGCAACTGAGGCAGGTGGCAACTGAGACGGTTGGCAGCTGAGGCGGGTGGCAACTGAGGATGGCAGCTGGTAGCAACTGAGGCAGGTTACTTGTGGCAGCTTAGGCGGGCAGCAACTGAGGCGGGTGGCAACTGATGATGGCAGCTGGTAGCAACTGAGGATGGCAGCTGGTAGCAACTGAGGATGGCAGCTGGTAGCAACTTAGGCAGGTGGCAATTGAGGCGGGTGGCAATTGAGGATGGCAGCTGGTAGCAACTAAGGCAGGTTACTTGTGGCAACTGAGGCAGGTGGCAACTGAGGCGGGTGGCAACTGAGGCGGGTGGCAGCTGAGGCGGGTGGCAACTGAGGATGGCAGCTGGTAGCAACTGAGGCAGGTGGCAATTGAGGTGGGTGGCAATTGGGGATAGCAGCTAGTAGCAACTGAGGATGGCAGCTGGTAGCAACTGAGGCAGGTTACTTGTGGCAGCTTAGGCGGGTGGCAACTGAGGCAGGTGGCAATTGAGGATGGCAGCTGGTAGCAACTGAGGCAGGTTACTTGTGGCAACTGAGGCAGGTGGAAACTGAGGCGGGTGGCAGCTGAGGCAGGTTACTTGTGGCAACTGAGGCAGGTGGCAACTGAGGCAGGTTACTTGTGGCAACTGAGGCAGGTGGAAACTGAGGCGGGTGGCAACTGAGGCAGGTTACTTGTGGCAACTGAGGCAGGTGGCAACTGAGGCAGGTGGCAACTGAGGCGGATGGCAGCTGAGGCGGGTGGCAACTAAGGATGGCAGCTGGTAGCAACTGAGGCAGGTTACTTGTGGCAGCTGAGGCGGTGGCAGCTGAGGCGGGTGGCAACTGAGGCAGGTTACTTGTGGCAACTAAGGCAGGTGGCAACTGAGGCAGGTTACTTGTGGCAACTAAGGCAGGTGGCAACTGAGGCGGGTGGCAACTGAGGCAGGTGGCAACTGAGGCAGGTAGCAACTGAGGCGGGTGGCAGCTGAGGCGGGTGGCAGCTGAGGCGGTTGGCAACTGAGGACGGCAGCTGGTAGCAACTGAGGCAGGTTACTTGTGGCAGCTGAGGCGGTGGCAGCTGAGGCGGGTGGCAACTGAGGATGGTGGCAACTTAGGCGGGTGGTAACTTAGGCGAGTGGCAACTGAGGCGGGTGGCAGCTGGTGGCAACTGAGATGGGTGGCAACTGAGGATGGCACCTGGTAGCAACTGAGGCTGGTGGCAACTGAGGCTGGTGGCAACTGAGGATGGTGGCAACTTAGGCGGGTGGCAACTGAGGATGGCAGCTGGTGGCAACTGAGATGGGTGGCACCTGAGGATGGCAGCTGGTAGCAACTGAGGCTGATAGCAATTGAGGCTGGGGCCAACTGAGGCTGGTGGCAACTGAGGCTGGTGGCAACTGAGGCAGGTGGCAACTGAGGCGGGTGGCAACTGAGGATGGCAGCTGGTGGCAACTGAGATGGGTGGCACCTGAGGATGGCAGCTGGTAGCAACTGAGGCTGATAGCAATTGAGGCTGGGGCCAACTGAGGCTGGTGGCAACTGAGGCTGGTGGCAACTGAGGCAGGTGGCAACTGAGGCGGGTGGCAACTGAGGATGGCAGCTGGTAGCAACTGAGGCTGGTGCCAACAGACCCACTCCACCGTCAAAATGACACTGTGGAGAGACCCTGAGGTGTTTCAGACTTGAAATATTAACATATACTCTTAAAAAAAAAGAAACTTGACATAGATGTAAACCCACTGTTTGCCAAATATCTAAAATAATTATGTTAAATGAGAACCAAATAAGTCAAACAGAAAGATGATGTGTCTATTATTCGCGAAAACACATGCAAAGCACATAAACGTAGCGTTTGGGGATCAATTTTACTGCTTCATCCAAACGCAACCGCCTGTAAAAAAAGTGCAGCACGGGATCCTGCATTTAGGCATGCAGGCCCCCCTGCTGAATGGGTATAAAAATCCACATCAACGGCTGTTCATACAGTCCTTATAACGGCAGTAGAGGCGGTGACAGAATGCCAAGACAGCTCAACGGAACAACGCCATTGGGAGATTACAAGCTGGAGCAACTCAGCAAGAAGTGGCCAGGCACTTTGGCGTATCCAGACAGACAATCTCCGCACTGTGGACCCGATACAACAACACCAACAGAGTTGACGACAGACCAAGGTCAGAAAGACCAAGGGTGACAACCCAAGCACAAGATCGATACATCCGGCTGAGACACCTCTGAGACCGCACTACCACAGACACGTCTACAACCACACAGATCCCTGGGGTACGCAGAATATCAGATCAAACGGTACGCAACAGACTGAGGGAGGCTGGACTTTTTGCACGAAGACCTGTTTGACGTCATGTATTGACCCCACGTCATCTGGCGGACCCTCTACTTTGGTGCCAACAGAGGGTTAGATGGGCACGTGCAAGGTGGAGAAATGTACTGTTTACTGACGGGTTCCGTTTCCTACTCACACGTGCTGATGGGCGCGCACGTGTCTACAGACGTCGGGGTGAACGTTACGCCCCCAACTGTGCGCAGCAGGTTGTCCCATTTGGCGGCGGGAGTGTCATGGTATGGGCCGGAATTCATCACGGTGGTAGGACGCCTCTCGTGCACGTTGCAGGTGCATTGACAGGTGTGCGTTACAGAGACTTGATCCTACAGCCTTATGTTCTTCCTCACTTCAGCGTTCATGGCTGACAGTTCCAGCAGGACAACGCTCGACCGCATATTTCACGTGTTTGTCAGGACTTCTTTCAGCACAACAACATCCAGACATTACCTTGGCCACCCCGGTCACCAGATTTGTCCCCGATTGAGCATCTGTGGGACGAGTTGGATCGACGCGTTCGCTGAAGGAATCGACCGCCCCAAACACTTCCGGCGCTTCTTGATGCACTTCAGCATCAATGGCAGCACATCCAACACCGTGTTATTGACAACTTGATTGCATCTATGGGTCGTCGGTGTCAAGCGGTGATTGATGCACGTGGTGGGCACAACCGATACTGACATTTTTGTACCCCTGTGACATTAACTGTATCGTGTACGTGTGTCTGTCTAGGTGACACGATTAATGTTTTGAACATTGTGTTCATTGATCTTTAAACAGTGTTTCAATTATGGTTTCTGTGTCCTATTTTGAAACAATCCGATTATATTTCATTTTGAAAGTCAGTGTCAAGTTTCTTTTTTTGAAGAATATATATTTCATCAAAATCGATACAAAATTCAAACACCCCTTTATGGGACTCACTCCACGATCGAAATTACATCGTGGAGGAGCCCGGAGGTCATTCAGGTCACTGTCAACACCCCTTTATGGGACTCCCTCCACGGTAGAAATTACAACGTGGAGGGACCCTGAGGTGCTGTCAAGTCGTCAACACACCTTCATGGAACTCCCTCCACCATCGATATCACAATGTGGAGGGACCCCGATGTGTTGATGACTTGAATGTAAATAACAGCGACAAAATCAATTCCATAATCATAAAAAATCTCAACTAAATATTTCGGACCATATCGAAAGCATGTGTTATTGAATCACTATCGAATAGTTATGGTACCAGGTGTTCTTGAATATGCGGGGACATACTTGCTCCACGGTTGAAATTACATCGTGGAGGGATCCTGAGATGATGTCAAGTCATCAACACACCTTCAAGGAACTCCCTCCATGGTCGAAATGACAATGTGGAGGGACCCTGATGTGTTGATGACTTGAATGTAAAGAACAGCGACAAAATCTATTCCATAATTATAAGACATCTCTACCAAAAGAAGTGCTGTCAAGTTGCTGTCAAGTCATCAACACACCTTCAAGGAACTCCCTCCACGGTCAAAATTACATCGTGGAGGGACCCTGAGGTTATGTCAAGTCATCAACACATCTTCATGGAACTCCCTCCACGGTCGAAATGACAATGTTGAGGGACCCTGATGTGTTGATGACTTGAATGTAAATAACAGCGACAAAATCTATTCCATAATTATAAGTCATCTCTACCAAAAGAAGTGTCCATTTCATATTTTGGACCATATCAAAAGCATGTGTTTATGAATCACAATCAAATAGTTATGGTACCACATGTTCTTGAATACATGAGTGCATACTTTCGAGCTGGAGTAGTTATCAGACCAGGTTGTTGTAAAATATATACCACTTCTTGAGTATCGGATGCAGAATGAAAACATAAATCAATACCTCAGTAGGTTATTGTGTATCCTATCATCAGGTTTAAAGATATGCATACATATATCAATACATCAGTGAATTGTGACTGCTCTGTCAAAGGAAACAGGCGTCAAACTAGATGATCCTGCCGTGGAGGACCACATGGTGGGAGCGGAACAAGTTCATTTTGAGGTCCACCCTGATCAAGAATAGTAGGGACATGCCCGGTGGCTAAACTGGTAGTTTCATTGATACTGGTGCCCAAGTCTCCACTATCACAGAATCATTCTTCATGGAGAATTTGGAATTGTCAGATCTTTCAGATATGGGACAGTTCATCAGGCTGACTGCAGCTAGTGGCCATAGCATACCCCACTTGGGCCTCATTATTTTGGAACAGTTTGCTTTCTTGTCGTCAAGGACCCAGAGGATGATGCCATGAAAAAACGGAAGTTGGAAGTCCCTGGAGTCCTTGAGAAAAGAAATGGAACTTGAAGTCAAGAATGAAAACCTGCATATTCATGAATCCCTTTCAAACATTTTGGCCTTATACCAAGAAATTATCAGAACAGACAAGAAGATTCGCTTGCTTGAAGAGAAGAACAAACCCATCACCATCCCTGTGAGATCCCTTCAGGTGGTAGAATGCTGAGTCAGCCCATCTAAATTGCCTTATACAGCCTGAGTAGAGAAAGCATCACTTCCCTTTCCCAAGAACTATTCACAGGAAAGTCTGTGGTTACTGTTGACCACACTGGTGTTGTTCCTGTCCAACTTGCCAACTTCACCGATGTGGACATTTACCTCAAGCCAGGGACCCTGATCAGAATTCTAAGTGTTGCCATAGTCGAACCAACCTTTGACTTGGTGGAGGTCAACTGTGAAGAAATACTAATCACGGAAGCAAGTCCATCCATACTGAATGACAAGCTTGTTGACAGCCTATAGCAGAGAATGGACGTTAACAGGTACTTGCCAGCAGACTGTCAACGGAAGCTTCAAGAACTTCTTCACAAGCACTCCACCACATTGAGTCAAGATGAGGATGACATTGGGTTCTGTGATGCCATCAAACATCGGATTGTCACTACTGATGATGCCCCTATCAGTACCCCCCACAGATGAATCCCTCCAAGTGAATTGCAAGAAGTCTGTGACTATATCAGGAAATCTTTGGAAAAGGGAATCATCCGAGAATCGTTAAGTCCATACACATCCCAATTGTATTAGTAAGTAAAGAGGGGAATTCCGGGGTAGAATAGGTCTTCAGCAACCTGTGCTTGCCGTAAAAGGCGACTAACGGGATCAGGTGGTCAGACTCGCTGACTTGGTTGATACATGTCATTGATCCTAATTGCGTGGATGTCAATCACTGGATTGTCTGGTCCAGACTCGACTATTTTACAGACCGCCATCATATAGCTGGAATATTGCTGAGTGCGGCGCTAAACAACAAACAAACAAAAGTAAGGGAGGGAAACAAACTAAGAGTTTGGTGTAACTATCACGCTTTTAAATTTAGACTAGGAAAGATGCCTACCCTCTTCAACGAATTGATGAAGCCCTTACCGTTCTTAAAGGTGCCAAATACTTGACCTTGCGTACGGATTCAACCAGATCACTGTTGGCGAAGAAGACGTAGAAAAGACTGCCTTTAGAACTGGTACTGGTGGATTGTATGAGTACTTAAGAATGCCTTTTGGACTAAGTGGAGCTGCCGGAACCTTCCAAACCATACTTATCTACTTGGACAATATACTAATCTTTGCACCACATTTGAAGAAACTTTAGAAAAATTGGACATGGTCTTGACAAGACTTCAACGTAAAAGTAAAACCAGAGAAATGCCAGCAGTTTAAGGTGAAACTCGTTATCTTGGGAACCATATTTCAGAGAAAGGTATCTCACCAGAACAAGGGAAGTTTGAGGCAGTATGAATGGCCAGTCCCCAAGACAGAGACAGAACTACGGGGATTCCTAGGTTTAGCTGGATACTATTAGAAGTTCGTTCCATCTTTCTCAAGTATAGCAGCACTCCTACACACTGTTACATGGGATACCCCTCAAGAAGAAAGGCAAGCGTAAAATTAGCAATGGCCATGGTATTTCTGCTTGGGACAGCTCGTGTGATAAGGACTTTGAAGAGCTGACGCAGAAATTGACAACGGCCCCTGTCCTTGGACACCCAGATTTTTCATGACCATTCGTGAGGTCCATGCCAGTCACAATGGTCTCGGGGCTGTGCTCTTACAGGACAAAGAGGCAGGGAAGGTTATGCTGATCTACGCTAGTCCGTCACTACGATGCTCTGGGGAGAGAATGGGGAATATTTCGGCCTAAAGTATACAACAATTACAGTCAGTTGACATATGGACAGATGTTAGTTACTGCCCATGCTTCTAAATCCATTGAACAATTCCCCAATGTAGTAAAACTAATGGAAATCGTTCGCATATTGCCCATATCCAGCGTAGTGTGTGAGCGAGGTTTTTAAAAACAAAACCTCATCAAGACTCGACTTAGATGCTCTTTGACGATGAAACATTGGACAAACTGATGCAAATTTCAATTTGCGGACCAAGACTGAACGGTTTTGACCCTAGACTGACGCTACGACGATGGAAGGTCAGGCGAAACAGGCAGTTGTACAGAGGCAACACATCGATCGCCAAGACATCACAACCTATCAGCCGACAGATGATACGGGAAAAGTTGTAAATATGGCCTTGTTATTTGTTATTAATATTTATATTTATGTATGTAAATAAAACAACATGAATATCGGTGTTAATATTGTAATGTGTGTGAAAAGTCATAGTAAAATACGCTATTTGAAGGGGGCGTGGCTAAAATGCAAATGTCCGATTGGGATTTTAAATTTTCCGGACCCCTGGTCTTCACCAAGTTCACCCAAGCTTTTCTAACCAGAGACCAATCCACCAAGTCTGTAGCCAATATACTGCTGAATGAATGGTTCATCAAATTTGGAGTCCCCGACCATCTCCACAGTGATCAAGGCAGATGTTTTGAAAGCAAGGTTGTCCATGAACTCCGTCGCACCTATGGCATCAAAAAGACAAAGACAACACCGTGCCACCCAGATGGAAAAGCTCACAATTCAACCGTACCATCCACAACATGCTTAGGACGCTGCAACCCAAGCAGAAGTTAAAATGGCCCGAACTGCTTCCGGAAGTCACTTGTGCCTACAACAGCAATCCACACGCCCCAACTGGTTATACGCTATATAACGTCTTCTTTGGTAGAGATCCAAAACTGCCCCTGGATCTTGTCCTTGGTAATCAAGCCGAAGAAACATAAAAAACGGAGTGGAACACCATCATATCAACAGGCCAGTAAAAGGACGGAAGAAGCGTTGAAGAGACTGAAAACACTGAACAAAACACAGTAGACCGAGAAATACCAACTGGCACCTGAGTTTTCCTGGGAAACCATGTTCATAGCTGACACAAAATTCAGGACATATGGAACGTATTGATATGCACACATATATCAATACATCAGTGAATTGTTACATCACATGTCCTGAGGTACATGATGCATACAGGGAATATTAAATTGGGAGTCCATAATGAATAACCATCCGCCATAAGCATCCATGATTATACAATGTATTATTTCTCCATGCTTTTATGGTAAAATACATACAATGAATTCTGCTTTTAGTAAAGATTTTGTGTGATTATGAAATGTTTTTTGTGGCTTTCATTTACATACAGACCAGGTTGTAGCAAAACGAAAATAATACTTTATAAACATTAATACAGATATGAAGAGAGTTTGAAGTGCCGAATTACCTACGTAAACTTCGTTAATCTTTCGTCAAATTCTGGAAGTTTGCAACTTATAGATTATTAATTTCCTTCCTATATTTCGTAATTTTCATTTAACTTCCTTGTAATAATAATATCACGTTAAGTCAAGTCCTCTTTCTAATAAGAAAAGAATGTCTAATTGTAAACTGTCTTCCCGACATACGTCACAAGACACGACACATGCACCAAGCCACTACTGAAGCAGGCAGCAGACAACAATCTCTCTCGTGCACATACTTTTCTTCACAATAACCGACCGCAAATGACCTTCAGTGGTGACTGATGTAACTTCGGACCGATAGTCCCAACTATTGAGTGGGTCAACTGGGGTTTTTCCTTATTGTCTACGTTGAGATGGAAATAAACATGAATTGACTTCACTCAACCTCGTGTCATATTTGACGACCCCCGACACAGATTCAAAACAACCAATTCCACTATGGATCTAATGTGCTGTGAAATTTCATCATAGTCAACACCTTTTTATGGGACTCACTCCACCGACGAATTCAAATATGTGGAGGGAGCCTGAGATGATTCACGTCATCAACACCCCTTTACAGGACTCGCTCCGCCATTGAAGTTCCAATGTGGAGGAGCCCTGAGGTCATTCAGGTCGTTGTCAACACCCCTTTATGGGACTCCCTCCACGGTCGAAAATTACAACGTGGAGGGACCCTGAGGTGCTGTCAAGTCGTCAACACACCTTCATGGAACTCCATCCACCATCGATATCACAATGTGGAGGGACCCTGATGTGTTGATGACTTGAATGTAAATAACAGCGACAAAATCAATTCCATAATCATAAGAAATCTCTACTAAAAGAAGAGTCCATTTCATACTTCGGACCATATCAAAAGCATGTGTTAATGAATCACTAAATACATACAATGAATTCTGCTTTTAGTAAAGATTTTGTGTGATTATGAAATAGTTTTTGTGGCTTTCATTTACATACAGACTAGGTTGTAGCGAAACAAAAACAAGAGGCCTAAAGGGCCTGTATCGCTCACCTGGATATTTATGTAATTATTACAAAATATTTATTTGCATTGTACATGTATATAATACTGCAAATATACTGAGTCAAATTAAAAACTTCACATTTTTAAAAGAAATCCCATATATGATATACAACGGACAAATGTATCAGAGAAGGTAAAATTAATCATTAATGTCCAAAGAAGGATTTTAATTAACGGTGGTGACCATAATTTGTTCCAAGCACCTACGGTATTCGGTAATAATATCAACAGTTTAAATCATAAGTCCCAAGCACGAGAATCTGATGGCACACAAGTTCAGTAGCGTGTATGGCCACCATCTGCGTTGACAACTGCCACACAACGCCTCCGTATGGACCTTGTGATGATTGTGAACACATGATTGGGAAGACGACGCCATTGTTGCTGCAAAATGGTGCCAAGATCTTGCAAATTCTGTGGTTGGTTCTGGAGAGTGCGCAGACTTCTGCCAAAGAGCATCCCAGACGTGTTCGATGGGATTGAGGTCGGGAGACCTTGAAGGCCAGTCCATGACGTTGACTCCCGCATTCTGAAGGAAATTCCTTTTCAAAATTGCTGTGTGGGGTCTGGCATTGTCGTGTTGGAAGATCAAACCGGGTCCATGTGCTGTCATAAATGGCAGAAGTTCTGGTGCCAGTACCTGGTCGCGGTTAACAGCAGCGTTGAGGTTGCCACGGATGACAATAAGCCTGGAACGTGCATTGCTACATAAAGCACCCCACACAATGACACTTCCGCCTCGAAATCTGTCAACTTCCTGTACACAACACTGGGCGTAACGTTCATGACGGCGCCTCCACACCCTCGCCCTACCATCAGCAAATCGAAGATTAAATCGGGGTTCATCACTGACGACGACTTGATTCCAATTCCTCTGAGTCCATCGTAAGTGTCGCTGTGCCCACAATTGACGTTGACGTCTGTGTAATTGAGTCAGAATCGGCCCGCAGTATGGCTGTCGTGCTTGAAGGTGAGCAGTGCTCAGACGGTTTCGAACAGTTTGCACACTCAGTCTACCATTAAACAGTTCATTTCTGGTTGATGTAGCCGTCAAAAATCGGTTACGGAGGTGACGTAAGATAATCTGACGATCTTCTGCATGTAACGTCACACGTGGTCGACCTGGCCGAGGGCGATCAGCGGTGGTACCCGTTTGCTGTAGACGCGTCTGTAAATCATAAACAGTCCGTCGACTACAACCCATCGTCCTTGCGACTTCAGCTACGGACTTTCCCGTCTGCAACATGCCGATGGCACGTTCACGTTGCACATTTGAAAGGTGTGGCATGACAAATGGCCGTAAAGACTTTTGTTTTCTTGTGTTTTTCTTTTTTTGTTAATGACTGCTAACAAGTATGGCTGAAAACATGTGCGGTATTATGGCCACGTGACCAGTTGTACGTGAAAAAACACTTTTGCCACTATAGTGCTGTGCACATGATTTCGATCGATTCACCTGCACAAAAACGGGTGTTATCTCAAGACAATACGTGGCCATTACTGTTTAAATACACAATAAGGGCCCACAATGATAACTGGTCAAAATGTTAAAATTTTAGGATTGTGAAGTTTTTAATTTGGTTCAGTATATTTCGTAATTTTGACTGTCAGCATTTAAAATGGGTGGATGGCAAATCTGACAGCATGAACGTGTACTTCTCTTGATACAAATGTAACAAAGATCTGAACCGTTTCCATGTTATGATCCAGGATAATTCACATTAAAGGTATTATTCTCTTCATAACAAACAAATGTATACAATGTAATTGTTTATTATAGGGTGGGGATGATATCGATTTGCATGTTATGGTCAGGTTTCTAACTCCTTTAGGAGTGCCGGACAGATGAACAGAAGGGCCAGTCCTTGTAGCATATGTGCATTCCTCTCATTATACTCTCAATTGTACAAATGGTTATACGGTGGGGATCTTAACTGTCCAAGTTATAAACTCTTTTTTCCTTCCTATATTTCGTAATTTTCATTTAACTTCCTTGTAATAATAATATCACGTTAAGTCAAGTCCTCTTTCTAATAAGAAAAGAATGTCTAATTGTAAACTGTCTTCCCGACATACGTCACAAGACACGACACATGCACCAAGCCACTACTGAAGCAGGCAGCAGACAACAATCTCTCTCGTGCACATACTTTTCTTCACAATAACCAACTGAAAATGACCTTCAGTGGTGACTGATGTAACTTCGGACCGATAGTCCAAACTATTGAGTGGGTCAGCTGTTTTTTTTTCTTTATTGTCTACGTTGAGATGCAAATTAACATGAATTGACTTCTATCAAACCTCGTGTCATATTTGCCGCCCCACAACTTATGGTGTCGGAAGTGGGATGACACAGACGATGTTGTAGACCTCCTGAGTGACGACGGATGTCTTCACTGGATTACAGCCCTTCCAGAGGACAACCTGTGCTGCAGATGACGTCATCACTTGTGTTGTTTAAGACCACTAAACGACTGTGCCAAGACAATAGGCATGTCATGATGTGCTCGCAGAGCTTCAATGAACTATTTTGATATTGCGGATATACTGTGATGTGCTATCGTCCCTGCATATGTATTTGTTAAGTTAAATTGTCAAGCAATAGCACCATGAGTCAGCTGAAGTCTCCTAACAGCAGTGAGGATGTCCCCAAATGTCAACCCAGAAGATGTAGCCAGCTTGGAGGAGGAGCTTAGGAGGATGAAGATCCAGTTGCAGGAACAGCAATTCTTGGCTAGTCGTCCCCCAAAACCACTCGTCATTGCCACTGGACGTCTGCTGACCATTTTCATGGACAAGCCATTGAAGACGGTGGATGCTACTCTGAAAGAATGGCTGCTCGATGTCAGATGTACGGTCGATGCCAGGAAGCTGAGAGAAGAAAAACACGCTCTTGTCTTCTGCCAGCACCTGGGAGGGAGAGCCAGACAAGGGATCCTAGCGAGGGGGGCAACTGTAAAGGAATCGCCGACTGAAATCATGAAGGTTCTAAGGAAGTGTTTGGAGCCAACAGCCCAACACCGGTTCTATTTCCACCAACAAAAGTCTGGCCAAGACCTTATCACCCTTTCGCTGGACCTGATTGACTTGTACGACCACCTCATCGACATTGAGCCGTCCTCCTCCAGCCACAGGAAGAGTTTTTTGAAGAGCCAGTTTGCTCAGGCAGCGGTTAACGACACAATAAACCATGAAATACAACGTCTCACGAGGGAACAGCCTGACCTGGAGTTCCTGGACCTACGAGACTGGCTGATCAAATGGAGTGGGTCGAATACTTCTGCTGCCTGGGACAAAGTCGCGATGGAGGAACATCATGTAAAATTGGATGACATCGTAAGACGTCAATCAGAACTGATTGACAAACAGCAGCAGGAAATCAACGAACTGAGGAGGAATAACAGGCTGCGCGGAGGTAGAGATCGGACTTGCTGGACATGTGGACAGAAGGGCCACATGCAGTGTAACTGCTGTCAGAAAACAGGCGTCAAACAAAACGATCCTGCTGTGAAGGACCACGCGGTGGGAGTGGAACAAGTTCGTTTTGATGAAGGTCCACCCTTATCACGTTCCACTGCTGGACAGAATCCTAACCCCTTCAACCTGCCTCGTTCTGTGGTTAATGAAATACAGGTTACTCCACAGACAACGCCACATGTAGACCCAAACGTTATCACAGATATGAGTAGGACACAACCACTATTAGCTCAGTTGTTAGCAGCCTCTGTCTTGCCAAGAGACTAGTTGTGACTGTTTTAGTTACAATGACCAGGCAGTGTAGAAGTTGTTTCACAGTGAAAGTGTTGGTGGATTCTCAGTATGCAGTTTCAATTTAGAGATATATTCTTATTTTAAGAATGCAGAAACAGACAGACAGACAGACAGACAGACAGAATGCAGAAACAAGTCCCATGGGTTGTGCCCTGCATAGCTTATGCAAGTGCAGTTGAGCACTATGTAATTATTTAGAGATGTTGTAACCGAGTTGTTTCTTTGTTATAACTCTGTACCGATGTTGCTTGAAACAGTTTTGCAAGTAGTTAGATAGTTTTTCATTTTTAGTTTTGTAACATTGGCATGCAGTTAGTTGCAGGGGAGTGTGAAGGGAGTTTGAAGTGCCCATATAAGCTACGAAAACTTTGTTAATCTTCGTCAAATTCCGAAAGTTTGTAACTTTTAGATTATTCATTTCCTTCCTATATTTTGTAATTTTCACTTAACTTTCTTGTAATTATAATTACACGTTAAGTCAAGTCCTCTTTCTAATAATAAGATAATATCTAATTGTAAACTATCTTCGCAACATACGTCACGAGATACGCACATATCATGAGATACGACACGACATCCGTCACGAGATACGACACGACATACGTCACGACATCCGACACATGCACCAAGCCACTATCGAAGATGGCTGCAGACAACAATCTCTCTCGTGCAATAACCGACCGCAAATGAGTGAGTGAGTGAGTTGGGTTTAACGTCGCTTTTAACATTATTCCAGTGATATGACGGCGTGTCAGCTTAATGTGGGAGGAAAGCCCGAAGTGATGCAGGTCTCAGACGTCTACCACTTCGGTGAAACCCACGAGCACGGGTATGGTGCTGACAAACCTAGAAACATAATCGGGGCAAACCGGGATTCGAACCCACAATCATTGGTTTCTGGCGTGCCCAAGGGCCGCAACTCTACACAGCGAATCGCGGCGCATTAAACGACTGGGCCATCCGTGCCCGCCCGACCGCAAATGACCTTCAGTGGTGACTGATGTAACTTCGGACCGATAGTCCCAACTATTGAGTGGGTCAACTGGGGTTTTTCCTTATTGTCTACGTTGAGATGGAAATAAACATGAACTGACTTCACTCAACCTCGAGTCATATTTGCCGCCACACACAGATTAAAAAAACACCGATTCCACTATGGATCTGATGGTGTGAAATTTCATCGTCGTCAACACCCCTTTATGGGACTCACTCCACCAACAAAATTCCAATGTGGAGGGACCCTGATGTGATTCAAGTCATCAACACCCCTTTATAGGACTCACTCCACCATTGACATTCCATTGTGGAGGGACCGAGGTGATTCAAGTCATCAACACCCCTTTATAGGACTCACTCCACCATTGACATTCCATTGTGGAGGGACCGAGGTGATTCAAGTCATCAACACCCCTTTATAGGACTTACTCCACCATTGACATTCCATTGTGGAGGGACCGAGGTGATTCAAGTCATCAACACCCCTTTATAGGACTCACTCCACCAACAAAATTCCAATGTGGAGGGACCGCGGTGATTCAAGTCATCAACACCCCTTTATAGGACTCACTCTACCATTGACATTCCATTGTGGAGGGACCGAGGTGATTCAAGTCATCAACACCCCTTTATAGGACTCACTCCACCAACAAAATTCCAATGTGGAGGGACCGAGGTGATTCAAGTCATCAACACCCCTTTATAGGACTCACTCCACCATTGACATTCCATTATGGAGGGACCGAGGTGATTCAAGTCATCAACATCCCTTTATAGGACTCACTCCACCAACACAATTCCAATGTGGAGGGACCGAGGTGATTCAAGTCATCAACACCCCTTTACAGGACTCACTCTGCCTTGGCCCTGAACAAGTTGTAGTGTATGCTTTCGGTCATATGAAAGGCATTTGAAGCGGCCCTACAATATCAATGACAATGCCGTTGCAGAACACACCACCTGACACACATTTAAAGGAAGCCATTGATCAATACAAACAGGCTGGAAGACCACAGAAACACTGACTAAAAATAACACGCTTACGGTCGCCGGTTGTGATGCGTAAACCTCGTTTGGGGATTACTCAGAGCTGGATGAATAATCGATGGATACCTCAATTAACACATAACTGAAAAAAAGAAACATTTTCTTTTAAGTTTCAAATAAACAACTTGTGACAATTATAGTATTTAGTTCATCGTTTACATATAACTTGTTTCTGAAAATAGGAAAAAAAATAATTTAAGACATGTTTTGAATATATTTGGTATATTCCTAAATTTCAGGTTTACTATGTACCGAGGCTGCTCATTGTTCTCTCAAAATATGTACTCATCTTTAAATCGGACCGAGCGTGTTATTGGCATTAGCCAAACAGTTAAACCGGAATAGGCTGAACCCTGTTAATCACTAAAACCACCGACCGATTACTTCTGAGAACGCTTACATGTATATCTGTTCACCTTTGTTCTATTCAAGAGTGCGAAATCGTCTCCACTGGAAGCGCTCATAAAATCTCACAACAAAGGACGACGTCGATGCTACTGACAGTGTCCATTTGTAGTGATTACAAATCTTGTTAACATATTGAGAAAATATGAATGCTTTTCTGAAACAATAACCATAGATGCCATCGCATGTAATTGATATCGATCACCGACAAAACAATGTTTATTGTATGATAAATTATCTGCAATCCTTTTTAAGAATGTATTTTATTTAGTGATGTACTGTATGACCCAACTCAACAATAAATGGCTGGCAAGCAAAACTGTATTGACAAAATCATAAAGGAATCAACATTAGCAAAAAGAAACCAAAATCCAATAATAGAATTAGTGAATCTAGTTACTTGCATTCAAATATGCTTTGAGGTTCATGCAGAGGTATCACCATCACCACCATCACCGCCACAACCCATCCATCACCACCATCCCCGCCACAACCTACCATCACCACCATCATCGCCACAACCCATCCATCACCACCATCATCGCCACAACCCATCCATCACCACCATCATTGCCACGACCCATCCATCACCACCATCCCCACCACAACCCATCCATCACCACCATCATCGCCACAACCTACCATCACCACCATCCCCGCCACGACCCATCCATCACCACCATCATCGCCACAACCCATCCATCACCACCATCCCCGCCACAACCCATCCATCACCACCATCATCGCCACAACCCATCCATCACCACCATCATCGCCACAACCCATCCATCACCACCATCATCGCCACAACCCATCCATCACCACCATCATTGCCACGACACATCCATCATCACCATCCCCGCCACAACCCATCCATCACCACCATCATTGCCACGACACATCCATCATCACCATCCCCGCCACAACCTACCATCACCACCATCCCCGCCACAACCCATCCATCACCACCATCATCGCCACAACCCATCCACCACCACCATCACCGCCACAACCCATCCATCACTACCATCACCGCCACAACCTACCATCACCACCATCATCGCCACAACCTATCCATCACCACCATCATCGCCACAACCTATCCATCACCACCATCATCGCCACAACCTATCCATCACTACCATCATCGCCACAACCCATCCACCACCACCATCATCGCCACAACCCATCCACCACCACCATCACCGCCACAACCCATCCATCACTACCATCACCGCCACAACCTACCATCACCACCATCATCGCCACAACCCATCCATTACCACCATCCCCGCCACAACCTATCCATCACCACCATCATCGCCACAACCTATCCATCACCACCATCATCGCCACAACCCATCCATCACCACCATCATCGCCACAACCCATCCACCACCACCATCACCGCCACAACCCATCCATCACTACCATCACCGCCACAACCTACCATCACCACCATCATCGCCACAACCCATCCATTACCACCATCCCCGCCACAACCTATCCATCACCACCATCATCGCCACAACCTATCCATCACCACCATCATCGCCACAACCTATCCATTACCACCATCATCGCCACAACCCATCCATCACCACCATCCCCGCCACGACCCATCCATCACCACCATCATCGCCACAACCCATCCATCACCACCATCACCGCAACGATCCACCCACCACCACCATCACCACCACAACCCATCCACCACCACTACCATCGCCATAACTCATGCATCACCACCACTGCCACGATCCACCCACCACCACCATCACCGCCACGACGTCCATCACCACCACCATCGCCAAAACCCATCCACCACCATTACCACCGACACAACGCGTCCATCATCACCATAACCCCTAGACCCATCCATCATCACCATCACCGCCACGACCCATCCATCACCACCATCACCGCCACGACCCATCCATCACCACCATCACTGCCACGACCCATCCATCACCACCATCACTGCCATGACCCATCCATCACCACCATCACTGCCACGACCCATCCATCACCACCATCACTGCCATGACCCATCCATCTCCACCATCACAGCCACAACCCATCCATCTCCACCATCACTGCCATGACCCATCCATCTCCACCATCACAGCCACGACCCATCCATCTCCACCATCACTGCCACGACCCATCCATCACCACCATCACTGCCACGACCCATCCATCACTGCCATGACCCATCCATCACCACCATCACTGCCATGACCCATCCATCTCCACCATCACAGCCACGACCCATCCATCACCACCATCACAGCCACGACCCATCCATCTCCACCATCACTGCCACAACCCATCCATCACCACCATCACTGCCACGACCCATCCATCACCACCATCACTGCCATGACCCATCCATCTCCACCATCACAGCCACGACCCATCCATCTCCACCATCACTGCCACGACCCATCCATCACCACCATCACTGCCATGACCCATCCATCTCCACCATCACTGCCACAACCCATCCATCACCACCATCACTGCCACAACCCATCCATCACCACCATCATCGCCACAACCTACCATCACCACCATCACTGCCACAACCCATCCATCACCACCATCACTGCCACAACCCATCCATCACCACCATCACTGCCATGACCCATCCATCTCCACCATCACCGCCACGACCCATCCATCACCACCATCATCGCCACAACCCATCCATCACCACCATCATCGCCACAACCCATCCATCACCACCATCATCGCCACAACCCATCCATCACCACCATCACTGCCATGACCCATCCATCTCCACCATCACCGCCACAACCCATCCATCACCACCATCATCGCCACAACCCATCCATCTCCACCATCACTGCCATGACCCATCCATCACCACCATCACAGCCACGACCCATCCATCTCCACCATCACTGCCACAACCCATCCATCACCACCATCACTGCCATGACCCATCCATCATCACCATCCCCGCCACAACCCATCCATCTCCACCATCACTGCCATGACCCATCCATCACCACCATCACAGCCACGACCCATCCATCTCCACCATCACGGCCACAACCCATCCATCACCACCATCACTGCCATGACCCATCCATCATCACCATCACTGCCACGACCCATCCATCACCGCCACACCCCATCCATCACCGCCACACCCCATCCACCGCCACACCCCATCCACCGCCACACCCCATCCACCACCACACCCCATCCATCACCGCCACACCCCATCCATCACCGCCACACCCCATGCACCGCCACACCCCATCCACCACCACACCCCATCCATCACCGCCACACCCCATCCACCGCCACATCCCATCCATCACCGCCACACCCCTTCCACCGCCAGACCCATCCACCACCACACCCCATCCATCACCGCCACAGCCCATCCACCACCACACTCCATCCATCACTGCCACACACCATCCACCGCCACATCCAATCCATCACCGCCACACCCCATCCCCGCCACACCCCATCCATTACCGCCACACCCCATCCACCGCCACACCCCATCCACCGCCACACCCCATCCATTACCGCCACACCCTATCCACCGCCACACCCCATCCACCACCACACCCGATCCAACACCACACCCCATCCACCACCACACCCCATCCATCACCGCCACACCCCATCCATCACCGTCACACCCCATCCATCACCGCCACACCCCATCCATCACCGCCACACCCCATCCACCGCCATCACCGCCACACCCCATCCACCGCCACACCCCATCCATCACCGCCACACTCCATCCATCACCGCCACACCCCATCCACCAACATCACCGCCACACCCCATCCATCACCGCCACACCCCATCCATCACCGTCACACCCCATCCATCACCGCCACACCCCATCCATCACCGCCACACCCCATCCACCGCCATCACCGCCACACCCCATCCATCACCGCCACACTCCATCCACCGCCACACCCCATCCACCACCATCACCGCCACACCCCATCCATCACCGCCACACCCCATCCACCGCCACACCCAATCCACCGCCACACCCCATCCATCACCGCCACACCAAATCCACCGCCACACCCAATCCATTTCCACACCCCATCCAGCGCCACACCTCATCCATCACCGTCACACCCCATCCATTACCGCCACACCCCATCCACCACCATCACCACCACACCCCATCCACCGCCACACCCCATGCATCACCGTCACACCCCATCCATTACCGCCACACCCCATCCACCACCATCACCACCACACCCCATCCACCGCCACACCCCATGCATCACCGCCACACCCCATCCACCGCCACACCCCATCCATTACCGCCACACCCCATCCACAGCCACACCCCATCCACCGCCACACCCCATCCATTACCGCCACACCCCATCCACCGCCACACCCCATCCACTGCCACACCCCATCCACCACCAGACCCCATCCATCCCCACCACGCCCCATCCACTACCACACCCCATCCATCACCGCCACACCCAAAAAATCACCGCCACATCCCATCCACCGCCACACCCTATCCATCACCGCCACACCCCATCCACCACCGCCACACCCCATCCACCACCATCACCGCCACACCCCATCCACCACCATCACCGCCACACCCCATCCATCACCGCCACACCCCATCCACCGCCACACCCCATCCACCGCCACACCCCATCCATCACCATAACCGCCACACCCCATTCCCCGTCACAAACATCCACCGCGACATCCATCCACCAGAGAAGGACACTATTCAAGTAAAGACCCTGCGCCACATGACAACTCACATCCTGAAAGACAGGGGTTGTTGACAACTGGGTTAGAAACACTGTACTGCCTACAAGCGTGCATACCACGTCACCAAGTAATACAGATAATACCAGTGCCCGAAGTAAACGCGGCAAACATAATCGACAACAGCAACCCACGGAACAAACACAGCCATGTCCGAATACAGTGAAGGTAACTCGTCAATCTACAAGTTTGTAATAACAAAACCCTTCGAATTTGAAATATTTAGCGATGTGCATGTACTCTGTATGTTTTTATATTTAGCCCCGTCACGATCATTACGCAAAAGTTCCATTTCTGCCTTTGAATAGAACTACAGTAAACTACGGTTATAACGAACTCGAAGGGACCACTAACTTAGTTTGTCGGGACCAAAAAATCAGTTTGTTATATCCGTCAGTTCGTTATAAGCGTGTTCGTTATAAACGTACTTTACTGTATTCTTAAACGCAGCGAATGTTTGTGCACGTATCGTTGTGTCTCGCACTTATGCAAATATGATCAAAACAATATCTGGGTCAGCTTGACGGTTTCACTGTGAAATTATTATTTTTAACATAGACAAGAGTACTTTCTCAAGCAGACCGATACATTAAGGCAAACACTTAGCTGATGTCTAAATGCAAATGAACTTTGGTCAGTGGGTAGCGTATCCAAAAAGTATTATCAGGTTATTAGCCAGCCGGACATTGCCCACATGAAGAGCTGTGTGTGAAAGGTTACAAACAATGGTATGTAAAGTGCAGCCCTGGTGTCAGGGTGACCTGCGACGTGGCTAGTTATTTTTAGAGCTATAATGGGATGATTTGAATGTGGTTAACACCACATGAAATAACAGTTTACAAAAATATCATATCACAGCTTGTCAACTTAACCACGGGGGACACCTGAAATGGGTCCCACACATTGTACCCATGTCGGGAATCGAACCCGGGTCTTCGGCGTGACGAGCGAACGCTTTAACCACTAGGCTACCCGAACGCCCACTTGATGTTTGGGGAAGTCTTAACTGCCCAAGGCCTTAGACGTTTACTCATTTGATGAAAACCACGACCCTGATTGTCATGAGCTAAGTTTTCACTCTTTAAACATTTTAAATTGGCCCCTATATATGAGCCTCCTATTTACATTATTTGTGCACAAAATCAACATTTTCCCCGAGTGCTCAATCAGTATTAGCTGAAAGCGCTCGTAAAATCGTTAGGTATGGTGAAACGTGTGTTCTGCAAAAAAGGAGTGAGTGAGTCGGTTTTAACGCCGACTTTAACAGTGTTCCAGTTATATCGCGGCGTGTCAGCATAATGTGGGAGGAAAGCCCGATGCGTTAAACCCAACTCACTCACTCACTTCAGGCATGCCTGTCAAATCAAACTGACACGTGATATAACCGAAACACTGTTCAAAGCTAGGTTGGACCCTCACACTTATTCACTACTAACAACAAACATTTTATAGCCGAGACCCGGGCATTCAAATAGCTTTCAGTTGACAGTCAAACAGTCAAGTACGGAAGCGTAGTGGGGCCACGGTGATTTTTTTTTTATCTAAATATCTCCTACGTAGGACTTAGTATCTTCTACGTAGGACTTAGTATCTCCTACGTAGGACTTACTATCTCTTACGTAGGACTTAGTATGACCTAGAATCACTATCTCCTACGTAGGATATTATAAGTCCTACGTTGGAGATACTTAAAAAACAAACACTTCACCGTGGCCCTACTACGCTTCCGTAGTCAAGCTCGTGACTGCGGCTCATATCCTGGTAATAACTATCAGCTACAACTGTTTCTCGACATGTCAAGAGAATGAGGCAAGCCTGGATTAAGTACGAAAGCGATATCCCCTCCTGGCCACCATAGATAACGAATTGTTTTTTGACGTGTGTTATACACACACCCTCTTATCTCTCAGTATTTGATACTAGAGGTCAATATACGACTGCTCCAAGTCCCAGGAGATTCTAACTGAACCTTAGGCCTCTCTTTTAAATCACTTGGTTCACTGGTTATTGTTCCCGAGCCATGGTTGGAATAAATAAACTGACGTCCAATAGAAAGAGTGAGTGAGTGAGTATGGTTTAACACCGCTTTTAGAAATATTCCCGCAATATCACGGCCATGTAGGGAATCGAACCCGGGTCTTCGGCGTGACGAACAAACGCTTTAACCACTAGGCTACCCGACCGCCCTCAATAGAAAGAACTCCGTGAGAGACGATTGCAGCTGGGCGAAAGCATGCACGTTAATACATATACATATATCTAAATAATAAGAGTGGTATTTTAGCATCTTGTGAACAAAACTTCACTTCATAAAAGCAGAGGGGGGCACGGGTGGCCCAGTAGTCTAAGGCGCCGCGGTTCTTTGTGCAGAGTTGCGTCCCTTGGTCACGCCAGAAACCTATGATTGTGGGTTCGAATCCCGGTTCGGACCGATTATGTTTCTAGGTTTGTCAGCATCATACCCGTGCTCGTGGGTTTCACCGAAATGGTAGACCTGCATCACTTCGAGCTTTCCTCCCACATTAAGCTGACACGCCATAATATACAGTCAGGGACGAGCATGGCTTTCCATCTAAGCTTTATCGACGGCTTGCCGACTAAAATGCCACTAATTTTGCAACCCCCAAAAATCCCCATAACCCGGTTACTTTGCAAGCAACACACTCCCACCAGTGCCATACACTAACTGCTCCCTTGCCTCAATGCGTGGTGCTATAAATAGACCAGGGGCGGTATTCACAAAGCTTCTTAGAATTTTCTTAAGCCTTAAGAATTCTTAAATCCACAAAGAAATCTTAGTTTCCCTAACAACCAACTTAAGTTTTAAAAAATTTCTTAAGTCATATTCACAGAGCTTCTCAGTGCTTAGTTCTTTGCTTAAGTTTAAGATACCTCATGAGCTTACTTAAGTCCTTAAGAATTTTCTGAAGACATCCAATATGGCTGCCATAGGTATTGTACAAACCACCGCTAGACGAGATGTACTGCAAATATATTCTGACAAAGAACTAATCAGAAGATACAGGTTAAACGAAAGTGGTATTGAATATGTGACTGGGTTAATTGCTGATAAAATATGTCCTAGCACCTCTCGTTCTCATGCCATGACAGGAACTGAAAAGGTTGTAGCAACGCTACGTTATTTCGCTACAGGCAAAATGCAATTATGCAGCGGGGATGACTTGGGTCTTTCCTAATCGTCGGTCAGTCGGGCGATAGAGCAGACAGTGTCAGCTTTGTCCGACGCCGAGATAGCATCCCAGTTTATTCACTTTCCGACAACACAGGGTTGTATTCGTTGGAATCAAGCGGCGTTTTACAACATCGCTCTCTTCCCTGGCCTTGTTGGAGTGATTGATGGATCCCATGTGCAGATTATTGCACCATCTGTTGACGAACCCTCATATGTAAATCGTAAACAGTACCACAGTATAAACACACAGATTGTATTTGATCCAAACAACATGATAATTGACCTTGTTGCGAAGTGGCCAGGCTCGACACACGACTCGAGAATACTCACCGAAAGCGGGCTTCATATTTTATTTGAACGACACATCGTGCCAACCGGATGTCACCTACTTGGAGATAGTGGCTACCCCTGCAGAAACTGGCTGCTTACGCCGTACTTGAGACCAAATCCTGGCTCACAGACATCCTACAATCGGTAATATTCTCCTACATTCGTGAACACGCAATCGTAATGAGAGTTATCCCCCTTCAAAATTACAAAAGTGAGAATTGGTTGTTGTGAAAAGTTTAAGTGTTCAAATGTGAAAAGATATTTGGTTGTGCATATATATATCGAAAGTGAACATTAAGAAATTACCCATATAAAAATATGAAATATATTTAATGACAGATAAGCAAGAAAAACATTTATGTTTAAAAAAACATAAAAAATATTCTAAAAATATATAGGTCAATGTGAATCACTTTTTACAAAGTATAAAAAAGCTAAATATTTTAGTCATTACATCAAGTGACTAAAACATCTGTCCATTCACCTAACAGACTGGATAATCGTTATTGGAGTTCAAAAGGGCTTAGACACTTCTCAATAATTATTGACTACTCATGTTCAATCACTGAGTGATGAAATAGAGCATAATAATGTTTGGATTTTTACTCAATTTGTAAGATAACTGAAACAAATTTGTGGAAATTCATTATGGAACACACTGACTGTAATACACACATATCTGTAAATTGTTGTGTGTGTGTGTGTGTGTGTGTGTATGTATTAGACGGGTTCTGAACTTGTTTTCCAGAGCACATAAAAGGACGCGGAGTGTCGTGGAAAGAGGTATAGGCCAGCTCAAGAGACGGTTCCATGTCTTACATGGAGAGATTCGCCTTTCTCCAATTAAGGCATGTAAAATCATAACATGTTGTGGAATTCTGCATAACATCTGCAAGATAAGGAATATCCCATTACCTGACAGTGAGTCCAATGATCCGGATGAAGACATGACAGCCCCCTACAGAGAGAGAGATATTCCTGGCCACAACTTGACCTTCAGGAATCACTTTGCAAACACTCACTTTCAGTGTGAGTGATAATTCTTCTTTTAATTGAGTAAAACCACTATTTAATGAATTATATTCAACAACAAAAAATTTCAGTAAAAAAACAGTTTATTTTAACAAATAAGAGTATAAGAATCAGTTGATAAGGTTTACCTTTTTTCAAAAATAATTCACAAACAATTTATTACAACTGGTTAATGAATTTAATATTGTTACTATAATTGTTAAATATTATATATAATTTGTGAATCTCAAGGATTCTTTAAAAAATGCTCAAGGGTTCAATTGCAATGCATTTTCCCAGTTTACTTACCTGGTATATGAAAATACATTTATCTTCTTGTAAGAAACATCTTATGACAGACAGATTTTATTGTAGTAAATTCAAAAGAACGATAGTACATAAAGTCTTCAATACATAATCATTGTTGAAAGTTAAACACGTTTAAATTCTTCCTGCATTTCTTATACATATTTCAGAAATTTAGCAAATACATGTTGTAATACATATCACAATTTCTTGGAGTAACTGGCCCTGTCTGTCATATCAAATGCAGTGACACAGAATAAGATATTCATCCTCACTGGCCACTGGCCATAGATAACAATACTGTTTAGCACTGATAAACATACCTGTCAGGTGATAGTCTCAACAGACGGAGCAAGTACTTTCTACAATTAGTGACAGGCACCCCATAATGGACATCTTCCAGTTTCGCGATAATTAACACAATATGATGACTAGTACCCTATTCCTAAAATAGATTAACAAAATCTTTTGTGGATCATTTTGACATTATCCTGAACTGTTTGCCTCCTTGTTGTGGGAACAATATTCTTATAAAAATATGAAAGGCATTCAACAGAGATACACAATACTGTTCAATGAAATACTTAACTGGAAAAAGTGTGTTACAAGCTTAGTCAGCTAAGGTCTTACATTTTATTGATTTTATCCATATCATTGGCACCCAAATACGAAGATTTTGAACCCTGAAATGCAATGTTGCTGTAAGCAGAAGTAAAACATGAGAATATGGTTGAATGAAAACACATTCAAATTATGACATGTTATCAATGTATCTATTGATAGAAATGACATTTCACACACTGTAACCTCACACATTAACCAATATTATATTATTGAAGATAAATTTAAACTGAAAAGGAGTATGGTTGTGTCAAAATAGGTTTCAAATCTTTCTCTTCAAAGAATACATTACATTTTGAAAACATGGTAAACTCTCTGGCCTTAAAAAGTGATATGCATACATGGTATAGATATAAATTTTATTCATTCTGCAGTTTTTGAAGTTGAATTTCCATAATTTTCTTCTTAAGACTTAAACAATCAGTTTCAAGTTTAAGTTTCTTGTAGAGTAGCTCATCATAGCTTTACCCCAACAGGAAAGTTTGTCGCGAGGACTTTGGCTCCTGGACTGTGCTCCATCCTGCTGGCCTCTTCATGGATCCCTGTGCTGAGGAGGCGGTGTCTGGCACTGATGGTTCCGGCTGTAAAGGCACAGACACTGTTGATGCAGTAGGGACAGCTGCTCCCATGGCCTGGAGTGTCTGCAAGTCAAGTGCTGCCATGTCACTGTATTCACTGTATATAAATGGACAGAAAATGTTTTAGTCATTGTTGTTTTTGAGTATCTATGTATCTGAATAGGGTAAAAATATGAGGTAATAATCAGTTTCAAACACATGGAGTATCAATAATTTTTAGTGATCCCTTCAAATACTTTTCACCACAATCTTGCACTTTGCAGGATTTGTTTAGGAAGATAATCAAGATTGGTTATTCGCTGTTATTGATGTGTTATATAATTTAATATGGATGCTTTTATAGTAATGTGTATGACCACTTATACACAGGAGGTACTTTGCTAACATAATAGTTTTTCATAGCAAATCATTTAAGTAGAGTTATGCTATATGAATGATTATACTCACTACAAGGGCAAGGGAATACATCAGTAGAATTACCTTGCATTAACTGTGTCAGAAAGGCTGACCACCTGTAGGAGGGATGTGTCCATGGCTGATGGGATTCCAGATATGGATACATTATCCTGCCCCAGAATATCCCACACTACCTCGGATGTGGCACTCAAAGTAGGGCATGGTGATGGACCACCACCTGTCGAAGTGAAAATTATTTTTACTTACATCAGAAAAATTGAGAAAGTTTTATTCTGAATCAATGTGTTAAATAATACTAAAGAAACAATTGAAGACAGCCTAAGAATTGTATATACATATGTAAATTCAAACTTTTAAGAATTGATTATACACTGTATGGGACACCAAAATGTACTTAAAGACACCAAATACAAATATTTTTACTTGAAAGCTAGAATAAACAATAATTGTAACACATTAAGATTAAATGTATCTCAGATCTGGTGATTTATGCACTGTAAAACTACTATTACAGTTCAGTGTTGCAAAATGTGAACTACAATAATTACCTGTGCTGATAACACCTTGCTTGTACCTTGCAATTTCTCCCCTGGCTTTACTTTGGATGTTATGCCATTTCTTTTCCACCTCCTCGGGGGCTCTGATGCATCCTATGATTTACATAAAAATATTCAATTCTCAACTGTGTAATGTAAATTTCAGAAATAAACGAATAGGTACTGGATGTGACACTGTAATATAACTGATAACCTGTACAATAACATTTATTTTTTTCTTTCCCTGAAAATAAATTTTATGTTAAATAAAATATAGATCTTATACAATACAATCTAGTTCTATCCCAAACAATCCTTCCGATTTTATGTGCGTTGCTGCTGTGAAAATTTGCAAAATACTTAAATAAGTAATTAAAAATGAAGACATCTTAAAAACAGTATTTACAATGTTTCTGTTACGCCGTCCGAAAAAGTATCATGTCCGAAAATCCATGATCCGATTAGCAGTTTATAAACAATGTGCTCTTTGGGCCTAAATTATTTCGTATTATTTTATTTTATTCAGAAAGAATAACATTTTGATTAGAATTCATGTAAGATTCATATTTAGATAGGTAGCAGCTTAAAAACAATGCACACTGTTCAATCATGTTTAATAAATTACTTTATGTCTTCATTGAAGATTAATGTCTTCATAAAAAAGTGAAGGCAAATATGGATTCTTTAGGGGAGGTGAAATAAAATATGCCTTCAAAAATGTTTATGACATTTCATAATAATAATCATAATCATAATAATAACAACAATAATAATAACGTTTGACAATTATAATAACATATTGTATTGACCTTTGTATTTACTGAAAAACTTAACTGACTTAAATAAACAATATTTTCCACTTGACAGTTAGATCTGTTAAAATGTTCTCATTACACCATACTATCTGCATGTTATTTCTTTATGGAAGATACATATATACATGTAAAAAATAGACAAAGTAACAATCTTTGGAAAGAAAATGTTGATTTATTTCAGTTTACCATAAGCGAAAAAAGTAGAGGCATGTAGAAATTATTATATTAATTTTCTTATGAAGCTCAAACATGATATTAGAATAGACCAAACTGGAGTAGTTAAAAATTACCTAAAGAAAACAGATGTAGCATTCATACTGAGAATCATTACCAAAAGGTTGAACTACTTTGCATGTGATTAGTATATGATTAATTTATGCAGTATGAAATATCTTTTTTTAATATCTGTATAGGCAGTAAACATCATACATATTCCAAAGTAGACACAATTTATGGATAACATTTGACATGTTCACCAACTCATACAATATTAGTAAGACAAATTGAGTTATGTCTATTGCGTCACATTAATTTATTGTATCAAGAAGTACATCAACATTAAAAACCTTGTATTTATTGCAGGAGGGGGACCTGGTCCGAGCAAGTTAAGTGTGGTGTCTGAGGCAGTTTACGATGTTCTTGGACACACAAATGTGAGCATAAGTGGAATTGAAGGGAGCTTTGATTCAACCCTATTCCAGGTCATGGATATGTCAAACAGGTAAACATTTTTTTCTTTAGTGATAAAAAACTTATGATATTTATGTTCTGGTTTATGGCTCAAACATTTATGTAAAACATTTTCTTTTCAGTTGTCAGGAAGCAGCCATACTTGGCTTGGAATCTGAAGTTTGTGGCCCCTTGCCACATGGAGTTCAGGCCAGACCTCAAGCAACCTGTACTTCAGCCTCAGCTGGCCCCTGCTCCAGAAAAGAAGACTTAAATGACCAACAACTTCTAAGAAAAAAGACATTACTAGAAATTGATGTACTGCAACTTCAGAAAGAAATGCTAACCCTAAAATTAGAGATGATGAGAAAAGATCAGTCTTATAATTGAATAGTTATTTCACATTCTATGCTTAATTAATTCAAGATATCAGTTGCCTTTACAGGAATTTAAATGATTAATTCACTGAAATTCACATAATCAAGTTTTGTTTAGCAATGTTCTGTAATTTCAGTTATTTCACAAAAGTCTATAATTATAGGTTAGAAAGTAATTTGGATGTTATTTCATAAGAAAACTGTCTTACATTGAAGTAATAACAGGAATTTTGAGTAAAAGATTGACAACAATAATCTCAACAACAGTATTAACATTAACAATTGATTGTTTTGATATCTTTCATGTAAATATATTGAGTTAAAATAGTTTTCAATGATTGTACCAGTTAACCTAAATCAAACCTGTTGCATTATAATATGGGTAAGATTGCTATATATATATATATATATATATCAAAGGTATGTTTGTAAATAGTGATTTTATTGACATGCAATTTATTGATAAAGTATTTCATACTACTCTGAAATTGAACATAATAATTGGCAAAGATAAGTTTGAATGTAGCACATGTATGTTGTCTTTTGTCATGAATAATTTTCCAGATACTACTACAAAGTGGTGAGATTCACTAGTGTACAGTCGCACATATGTAAAGAATTCACACAATAATCATATGACATGCATTGTTCTCCAACATGTTTTAGCATTATCTTCCGGAGAATATTCTGAAGATTTTATGAAGATAAAGCTGAAAATTGTAGGAGAACAATCTGTGTCGTGTGATTATTTTGTGAATTTCTTTACAAATATAAATATAACACATGTCAAAGCAAATACAATGCAAAGTTTTTGTTTTCCACTCAAATGCAACTATCATCTTGTACATTTACTTGGTAATATTTTATTGTTAAATAACACAAATATCATCATCATTCCAGTTGTTGTTTTTATTTTACTTAAACCTCACACACAAATGATTTTGGATCTTATTTCGAGGAATGTCCTGTATGATTTTAGTAGAAACAGAGAAAAAGGGAAATTACTCTAACCATCAAAATTTAAAGGGGATGTTGAGGACCGTGGCCATTTTAGGCTTGGCTAAAGATGTGGGAGTATTCGTCAAAGCTCCCAACTGGTAATCTGGTAGGTAAAATACTGTTTTGATCAATGGTATTTCATCATAATGATTGTTTAGGGCAATTTCATCTATTCATCAGTGTTCACAAGGGAAACATCATACCTGTTGTAGAGTGACATAGAGAGTTGAGGTCGCACATATGGTGTCAGGAGCCTGAAAAACGTGCGATGTTCATGAACTCTGCTAAACATGCCTCCTATAACATGCCTCCAACTCTAACCTGCTGAAGACAAGGAGACCTTGATGAGATTTATGTTCTTGAACTGTGAATTGAGAATAAACTTTTTAACAAGACATAAAACAATACTTTTTTCATGAAAACTTTGTACCAAACACTTACATATCAGAAATATTTAATAATAATCAAATATCAGAAAATGGTTCATTATTATTAAACGTTTTATTCTTGTCACACATTTACAAGTCGTAAGTCAGTCTCCTTAGAGATACTGCAATGGTTACATCCATTCTGTCTGCTTGTTGTACAATAGATTACAAAAATGACAAATGGTACTTCTATTTACAAAGATATTTTTTTCATGTGGCAAAATAGTAACAAGATTATGTTTACCATTTTTTTTTAAAATGTATGTAAAACATTGTTGTGATGGGAGGAAGATCAGATATTTTTTCTTTTTTTCTATAATTTGGTTTAAAAGTATGAAACATCATTGACAGAATTGTTTTCCCATAGATCAAGTTTGTTTTAAATGTTACAAAAGCAAAATGAAGAATGATTAAGCTTGCATAATTTGGCATTAACAATTTTGACATGTTCATATCATATCAAGCTGACAAATAGCAAATGGTGATAAGGTGGTAGATTGGTAATGAATAATAAGAATTCAGAATAAAGAATTATATTAGTTACTAATAAATATATAAACTAAATATATTATGCACACATACTTTGAAAGTGAATGTTAGCGAAGTTCTCCCTGAACAAACGACCATCTCCCATAGCCTGTGGCAAGTGGTTGGGAGGATTGTTATTATCATCATCATCATCATCATCATCATCATCACTGTTTCTGTCATCATCACCAGCACCACCTGGCAAAAGGATGTTCCTCTGTTTGCATATATTGTGTAAGATGGCACACACAATTACCACCTTGCAAACCTTCACTGGGTTGAGTCTGACCTCGCTGTGTAGGACATGAAACCTTCTTTTCAGTTGTCCTATACCCCTTTCGACCACACACCTGGTGCGTTTGTGAGCTCTAGAAATTAAATTACATCATTTTTAGATTCAGATTATGTATTGGTCTTAACAAACATACATATACATCATTCAATATTAAATTACTTTAACTACAATACATTTACATTTTTAAATAATTGTAAATATTTTAATGGGTTTTTTCATTCTGTTGTAAATATTTCATTTACAAAATTCCTACATTAGCTTGACTTCAATAAATAATTGAAACAATATTTTAAAATATGTTTTCATTATTTTCTAAATATTTCATAAATAATGATGTCAAGATCTAGATCTAAACGAGTTTTACAATAATTATTTACAGATTTACAGATTTTTCCACAATACAAAAATGCTATATTCAGTTTTAATATTTACATTTTCTGTTAGCATACTTTGCATGTCAGCATACATATAAATTTTAAAAAAATTACGTCCAAAAACACAATCTTAACATTTAATTATTTTCAAAACAATAATTCACGTATTGATATCAAGGGGAAGTCACTCTAATACCAAGTGCACGAGTGACAAATTTGTAAACGACTAACTGCAACGAATTATTATAACCGTTAACGTGGAATCTTTTGATGTTATTGTTATAAGCAAAGACAGTAATTCGTCGGTGGGGTTAACAACTTCACGTACCTGTTGTATCTAGTTTGTGGACCGGGTTGGGGTCTAAGGTAAGGTGTTAACAGCCATCTTCGAGACGGATAGCCGCTGTCTCCGAGCAAATGGCAGCCTTGAGGGACGAAATGTTGTTCGAATGCGGTTCGGACACCGCTCTCATTTAAAATTCTTGCATCGTGCGTAGATCCTGGCCACTTGGCAACGATGTCAAGTATGTTGTAGTGAGCATCAAATACTATTTGCACATTAATGCTGTGGAAATGTTTCCTACAAACGTACTCCGGCTCATCGACACTCGGGGCAATTATGCGGACATGGGTGCCGTCAATTACACCAAATACGCCAGGAAAGCCAGCAATTGCCATGAACGCTGCTTGATTACGTTGGATGTCTGTTCGTTGTACAGGTAATTTGACAAATTGTCGGACAATAGCCGGTGTTGACAATGCATCAATTGTTTCACTGACAATACGGCTTATGGATGGCTGACTTAACCCAAGATCATCGGCGTTACACAGTTGCATTTTCCCAGTTGCAAGATAACGCAGCATGACAGCTATTTTCATCTCCGGGGTGATAGCATTGTTTCTTTGTGTAGGGGAGGTAAGCCTATCCCTGATTAAATTTGTGACAAATAATATACCTGCACAGTCAAGACGAAACCGCTGGATAAGTTCCGTGTCTGAATACACACTGAAAATGTTTTTCCTTGGCCTGAAAGTTCTCAGCTGATGCGGCTGGGGTGCCCCAGCTGCCGCCATATTGGATACTTAAGAAAATTCTTAGGTAGCTAAAAGCCCTCTTGAGTACTCTTAACTTTAGGAGTACTCTTAGTGCTAAAAGTTTTTATGAATATGACTTAAGAAAATTCTTAGATTTAATAGTAACTTTTGGTTTTTCTAAGAATTTTCTCAGACTTAAGACCTCTTTAGCACTCTAAGAATGTTTATGAATACCGCCCCTGGCTTTTATACCCACGGTGCTAACCATATTCATAGGTCACGGGTCATACAATCTTCTAAGCTTCTCATTGGTCAAATGATAATTCCTAACATAGCGTGCTCGGCGCCACCTATCGAACCGGAAACACGCTACGGCAGGAAGACATGCGGACCTCGCAACCGTCACAGGGAATTCCAATGGAATTTTACTGCCAAACGTGAGTAATAAATAGATTAACTGACTACAAGATAACGACTTCCACCAGCCCTGCTGAAGCACTACAAAGCCCTATAATTTACAACCCGTACCGTACATAAAACTTAAACTTGCCGCCATACTACCCGATAAATTACGATCTATTTTTAGCCCAACTACCACAGCACTAAGCGTCGGTCCATATCTTCTTCTTTTGCACATTTGTCACGGTGTTGCAAAACGCCGAAAATAAAATGTGATGATTTTTCTCCACTTCTTGAATTAATATGTCCACTTCAATAGGCATCCAGTTTACTTTCCTGATGCGTTTATTTTGTCGGAGGTGAGTCCATGGCGCACAGATGACAGGTATCGTCTGCCCGTCAATGTAGGTCAAGGGAATTCCCTAATGACGTCACGGGAAAACACCCGACTCTTTCTATCTCCGACAGAAAAGAGCTCCCTGTCTTAGCCGCGACAGCTGTCGTAGCTGGGACACGGCTATGATAGGTTTAAGACAGCTTCAAGAATAGCTCTTATGGCAGTCGTAATTTTTATCGTAAGTAGCTAAGAAGAAAGAAAATGGCCGACAAGCATGAATTTGACAGTGAGGCAGGTAGGTACCTTTTAACAAATTTCACTGAATCTACTGACATTTCAACGATCATAACCTGCATACTGATACATAAGACATCAGAGAATGCGTAGATACAAGAATTTACATGACTTATCTTTCCATAAGATGGTTGTTTTCTTTTTTAAAATGCCATTCCATACCATGATTGTTTTTCATTTGTACCATGTTGTACGGCATGCCATCCAAAAGTTCATGACAGTTGTATGGCATGCTGTCCACAGTAACTTTTGGATGGCATGCCGTCTTTATTGAGGAAAAGGAGCATTCATTACATTATGTTGATTAGAATTATTAACTTTGTCTTGTATCAAAACTGAGTTATTCCAAGTCATGCCAACTAAAGATGACAGGGCATGAACTGAAATAGTGAAAGTAAATAACAACACAGATCTGATTGAAAAAAAGCTACCAGCAGAATTTTTTTCCTGGACTTGCAAGGACAAATCATTTGTTATTATCATGATTATTGGCAAAAGAGAGTATGAACATGAATGCTAACATCATCCTAGTAATTCAGGGATGTGAAATCTCCGCGGAAACGCGGAAAATCGCGTTTTTTAAAACAGTAGTCCTTGGAAAAAATCATCATCCGCGTAAAAATTCAATCAAAAATTAAAAAAAAACACTCCGAAAATATGATCGAAAACCGGACAATCATCGCGGATTGTCCTGTTTTCGATCAGAGCTTACACCAGCATTGGTTTTCGGACATCATACGTTTTCTATCATGAATACTTGCACTATAACGTGGGGTGTGGCGTCACACAGAAATTGTAAATACTCAGAGTCAGCTGATGGCTTGCTTTTAAGATAAAGTTGTCTTTTAGCCTGTAAGTGAATGAGATGTTTTACAGTTGTTCATGTGATTAGCGAGAAAACTATGAATGTTTCTTCAGCGTCCAAAACCCCATAGCATGTTGTATTTCTGTACGGAATGCCGTCCAAATATGTGTATACACGGCTTACCGTCCAAAATGGAATATTGTATGGACGGCATGCCGTACAAAAACATAGAATTAAATTCAACATGTTCAATGAACACTCCCTGAAAAAATTGTACGGCATGCTGTACACTTTTTAACTACACGGCATGCCGTCTTCAATTTTATCAACAATAAGACGGCATGCCTTACTAAGTGTAATGGACGGTTTGTTGTGCGTGTCCCTGACTGATATAACTGGAATACTGTTAAAAGCGGCGTTAAACCCAACTCACTCACTCATAAAAGCAGAAACTTTACTTGTAACAATGACACAAAGATACGGGGGGTCAGAATGAGATAATTAGAAGATAAATACTATGTGTGTGTCTTTTTCCGGGATTTTATCGAGTATTTGCATCTTGGAAATTCATCTCGAGACCCGAAAGCGTTAGCTTGAGGGGCTCGAATGAAAATTTCCAAGATGCAAATACTCGATAAAATCCCGGAAATAGACACACACATAGTATGTATCGATATTGTAAACCTATTGTTTTATTTAGAAAAAAACATGCGCACTTTTTAACACCTCGTACTTACTCGGTTGTGAGGGATCAACATCGAACGTTCTGTTGTTGCTATGGTGATTGTGATTTTGGTAATGATGGCGGACTACTTTCCTGAGTGTAAGTCATTCATAAGTTGCTGGTGCTTCAGTCGAATGTTCACCGTATAATTAATAATAAAAATAAACAAACTCGAAATCGTCTGTGAGTTTGTTTGTTATTATTATCAGTTACATTATCTGTTGTTATGTCAACATAATCGTTTTTTTCAGAGTGTAAACCCCCTGGATGCCACAGCGACACATATGTCCCTCCTCTTCAACCCTCACTTCGAAATCGAATAAAATTCAAAATACATTTCGCAGATTAATACACTTCACAGTTTTGAATTCCCCTTTCTGTTTATCATTTACTGTCATTTTAGGCAATTCAAAATTACTGAAAGTGACTTCTGAAAATTAGGTACATTGTAAATCTCGCCAAATGACAATTCACGGCGTTACATAAATATATTTACTGTGTGTTTAGAAATCTAAATATCGGATATTTACTCGAATAATTAAAGTAGAAAATTAGCGTATTAGCGATCACGGGTATCAAATCACTACTGATAATTCTGAAACGTCGCTGATAAGCCTGGAATGTTTTGGAAAATACGTATACACGAACGCCGAAGTGTACGTTCCGCCATATTGGATTGTGTTTACAAAATGACGGTTATGAGACGCCTATTCGATCAGGTATATTTCAATATTTAATGCTATGCATGCATCCCTGAATTCCTCATACATTTTCGAAACAATGGATAAATGGTCTTTGTCACCAATGCAAATTATCTAGATGAAATCATGCGAAATAAGTTAGGTATGGAAATAAAAACTGTGCTCGGAAAACTGTACTTGCTGAAATGTAAACAAGGCAAAATTCAGATTTTACACTGTGTAGCCTTTTTAGAGGTACTTTTGTCTAATTGTTGCATACATTGGCTCGATCACGCGTTTGAGAATATTCATGGGAAGAGTATCGTTGCACTAATTATGGAAATACACATATATACATTACAATGATGTGGTAAATTCAACAGGAGCCGTTTACAAAAGTTTCCGTCCTGTGTGGCGCCATGACTGACGCTAAATCACGCACAACGATGACGGTAGTTATCTGCATTTCTGACTAATTCTCTTTCTTACATTGGAAAACATGGTAAACAATGACAGTACGCAGATTGTCAGAATGCTTCTGATTACTTACGTGACCCATTTATGTGTATACGATCCCTCAATCAACGAAAATCCTCCTCTGGAAATCCCGCGTACTGTTGTCAGTGAACACACCATTTTGTGAAAGTCGGTCACCGGTAGTGATGTCATACGGAAGTAAACATTATTGTACATATTTGGTAATTTCTTTGAGGTGTAAACTTTCAACTTGGCACCCAGCGTGTTCTTTGTCTTTGTGTAGTTTGCATTTTCATCATCGCCTTGATAATCCAGATATGACGGAAACCTTTTTGTGTCGGGTCACATTATTTATGAGTGGTAAGCAGCACATAGGATGACGTCACTTATGACAGTGGTGTCATGTATAATGCGCCACTGCAATCATGACAAATTCATCGGTTCGATGCTAAAAAGGTGCTATTTTGGGGCGTGGAAGAAACAGATTACTGCACTCGTGCCTGTCAGATACCACTGATCTTACAACTCGTTACAAATCGTATCTAACTCGCTTTCGCTCGTTAGATACGTTTTGAAACAACTCGTAAGATCAATGGTACCTGACAGACACTCACGTAGTAATCTCTATTTCCTACACAGTGATTCAGTCGCTTGCTTCAGGGAATTCAAATCATATTTTCACCCTTTGACATTTGGTCATGTGACCCAAATTAGCCAATCACAACACAGAACACACTTTCTCTTGGTTTACAATTAACATTGTCTAAAGTCATTGTAAAGTCGTAAATCACAGTCAAACGCCTCTGACGTGAACGGTAATCCGTGGTAATGTCTCGATGAGACATCGCTCCAGGTCCTGACGGTTGCAGGCGATATTGATCACCATCTGACTTGCCTGTCAAGATGATCCCACAAAGGATCGATGGGGTTCATGTCAAGAGGCCATGGCAAAACATCAACGTTCATGTTGTTGTAGAAGTCCCGTGTCGGCGCTGCATTATGGGGTCTAGCGTTATCATGCTGCAATACTATATACTGTGTGGCTGTTGTTGGATAAATGACAACACAATGAGTCGCGATACCTCTGTGCGATACCTCTGTGCAAAATGGCTTAACTTCCTGGACAGTTTGGCTCTTGGCGTTCTTGACGTCTCATCATACGCTGTCGATCATCAGCTTGAAACAGGCAAAACCTACTCTCATCAGAGAACAGGACCGTCCCCAGTCTCGAACCTGCCGACGCTGAACCCGCCTTGCCCAAATCCGTCAACGTCATTCCACGGCGGGGGCGACGTACTCGGATACCATGTTCCCTCACTCGCCGTGACACTGTCTGTCGTCTGACACGATGTCCGTGTGTCGTCGATGACGTTGCTGTCGCGGGGATGAAGCGGTTTCGGAGATTAAATCCACGGATGTATCGGTCGTCAAGTGGCGTGATCACACGGGCTCCCCACTCCTAGGCCTGTCTGTTGTCTGAACTTGTTATGAAATTTGGTATGTGTTTAGTTCGTGGGGAACGCAAAACATTTGTTTTTCGCAATATTTGAAATTATTACCTTTTTTACCACACTGGAAACGTCATCGCCTTTGAAATTACCAGACTGAGGAAACAACTAGCACTTATGGACTTTACTGGCTCCGTGAAGATCCGGGTTAGAATTGGTCTTTAGCAATCCATTCTTGCCATAAAAGGCGACTATGCTTGTCGTAAGAGGCGACTAACGGGATCGGGTGGTCAGGCTTGCTGACTTGGAAGATGTATGTCATCGTATCCCAATTGTCACTGGAGTGTCTGGTCTAGACTCGATTATTTAAAGACCGTCGTCATATAGCTGGAATATTGCTGAGTGCGGCATAAAACAACAAACAAACATACATACTTTGCTGTACTTTTTAATTTGAAGTTACCAGTATTTATGCAGCAAACATCTAATATAAACTTTTGTTAAGTGGCATTCTTTGTTGATATTTTAAAGGGTGCATATCAAAGTGAGCTTCAGTGCTGTGCCACTATTTTTCACACTTTTGGGCGGATGATCCATAAACAAGTAAACAAGTAATTACAACAAGCCTGATGCGTGCTTTGTCTGACTGAGACCCTTGACTATTTCCAGTGCCCTACATGTACGTCCAATGTTGGCTCGCATGACAATGATATCTCTGGGACGGTCACGTGCCTTCTACTTCAAGGACAGTTGTCCACTGTAGCATCTTTGCCCGGCGGCGGAAGGCGCCGGTATACTGGTTGTTCTGAGATTGTGTACTGGGGAATTGTGGGGAGCAGTAGTTTATGTGACAAAAGATTTCCTGGTCAAATTAATGGAAGCGAGGATAAGATATATTATATTATTGGTTTTATTGCATGTAATTCATTTACACCTACTTGGGTGTCCCACTTTTTCTGCATTAGATCTCTGATGTAACATCTAATTACAGGTTTATAGTCACTGTAGGGTATAAGAAGTGGTGTGGGGGTGCCTCGGTAGTATAGAATGTGATTCACCCTCCTAGCTCCCAACCCACCATGGAGTGTCTACGTGGACGTCTGTGCATCTCCAACAGACTGCACCAAGGATGTCAGGAGGGTATACTCAAGCAGATATATATCTTGAAAAGATGGCACTGGTTTCTGGGCGCACATTTTGTATTTATCAAGTAGTGTGAAAATCAATATTCATGTATATTCAAATATTTCTGTCATAAACAGACTTCCAAGCCAAATAGCGAAAAGAGCAAGAAAAGTAAAGTGCTCAGGGCTTGGCATGACCAGCCGATTGATAGAATCGGGCCCATTCTACCACCAAGTTAGGGTCAAAGTGGTGTTTAGGGCTAAGGAACACTATTGCCGGCCCAGGCGCCCTCAACCACCAGACTACCTTTCTCTGCCGACACAGGGACGCAACCCACGGCAAACAGGCTGTCCAATTTGGTCGCCTTTTACGACCAACAATGGGGTGCTGAGGACTCATTCTACCCCGAGTCCACACGGGGGAAGAGTGATTAGCGTTACCCAGCACTCACCACGTGGCTGTAGAAGCATTGTTGTTTGTTGTTTAACGCAGCACTCAGCAATCGCCAGTTAGGTTAGGAGGAACTGTACACTTGTCACACATCGACAGGACACAGGTAAACACTTGATGATATTTATTGGCAACACTCGAAACGAACCGCGAACCCAAGCGAGCCTCCCAAGACAGGCGAGCTACCAAGGGGAGCTAACCCTGCTTACATTAAAGCATGCCAAGCAAACCTGCGTTGGCGTGACTGTCTTTTTTTTCTTCATAATAAACGTTATCTAAACAAACCATAATGAAGGAAATAGGCGTGAAAAACAACTTGGTAAGTAAACAATGATGTAATAAAGATCCAATTTCTGGTTAACCATGAAACCAATTGGTAAGTAAACCATCATAGGGAAGACTGCCCTCTGGTCGATGGGGATTATTCTGCCCCTCACAAACATAACATTTAATAAACAAACACAATACTTCAAAAGTCCAAAACGTATTCATCAAATCGCTTTGGTCGTTGACGTTGACGCGATGGCCTTGAAGTTGAAGATGACTGTATACCTGGGTCAAATAGGGGGTCAGATTGATCCGACGCAGAACTGATGTCGGTTGGGTGATTGTCATCAAACACGTCATCTTTAAGCGGTGGCAGAGGAGGAGTAGAAATTTCCAGAGGAATGTGCGGAGTCTCCGGTGTCTGGTGAAGTGTCTCAGGTGGGTCATCATCGATGTCAGATGTGTCCTCACTGTTCGCTTCATGCACACGTGTCTTGTTCCAAAGGGGGACTTTAAAACATTCTGAGAGCTTAACTCTGTATGAAGTGTTCCGCAGTTGGGTCCCAACGAACTTGCGGACATTGCACCAGAGGCCATCTTTGGTGACTATTAGGTAACGATTCCGTGCACATGTTTTATTGCGATCGTTATGAAGGTACACCAGGTCGCCAATCTCAATTTGATCAATAACAGGTCGATGACTCCGAGGAGCCTTGGATTTTTCACTGTGACCGTGGTTTTTTTGGCGATTAACATGTTGCTCTGTGATCAACTGCTTGTCGGACAGAGGCAACTGACAGTTTGTGAATTGGTCTCTCTGGGTCCACATCTCTCGAGAAGACAGGCCTCGTGAACGAATGCGTGTGTTTAGGCGGGCGACAGCGATGGCAAGAGCTGTTGGTGTAGTGGGGCCCCGTACAGGGTCTTGGCGCACAAGCTCATCCTCTAATTCTTGTATGGCCTTTTCAGCAACTGGGTTCTTGTTCACTTTCTTCACTCTGCCTATTTCTAGGGTAATTCTATGTTGCTGGAGACGTTCATCCGTGACTAGACTGCTAAAGCCTGGAGCTGGGTCAGTGCGGATAACAGCGTGAGGACCATCAAGTGGACGGAATTCAATGCTAAGACGAATCAATGCCTCACACAGGGTGGAGCCACGCTCATCGGTAATGATGCACGCCGCAGTGTAGGATGTGACACATTCACGTAGAACGAGGATTAGTTGTCGTTCCCTGCGCATAACATCTGACGCAAATGCAAACCCAACAGTTTCAGGTGGATCACTGGTGCTTTGGTCCACAACAACATGAGGTGTCTTACGCAAGGAGGCGCACCGGTGACAAGATTTTGAGACAGTGTTTATGGATCTGTCAAGGTCCAAAGCAAAGAAGTATCTATGGCATACTTGCTTGAGTTGGTGTGCAGATGGATGATCCAGTTGTATGTGTAGGGCAGTCAGGACTCCGTCTAATACTTGTCTTGGAACAACAATGCACTCTCTTGGTGAACCGAGTGGTTCAGATTTTCGGACAACAAGCAATCCATCCTTGGAGATGGTTGCTGCATTTAGGTATCGTTTGACATCCCTGATGTTTGTTATCTTCTTGGATGGTCGGGTACCTTGGAGAAGATGAGCATGTGTTCGTCGAAGATCCTGGCACTCCTCTTGCAAGGAACGCCAAGCAGACCTGCTTGTGAAAGGAAGGCGGGTTGTTCCATTCATGATGTCCTCTATAGACAGTTGTCGAACAACAGAGCTTTCTGTGCGCTCAATGAAGGAGCAGATTTGGCAAGAGGGATTGTCACATTCTGGTGCATTTCTGCTTGCAAAATCGGATGGCACATTTGCAGAACCAGCGAGATGTTGTATCGTTGCTTGGTAGCGGCTAACTGTCGATAAGAAGGTAGACACCCGAGGACTAGCAGAGAACTCCCCACGGCATAACTTCTCAAATGCCAAAACACATGGTCTACTGTCGGTAAGGATACATGCTTTGTGTTTTGACTGGATAATGAAAGGACTGAAATGCTTTGTAGCGATAGCAATTGAAAGGGCTTCCACTTCACATGGTAACCATGCGACCTGTTGTCGCCGAAGCTTGGCACTGAAGAATCCTGCTAGTCGTGGCGAGTCACTACGTGTTACATAAAGTGTTGTTCCAATTCCTGGTTTCCTAACAGCACCATCAGTTACAATCCAGAGTTGGTCATCAGGGTGGGGCAGTACTATGGATTTGTTGGATGCGAGACCAGTCTGTGCTGTTTTGAAGGCATCGAGCAAAGAATCAGACCACAGAAGCTTTTTTCACTGGACTGGCGACCGCCCACTTCAGCATCAAGTGGGGCAAGGAGTGTGGAACAACCAGGTATTACATGGGACAAGACCTTGTAAGCTCCAATAAATGACCGTAAGCCAGTCACTGTTTCCGGAGGTGAACAAGAAGCCAGAGTTGATATGCGGTGTTGACTTGCCTGAATGGATCCTTGGTGCCATTGCCATCCTAGGATGGTTGTTGTCCTGGGAGCAATGACTGTCTTGTTAGGAGATAATCTGAGATTGTTGTGTTTGAGCGCTTCAAGTACGCGTCTCCAATGAAGAAGTAACTCATCCGGGCTATCAGCACCACAATAAAGGTCGTCAGCAAGCTTAGCAATCACCCCTTCCTCTAAAAGATCCCCTAGTACGCGGCGCATGAGCTCCTCCAATGCAGTTTCAGAGCCCGGCATTCCGATTGCAGACCTGGCATATACTCTCACACCACGGAACGGGGTCACTACACCGCAGTATTTCATCGATTCCTTGGACAGAGGAATCTGATAAAAGGCATTGGTTAAATCTGTGGTTATAATGTACTTCCACTTGGCAATCTGTCTTAGAGTAGAATCGACATCAGGCATGAGGGAAGGTTGTGGCTTACTGTATCGTCCTACATCAGAGAAGGCGGTCACCAATCTGTAACCACCAATGGACTTCTTGATTAGGAAAGAAGGGTTGAGGTATTCTACTTGGATACCAGCATCTTCAGGTCGTACAAATACACCCATCCGCTCAAGTTCATTGAACTTTTGTTGGAGCTTAGAAAGTTTATCTCGTGAGTATTGCGGGACACGACCCTTCCGTTGTGGAGGTTGTACAGGTCCCATGTTAACAAATGCTTGAAAGGGGCCTGAAGCACCATTATAGCCATCGATATGTTGGTTAAACACATCGTCGAACTCCGTAAGTAGTAACTCAAACTGAGATTTGGTATCTTGCGGGAGGATATTGTCTGGGTCTACACAAACAGTGGATGAGAAACCAATGTCCTTAATTTGAGGGGACATAGTTGGTGGTAGCAGATGTGCGGGCTCAACATCATAACCAGGGTCGCAGTCAGGTATAAAAACTGGGCGAATCTGGCAAAAGTGCTCGTGTTTCTTGAGCAGTTGTGGAGTGTCGTACAGATTCGGGATCCTGATTTTGCCTGAGACACTTGAGATAATTCCTAATTCTGGCCAAGTGGATGATAAGGTAGAGCGTCCAGGTCTGGTATCTATGCGGGGTTCTATGGCAAATGTGAAATCCGAAGGAGCAAAGCTTTCAGGAACCGGCACCTCAATAAAGTCTCCAGGCCATATGGTAGTAGAAGTGTCTGGGGCTCTGAGTACGCAAGCTCGTCTCACAGTATGTTTGTCACCAGTTGTTTCTGTGGAACCGTATGTGTATGTCGTACCATCACCAAGTATGATCCGATGTTTTCCAGGGCGTACTGCCACATCGTTGGCCTCCATAAATGGTATGCCTGCAAGGACTTCTACATCCAGGTTTTCCACCACAAGACCACTAAAATCGAACTCCTTGTTGTCGCGTGTGAAAAGGATTCTTGTCTCTCCAACGACCTTCAGTGGGGAAGAACCATCTGCCTGATGGGCTGACTGAGAGCTAGTCTTGATGTCAGCGCCGAAGCCTGTTGCTGTTGAGAGGCGGATCATATTACCAGTAGCTCCACTATCTACAGTGACTAGTGCCGTCTGGTGGCCACAAAAACAGTACATATAGGGCGACTGACGGACTTGCACACGAAGAGTTGAGACAGGTTCAGTAGATGGCACTGCACACGCATTTTCAACTGTATCACTAGCATCGTCAGCAGGGTCATCAAGTATACTGGCAATTTGTCTTGCCATGTATCTCCGGTCATGATCTGGAAGGAACTTGCACTCGCTGAGATAATGAACATGATCGCTGCGTCCTGCAGCTTTACACAGTGGGCATGATTTTGGAAACTTTCTACCCGTTTGTTGTGCTTTAGCAAAACGTGAGAATGACAAGCGCTGTTGTGAAGTGTTTGTCCTCATAACCTTAGCATCCTCTGCTGTGCGGATTTCATCTAAAAGTGAATCGAGAGCCTGTTAGATTTCAGGTTTCAAAGAGGAAATTGTTTGTGAGCGAAGATCTGTCCCATAACGTTGTTTGACGAGCTTTGGAAGTTCAACGTGTATTAGCCTCAGCCATGTAAGCACAACAAAATTTTCTAACGATGGTGACAATTCCTCGTCCTCTTCAGGTGCATTGCCATAGTGGGTTATTCCCCCTTCACGGCGGAGTAAATTGTCCTCCACAAAAGCCATTAGTCTCTGATACAAATCTTCCGGTCTCTCGTCATTTTCAAGTTTGATTTCGGCAAAGTCAATGAAATGAGCGCCAGTTGCTTGGAACCCGAAATGTAGGCGTATGGCATCTACAGACGTTGAGGATTTTATTATGGTGTTCCGTGAAATTATCGGACAATAATTGGCAATCTAGCCGAGCATAAGCTCCAAACTGCTAACCTTTTGTCTTGCAGTTCTCCTAACAGCTTCACGGACGTCTTCCCCGTCGTCAGTCATGCCCCTGAGTGGCGTGGCCCTAGTTTTCTTATGCCAGACTGCCCCGTCGGCAAGAAATGGAGTAAAATTTGTGTCCAAAGATAATGTATAAAGGAGATTTTGCCTCCAGTTCTCGAAAGAATTTACAGTCTCAATCTTACCGAGGCACCATTGCTTCGGGGCACGTTGAGCGTTGGCCATAATGACAGTCTTGTTTACTCTGCGTTATCCAGGCACTCTACCGCCTGACCTGTTGATCACGTTCAGTGAAAGTATGCAAGTACTACAGTTCGTTGTGCCGCCTGCTTCGTTAGACGTGAGTTCAAACCCGCTGCCACCACGCCAGTTAGGTTAGGAGGAACTGTACACTTGTCACACATCGACAGGACACAGGTAAACACTTGATGATATTTATTGGCAACACTCGAAACGAACCGCGAACCCAAGCGAGCCTCCCAAGACAGGCGAGCTACCAAGGGGAGCTAACCCTGCTTACATTAAAGCATGCCAAGCAAACCTGCGTTGGCGAATATTACAATTTTATGACAGTCTGTAAATCAAGTCTGGACCAGAAAATCCAGTGATTAATAATACTGTAATCATCATCCTTTCCCAAAGAACACACGCAAGTCGTTGCCACAATCAACACACGTCTTTATTTCATTACTGAACAAATCCAACTGTCCTAATGGTCTGACTGCCCCCTACTTTATTCTATTCTTACCGTGTACCCGCTTACCAAGCAACCATCCCCTTCGTCCGCCATATTCGTTCTGCCTCCGTTTAGAGTTATCCCCCTTATACAGCCAAGCTCCTCACAGCAATATCCCGTTCGCGGAGCTCTCTATTTACTATCGCTGACACCAGTCAAACTCCCCACGGTGATAGATGACCAAAACCATGCTTGGAGTTGAACTCGCAGCCGATTGACCGTTATGTTTACAAACAAGTGACGACTGTCGTGACGCCGAATACACTTACCGCTGATAAATTACTTTCTTTGTTTGTCAATTTGAATTTCTATTTCATTAAAATTATCATGTAATTGATAAAGTAAGAATGTAAGGGAGAAGTTGGTTGATTTTCCGTTAGTCTGCAATCTCGAACCAATCTGATTATACAAACAACAAAGTAAATTCATCTGGAAAACATGGTCAGTCGTAAACCTTTTCAAAATCAAATATGATGGTATTCCGAAAGATATAAACAAAAGTATAAACGTTACTACATTTGGGGTTAGAGGGCAAATTTCAAGATTCTTGTAATGGCCGCGCCCACTCTGGTGGCAGCGATGTTACCGAGAGTGTAACGAAGGTGTCACGCACTGGGAAGGAGCTTGTGACAGTGCATATAGGGTAACACAAGTTGCCTCCCCTTATACAATACTTCAACGCTCCACGTCGTCGGGACATGCAATCGATTACGCCTACTCTTCCGACCAGCTAGGGACGTATTCTAACCACAGGGTTTATAGAAATAACGGTATATCCGTTAAAACAATCAAAAAAAGCGGAGTGATCAAGACGAATCAGGCAAAGTGGTTGTTTGAAGGCTGTCAAGGTCAGAGATGACACATAGCAAGTCACACATGTAACTAACCAATACTCAAGCCACAAAGTATTTTTGCTAAGCGTATTATCCATATGCAATAACATTGCAAAGAAGCTTACCCCCGCGAGGATTTCGGTTATTGGTCCATAGCAACCCATGACGGTCGGTATAGGCGACTCAATGGGTCGTACATGATAGGTACAATGCGGTTCTCTCTTTATATGGGGACGTAACCCCCTTTTGGTACGCGGGATTCGCGAGTTTGTTGGCATGGTATGGTTTCTTGCTTAACGCCAAACTCATCAATATTCCAGCTATATGACGGCGGTCTGTAAATAATCGAGTCTGGGGACCAGACAATCCAGTGATGAATATCATGAGCATCGATCGATGGGATCGATGACATGCATCAACCAAGTCAGCGAGCCTGACCACCCGATCTCATCAGTCGGATCTTACGACAAGCATAGTCGCCTTTTCCGCCAAGTTGTTGTTGAAAATAAAATGCAACAAACGGTAACCTGCTTGCTTATGTTCAAGAAACATTCATCAATGACATCCTTCTTATGATTTTGTGAGAGTTAAACAGTGACAGTTTCTTTATGTATGAGAAACCCTCATCAATGGCCTATATGCCACGTACATGTAGGTTACAAGCAAAACAAGCAAGAGTGAGCCAGTGAGTTAAAATGTAACATCAAATCTGCATAATAATTTTACAATTTCAACCCTACCAGGGGCACAGTCACTAAAAATCACAGTTAACAATCATTTACTACCGATTTATGAAATAACTAACTTTGTATGTCATTTTTTTAAAATTCTATTTCTTTTAATAAGCACAATATTAAATGAAAATTATCATTAATAATGAAGTCTTTGACATTTTTTCACTGAAATATTTATCCCTTGTGATGGCAAAATCAATACAGTCAGGCAGGACATGCTTGATCCTCTCCTTTTAAATGGATATTTCTGTGAATATCTGCTGTGGCCTTTACGGGGGCGGTCGGATAGCCTAGTGGTTAAAGCGTTCGCTCGTCACGACGAAGACCCGGGTTTGAGCCTGACCACCCGATCCCGTTAGTCGCCTTTTACGACAAGCATAGTCACCTTTTACAGCAAGCATGGGTTGCTGAAGACCTATTCTATCCCGGAATCTTCACGGGTTGGGGTTTGTTTGGAGGGTATTCGGGACTCAGTAGTGTGGTACACGGGATGGCTATAAAGACATATTTGGTACGCAGATTCAACATTTAAAAAGAATATTGGTGTGCGTAAAAAAATCCTTCATATATTTTTTCGACATTATTTTGAGTAATTTAACTTCAGATCGCACCCTTTTAGGGCCAAGGAACGTGTTCTGTAGGTTTTTGTCTGTGATTGACATTCTGCCTTCATCGAGTGAATTCTATGAATTAGTTTTGATATTTGTGTCAAGTAGTATTCGGGATTCAGGGGTGAGCACATGAGACTCGGGATTCAGGTGAGGTGGTTGTGGCACTCCCTTAGAGTGGCTATCGGGTAGCCTAGTGGTTAAAGCGTTCGCTCGGGTTTCGATGCCCGACATGGGTACAATTGTGTGAAGCCCATTTCTAGTGTTCCCCGCCGTGATATTGCTTGAATATTGCGAAAAGCGGCGTAAAACCATACTCACTCACTCACTTAAATTGCAGAGAAATACTTTTGTGACCATCTTTCTAAAGCCTAGCAGTCCATGTACCGTCTGTTGTTCCAGATCAAGTTCAACAGCTGGTGAAGAAGAGCCATGAGATGAAGAAAATGTCTTACTGTCCGTACAGCAACTTTCCCGTCGGGGCAGCCCTACTCACAGCCGACGGGACTGTGTTCACAGGTAGGTCAGAGTTATCGCCCTACCTAAGAGTCACAAGACCGCTCGTCATGCTATTTGTGACCCACTCGTGTCACCCTGGAGCGAGCCAGCGACTGCTGGTTTCCCTCTCATGGTCATTTTAGCAACTTGTTACTGTCCTTGCTCAAACGGGCATAACAGAAACCATTGTCGTCTTCATGTACCGCAGCCGCAAATTATATCAAGCAATATTCCAGTAGCTCCAGCCTTTGGTGTCTACATTTCACAACTCTTGAGCTACAACCAAGCATGCTCTTTTTCCGGAGATTTTGAAGAAGGTTACAACATTCAAGGCCCCCGCAAAGCTTTCTAAATCATTATGGTGGACAAACTTCCAAATGGTGGCCAAACTGATGTTAATACAATTGCCTAGTTTTTCAGGTGAACAATTGACTCGCCTTTGCACGTGTTTGTGACGGGTACCCCGCAGAGGCAAGATACACCAAACCTTTCGCGAATCCGGGTATCATCACTATTTGATAGCGATTCATAAACACATGCTTAGGGTGTGATGGACTCGTACAATGGACTCTGCTTTTAGTGGAGGTTTCTTATAATTAAGAAATTGCTTTCTGTTTTTAAGTTTACATGGATATTTTCAGAATAATACTGTAGAGTCGTTACCATTTACAAATACTTGTTGTTTAATATGATCAAACAATTGTGACTGCCACTTAGGTATATTTAAAGAAAAAAATGATATCTGTAAACATACATTGTGAAGAACTTATGGTCTGTTTCCTCACATAAACTTTTAAAAAATGTGTTTAGATCCTAAACACAAAATTCCTTGTCCCATAATTTGGACATGTTGTAACAAATTTAGAAGCTACGCATGTTTAGGGGCTAAATTAGTATACCTCCTTGAAATTCATTCTAGGTAATTTAAAAAAGGGTGTTTTCTATGTTTTCATTGTGTCTACTTTGTTGATATGAATGAGTATGCTTCACATACCCCGGAAAATGTGAGGAATATTTATTTTATTATATGAGCACTCAAATTATAACTTGAATGAATCGCAGACAGGAATGTCGGGGAATGAGTCTAATCATTATTAATCTTGTGGTTGGTTAAGCTGGTCCCTGCCTCTCTTTTCGCGACATCAGTTCATAATGTGATATTTAAAGACGGAGCCCAGTTTAGAGGTCGCAAATTCAGTAACGTACACCAAGAACGTCTTTGCCTTATTTATTGGCATGTTATTTTCAGTAAGCCGCGATGTCATCTTTTGTGTGCAGGTTGTAACGTTGAAAACGCTTCATATGGCCTGGCCATCTGCGCCGAGAGGACAGCCATTGTCAAGGCCGTATCAGAAGGTCATCGAAAGTTCAAGGCCATTGCCATCGCAAGGTAACATTAGCAGTGCGAAAATATAATTGGAAAATATGTTTCGTAAAAGTGATTATTTCAAATCAGAGAAAGCACAGTGACGGTGTTCATGAGACATGTTCACATCACACAACAGGAGTGCTTTCTTTGTTCATTGTTTTATGCATGGGTTAATATGTTTATTATCCCCATCTTACACTCACTGTTTGTTTGGTTATACATCATTTTGTAATGTTATAGATTCTTTCCTTATAGTCGCTATATAAGTGAAATAACGCGATGTTAACCCAAGCCTGGTTCCCTGAGTATGCTGCGCTGGCGAACCAGGCTGCGTGTACCCAATTTCACCTCACCACCAACTTTCATTATACCGCACATTTGATTCCCTAACCCTGTAGGAATCTGGTTTAAAATGTCCACAGCAGCCTGAACTGTAGAATGAGTAAGTGAGTATGGTTTTACGCCACTTTAAACAATATTCCAGCAATATCATGGCGGGGGACACCAGAAATGAGCTTCACACATGTGGGGAATCGAACCAGAGCTTTACTCAGTCGATGTCCTTGTCTGATTTACAGTGATCTGAAAGAAATCGCCATTGTGCCGTGTGGTGCGTGTCGGCAGGTTCTGGTTGAGGTGAGCACCCTTTTCGTTTTTTTATATAATACTCACTGCACCTCTTAATATGGTTGTAGAGTAGGGAAGTGGCGCATTTCACAATGGTATACAAATTATAATTAAAAATCGTGATTCTGCAAACAGCCATATTATATATCATAATTGTTTTTCTTACTATTATTATTTCTATTATTACTGTTATTATTCGATGCCTCCCCTACTATGTGCATCGTTGCTCACAATATCAATCATCGGATTGTCTGGTACAGACTCAAGGATATGCAGACCGCCGTCATATTCCATGAATATTGCTTAGTGCGGCGTTAAGCAACAAAACAGACAGGGGAGGCTTGTTGAAGGGACATGGTTCAGTGAGCTATGCTGGTACTTTTGTTCAAGTACACGACATGACGTGTCGTGTACTATTAGATGACGCGTTGGTTGGTTTATTGTCTTGACACTGAACCACTGAATGTTGAATAACTGTGATCACCCAGTTAATACTGCACGTGATGAGTGAGTTGGGTTTAACATGGCTTAGAACAGTTTTTCAGTTTGTCCATGGCGCCATGGCTTAAAGTCAGACGAAAACACGTTTTGCCTCTTAAAGTTGGACGAAAATACGTTTTACGTCTTAAAGTTAAACGAAAACACGTTTTACCTCTTAAAGTTGGACGAAAACACGTTTTATCTCTTAAAGTTGGACGAAAACACGTTTTATCTCTTAAAGTTGGACGAAAACGCTTTTTACCCCTTATAGTTGAACGAAAACGCATTTTACCTCTTAAAGTTGGACGAAAGCGCATTTTACCACTTAAAGTTGGACGTAAACGCATTTTACCACTTAAAGTTGGAAGAAAACGCTTTTTACCTCATATAGTTGGATGATAACGCATTTTACCACTTAAGGTTGGAGGAAAACGCCTTTTACCTCTTATAGTTGGACGAAAACGAATTTTACCACTTAAAGTTGGACGAAAACGCATTTTAACCCTCATAGTTGGACGGAAGCGCATTTTACCTCTTATAGTTACGGAAAACGCATGTTACCTCTTAAAGTTGGACGAAAACGCATTTTACCTCTTATAGATGTGGAAAACGCATTTAACAACTCTGGGTGTGGTGCTCATAAACAATAAATCACAATCAGCACAATTGTAATATCAGTAGATCCAGACACTACTAAGGGACTCAACCCAACCCAGCGGCGCCTTAAACGACTGAGCTACACTTGCGCACTTACTAGACATTTATATCTATTAATATATACCCATGTTATATTGAATTGCGTAATTATACCGTAATAGTGTACTGGTTTCACTGTGGAAATGCAAAGCTTGTTGCGCGCTTTTACATATCTGACAGAATCGAGTCCCATTTCCTGACTTCTCAGTTATTCCGGGACGATTACGGAAGAGACACGTTGTTACGAATGCTCTTGTGGCCGCCATCAACGAATTCGTCTTGTATCAAAGTCTCTATAATGCAAAGGTGTTTTCATGTATAAAGATTCATAAACTGTTGGCATTTGTTGCAGTTTGGTGTGGACTGGGATGTGATTATGACCAAACCGGATATGACGTACGAAGTAATGAAAACGAAGGAGTTACTTCCCTTGTGTTTTGGACCTACCTATCTTCAAAGAGTGAAGGCTGTATAAAGCAACATTGAGTCATTTAGGAGATAAACATACTGTGTTTTCAATGTAGAGCTAGGTTAACTGTAGATTTAACCGCGTGAAATTGAATTTGGAAACGAACGCGCAGCGTGAGGTTTCAGATGTTAAATTTAGCCATTATGACGTCATATTGCCCTTTGTGACGCAATAGATATGACGTCACGGTCGTAAACAGAAAAGCGTCAAATTCCAAGCACTCTGTTGTCTCAAACCTTAAACACATTCTCTTGTAGATTTCTATCGTGATTTCTGCACGAAATGTATTGCCCCACATCCTTCGAATATTGTAGTAACCGCACCTTTGAATGTTGTAACCTGTAATTGTAGATATAATTATTTAAATATGCCTTCCGACAATGACTGAAAAAAGTGCTATTCTATGAATATGAGCTTACGCCGTAGTGCGGCCGTCAAACCAGCTGTTTCAATCAGACGGGGTTTATTTTGATTTAATAGCCTCTCATTGACCAATCAGAATCGAGTAATTTGCAAATTCATGGTAGAAGGAATATAAGGAGTTGAAGCGACTGTGTTTTCAATGTAGAGATAAATGTACAGGAAACGTAGCTCTACATTGAAAACACAGTATGTTTTACTCCATTCTATCATGACTAAATAAGGCGCGAACTATTTGGTGTTAGCAGATATATTGAGTGAAGCGGCATGGGTTGAGTCCAGTGTTTTGAGTGGGTTTTCTATCTATATTTCGGAATCACCGACAAAGGCCTTTAAACACAATATGGAGCTGTTTTTGCTCAAGCATTTTGTAATGCTCAAGCATTTTGTAATTTTGTAAAGCACACTGTAATGCTTCACTCGAATGTACGCAGGGCAACTTCGTAAGCTAACATGAGGTGGGCACCCCTGAAGAACACAAATCAAACCTTGCAAAGCTTTAGTTTCTACACCGCGCGTCACCATTATGACGTCATCTCACATTGTGACGTAAATGATATGACGTCACAGTCGTATATAGAAAAGTGCCAAATTCCAAGCTCTCTGTTCTCCCCAAGACTTAAAACACTTTCTCTTTACAGATTTCTATCGTGTTTTCTGCACTCAATCTATTGACACACATCCTTTGAATACTGTAGCGACCGCCACTTTGCACTTTGTAATCTATTATTGTAGATATTAATTATTTAAATATGCCTACAGACAATGACCAAAGAATACTATTCTATAAATCGGCTGTTTCAATCAGATTCCGGGGTAGAATAGGTCTTCAGCAACCCATGCTTGCCGTCAAAGGCGACTTTGCTTGTCGTAAGAAGCGACTAACGGGATCGGATGGTCAGGCTCGCTGACTTGGTTGATGCATGTCATCGCAACCCAATTGCGGGAATCGATGCTCATGAAATCAATGACTGGATTGTCTGGCCCAGACTGATCGCAGCGTCATGGGTGTAAGTCTAGAAGTTAAGAGACAGCGAATTGAGACTTTTCTCCTAAGCCACCTGGCAAGATCAACGAAACGCCATGTTGACAGCAGCTACTTTATGTGGCGATGTTGAATTAAACCCTGGCCCCCGTGAAGATCCGGGGTAGAATAGGTCTTCAGCAACCCATGCCTGTCGTAAAAGGCGACTATACCTGTCTTAAAAGGCGACTAACGGGATCGGGTGGTCAGGCTCGCTGACTTGGTTGATGCATGTCATCGATCCCAATTGCGTGGATCGATGCTCATGATATTAATCACTGGATTGTCTGGTCCAGACACGATTATTTACAGACCGCCGTCATATAGCTGGAATATTGCTGAGTGTGGCGTTAAACAACAAACCCAGGAATGATAGTGATGCATCCCCAAAAGATACGAAGAACTGATTTCTGTCATAAACTCGTCGGGTATGATGGAGCTGAAAGCAGAGACGAGTAAACTGAAGATGAAGGTCAGTAAAACACAAACACAGGTGTTAGCGCAGCTGCTGAGCCAATGACGAAAACAGTAAAGGTCAAATGTAATGACTCTAAAATGTGGCTTGGCAAGGAATGCAATTTCTATAGATGTGAATGTCCTCGACTCCTCCTGGTTTAAAGATAGCGTAAAGATTGCGAGTCCCTCAGACGTTACATAAGAGCAAGAAAGTACACTATTGCATTACGGGAGAAGAAAAGACGGCATAATGATTCTATTCGTGATACACTAACAGCCAACATAAATAATGCAAAAGAGTTTTGGGAGGGGTACGACATATGACTGAAATTAACCAACACAATCCGAATATAATTACTGATGATGGTAATGTTGATGCTATTGTTATTGATAACACTGATGTCCATGTTGATGATGCAGCTGTCAGTATTTAGATGTACCAATTACAAAAGCTGAAATATATCAATGTATAATGGAGTTAAAATCATCCAAATCTGCTGGGTCGGATGATATTATTGCCGAATTCTTTAATGGTGGCAACGACTTGTTATTACAGAACCCTGAACTCATTTTTAATATATTGTTTGATTCAGCGCACTTTCCACAATCCTGGAGCACAGGCATATTTATACCAATTATCAACACCAAGTCATATGGTATATATTTTGGCTATATTTGGGAACATCAATCTGTCGGTAACGTTCTTACATTTATTTCAGAATTTACATTTCGGTTAAAGTCATCCTACGAACAAAACTGGCATGATGCCCCCCCCAAAAAAAACCTGTTAAAAACCGCATAGTTATTCTTTGTTTGGTCTGGAAATGTATCTATGTAATCAGTGTCTCTAAGTTTAGAAAATGTCTTACAAACCAGAGATGTCGTTCCCATCAGTGAGAATTGAAACCGGACGACACTGCCAACAACCAAGATGTGAGAGAGTATGTTTACTGTGTAACAAATTGTATATAGAAGATGATTACCATTTCATCCTTGTTTGTGATATATATCAATCCTCCAGGAACTGTTATATACCAGCCAAATTCTGTGTCAATTATTCTATAAATGAATTTAATACGCTCATGTCCAGTAAAAATGAAGGATTTTAAAGAATCGTGCAATGTATGTATATAAATCTACAGAACTAAGAAGATCTCTGCTAGACCAAAATAACACTGTCTCTCTGTTGGATAAGTGATATGTTCAATCTTTATTTCACATACTGAAGAGGCCACAGGCCTATAGTACAATTTGAAGAATATACAATTTTATACCATTTATGTACATATCTCACCAAGTCACCCCACGTCATTCCACCTCGCATCTCAACGCAGTCGCATAATTTCACATATACAGTACAATACCATACCCTGTAATTTCATAATTTCTATTTTACCATATCACAACTTGTTATATCATACAACATATTCTATAACATCATATCATATTGCATCATTACTATAAGATCATACTATATAGTATTATTTCATATACCATTATCATATCATAACATACCATACATACCATTGTACCATATATCACACCTATATTATATCACATTTCAACGTGTCATATCACACAACACATTAGCAATTTCACAGCTTGTCCCATCATATCTTATCATATCATACCATATAATGCCATGTCATTCCATGCCAATTTATTTCATATCAATCAATATGTATTCAACACTGGAAGACCGCAAGCCATATAATATGTACACTAAAAAACAGTATTTACACAATTTCTATAATACACATAACATATTGCATCATATCCCCTCATGTATCATATCACACCACAACACTTATCATATCATATCACATCATGTCATGTCACATCATATCATTTCATATACATATAACTATACTAAACCATTTGTAATATCACGTCCCACAATGTCATATGACAGCCTAGTAGTTTAAAACCATTTCTAACTCTTTTGTTTGTAGTTTATTCAGATGGCAAATATCTATAAATATGTACTTAATGTATATACACAATAGTTTCCTAATACCAAACAGCTAAGATTATTCTTTCATAAGGTTCTGTCGGTTTAAAGAGGCATAATATATGTACATGGAAACATTTTGTAAGATACTTCTTTTTGTGTTTGACAGCAGTGTAACAAATTTAATAATATTAGGGTACCTGTAATAATAAGCTTGCAGGTATTTTTCTCTAAGGTGTAAATACACCCGACATACGAGTAAGAAATGAAATTCATCTTCTACTGAGTTTAAACTACATAGATTACAGATTCTTTCTTCACGAGGAATGTTTACATAGCGCCCTGTTTCTATTAAAAGGTCCTGAGAAGAACGTCTAAAACGTGAAAGAGCCGTTCGAAATTTTTTAACATTAACTTTTGATAAATAATCTTCTATAATTATTTCTGATTTAAACATTTTGTAATAAAAGCACTTGTTTGTTAGAGTCAATGATGCAGTCCAAGATTGTAAATAAATATCCTTTAATCTCTAATGAAAGTATAAACATTGATTTGGCATACACATTTTGGTTTTGCCAAATATCACCAAAGCCACAACTGAAAAGTAATTCCCTAACACCTGTAACCCAGTTTCTTTTCCCATTATTATCATAAACTATCATCATATTATAACACTTTTTTGGCAATCTATATGAGGGCATGTCAAGAAGTCTCAGCCAGTATTTAATAACTTTTATATTTGAATATACATAGAGAGGGAATCTTCCACCTTCTCCATACACCACCAAGCTGGAAGTGTTTATTTACTACACCTAAATACTTTTTGCAAACATATAAATGAATCTTTTCTATGGCATCAAAGTGCTGTAAACCTCAGACTTCTGCCCCATACAACATAATGGGGAGTATCTTTATATCAAATATTCTTTTTAAAAGATTGATGAGAAATGGTTTCTAAAACTTTCAAACTCTTATGGATACTTACAAAGACCTTTCTTGCTTGAAAGGTAAAGCAGCTTGATACAAATGTTTATACCATGACACGTTTCTACTGAAGTAAACACCAAGATATTTATAAAATCCTGTAGTTTCTATTTTTTGTCCTTTAAAGGACCAATATTCTTTACTTGCTGAATGACCTCCATTCTTAAATACCAAAAGTTTTGTTTTACTCATGTTAACTGTTAGCTTCCATTTATTGCAGTAACTTTCAAGTTCATTAATTTGACACTGCAGTCCTTTGATTGTAGATGAAAAGAGAGCAATATCATCTGCACATAAAAGTTAAAATATCTGTGATATGTTATCTATGTGATAAGTGTCTTGAAGCCATTGTTGTTATCCCAGATGGAACGATACTGGACGGAAGACTAGACCAGCACGTCAATGCGACGAACAAAGACCCCAGACGAAAAAAAAGTGAAATACACGTAACAAGACTTCCGGTTTATTAACATAACACAAACTTCTACATCCCTCCCTTTTTCAGAGAAATGTGATACATACACTAATATTATTTGGACCATGTACAATATTAAACTACTACAATAATAAACAAGTTTCCCCCAATTCTTGCTAAATTTTTGCAAAATCCTGTTCTGTCTCTCTACTTCACTATTTGCCTGAGGCCAAAGGGGAGTAACTTTATGATGATGATGAATCCATTTTACCTGCGTCCCTGTTGGAAATGGTCCAGGTAGGACACCTTACGATGGCCCAAAGGGTATCTGCGTACGAGCTAAAGGTTCGCTTGTTGTTGGTTGTTGACACTCATGACAAGTTCCACACTTCTCTTCTACATTGTTGTCTATACCAGGCCACCAAGCCTTAGTACGCAGACGTTGCTTTGTCTTCACGATGCATTGAACACCTTGATGTGCTAGTTGGATAACTCTTCGTCCCAGAGATGTCAGAACTACTAACCTATTTCCTTATAAGACCGACTGTCCCAAAATAATCAATTTATCAGACTCCTGCTTGCATACATGATGACGCGCTCTTATCCGTTTTGTTTTCCTGTATCAACACTGCATCAGCCATCACCCTAGTTTTAGCCTTGCTATCGAAATAAGCTAGTCTCTCTGCATTAGCTAATCCGTCTTTCAATTTCTGGAACGCCTCTGCTTGCCCCCCTTTCTAAACAAATAGAGTCTCTTTCCTAGTTAATGTCCTGAGGGGCAAAATTCTGTATGAACCGAGCAAGAAACTTTACAAGTCCCTTAAAGCTTCGTACCTCTGATACATTTTGACGTTCTTCAGCCTAGGCCGCCAAGAGCGTGTCCCACTGTTACTGTGAGCCCAGTCATGCAACAACGACGTACTTGTGTCAACTCCCGATGTCGTATCTCAGTGTACGATATTCCGGCGTGTTGCAATATTCCGGTACTCCGTGTTGTGTGTGCATGAAACATCATTATACACAACCACTATCACCATCATTAAGCACCACCACCACCTCTGTCTAGCACCATTAGTTTCACTACAGATAAGCTCTATCAACAAAGTTCCATACTTCTCAGCGGCGTGTTTCGATTTATCATATTACGATACAATGAAATATAATTTAGGTTCTCATTCTTGTACAGTACGGCAATTTGATTGACCCTTTCATGATATGGTAAGACACGCTCTGATTGGTCGGATGAAAGGTGGTTCTGGTGTGATCCACAATGGCGAGATTTGATGTTAATCAGAAACAATCTTGCACATCTCCGTATGCAGGAATTGTGAGTGCGTGAGTAATGTGTTTGTAAAGTCCATCATAGAGAACCTTGAATATGTCAAATTATAATTTATGTTGTAATTCTCGAAAAGAACGGCAGTTCGTGAAGTTCTGCCCGATAGTCTCGGTACCATTGACCTCCCTCGACCTGCTGTTTCCGGAGCTCGTCGAACCAAGTGCCTTCTGGGAGGTAAATATCACGTGACGTGGCCCCTTTCTCAACTACCGGTGCTACAAGCAAGTCGTTGCCAAGGAGATATTCGGAATCAATCGTTAGCGCGGCCTCGTCTTGAGGAGCTATCCACCATATCGGACGAATGATTGGTTCACCAGTTCTCACCGAGTCTTCAGCAAGTTTTATAATTGTTGATGTGTAATTTTCGTGAAGCTCCGCGAAATATCGCGTGATTTCAACGACAGTCTCGTTGTTGTAAACCCAAGGAACGACCGAGAACTGAAGCGATGGGAGGAAGGTATTGAGCTGCATCCATCTTATAAACAATTCTTCATCCGGGTAATTACGTGCCTCTAAACCGGAAGAGTTGTCATAAGCATTTCCGCCAATCATGTCCGGTAGAATAAACGGGTACCCAATCAGCCCCATGGTAAGCGCACAGGGAATAAGTGTCTTCAAGCCATTGTTGTTATCCCAGACGGAATCTTTGTCCATCATGCGCACAAATATGGGTACATTCTGACTTCCGGCCCCAACCCTGACCTCTTGGTGTCTTACATCCGGGTCAGAGCGGTAGGCAAGGTCAATCCATTTTCTCGTGTACTCATTCGGGTTTAGGTAAGTTCTATTGACACTGTAAATAAAGGGAAGCCATGCTACCTCGCCGGCGTCAAACTTGAAGGAGCTAATGTTGTAGGTGTCTTTCAGAAAGTTGGTCTTATTGAGGTACCAGTCCACGGCATACGGGTTAGTGACATCGAGTGTACCCGACAGTTGACCCCGCCACCAGGATGTCAGAGCCGGAAGTTTGCGCTCTGGGGCTCGAACCAGGTAACCCAGTGCGGCTGCTTCATTAAAAGCGCGGGAATCGATATTAAAGAAAGGATGGACCCAGACTGTCACCCTGAAGCCGTCCTTATTGAGTTGTGATATCATCCCTCGAGCATCCGGGAACTTGTTTGTTGTGAAGTCCATGTCACCATATAAAGTAGTCCACTCGTCATCAATCTCAAGCTGGGAGTGACTGAAGCCGTTGCTGACGATGTCGTTAGCCAGCTGTAGGACCTGTGTCTGGTTGATGTCTTTCTTGTACATGGCCCACGTTGACCAGATAGGGGAACGGAACAGGCGGCGATCAGGGACGCCTTCAGGGCGGGGAATGTACTTCGCGGACATGTAGTCATGAACTACCCGGATGTTGTTGGCTTGACACACAGTGTAGGAGAGACGTGGTGGTTTGTTGTCGATGTTGATGTAAGGCGAGCGTTCAAATTTGGCCGACATACACATTAAGTTGCTGCTTTTATCGTTGAAACTAAGATAAAGGGGAATATTTGAATCAATGAATATACCTAAACCAGTGGATGATAGGAAGTATCTCTCCAATACACCGCCGTATTTCTTGGCGTAGGAATCCGTCGCAACATAGGCCGCCATTTCCTGTTGTATCTCATTCATCGGCCAGTATTGGTGGTAGTCCTCAAATCCCCCAAACCAGTGACCACGTGACAGTTCAACACAATCCTTCAGTTCCTGTGACACGCAGTTGACAGCCTCCCACGTGACATTGTAGCACGTGACTTTATCGTTTCCTGTCTTGTATATCTCCAACTTCCGGTCTCTTTCCCACGAGAGACATACATCCGCTTCCGGCGTGTTGCAATCCTTATGTCCAGCAGTTCTCCAGTCATAACCCATGAAGATCTCTCCGGTGATCACATGATTATGACGTATGTTCATGTGCACCGTATTCTGTTACAGAAGGAAAAGTACATCAGTACCATAAATGAAAGGATCGTGGACACTGTTTCCCTGCTCCCAAACATCAGTTGTAAATCGAGGTCATTTTTGATAAATGATAACGTAACGTTGAAACATTCTACATACTAGCCATAATCACTATATTTTTCTGTGACATTGAAATAGCTTTTCCACTGAGGTTGTCAAACTAAAAGATTCAAATGAGCAATTTGAACACACTTCTGAGAGTATTATTGGCTTTCTTGCTCGGGTGTTTTCGGAGAAGAGGAAAATGCGAAAGGTTTAAGTACTAAATACCACGTACGCTATTATTTTCGACATAATTGCAGTCCTTTCAAGCAGTTTTATTCATCCCTTCGTTCTTTCCGCACTTTGAATATTCTCATTTAAAGTTTAATTGCCAGGCATGGGTACAATATGTGAAGTCCATTTTTGGTGTCCCCCTCTGTGATATTGCTGGAATATTGCCAGGCGTAAAACCATACTCACTCACTCACTCATTGTAAGTTATCAGTGGGGGTTGAAGTTGAGGGGGTGGGATGGAGCGGGACCACCTTCAGTCTAATTGAACATCAGTACAATTTTAGTAGTCAAAGAAAGTAAGTGAGTATTGTTTCACGCCGCTTTTAGCAATATTTCAGTAATTCCACCAATATTCACTGCGGGGGACACCAGAAATGGGCTTCACACATTGTACCCTTCAAAGAAACAGAGATGCGTTTTGATGTGTATACAGTATAAGATAAATATTAATATGGGAATGTCAACCCGACCTGTATATGAATCTCGGCGTCTCCTATCTCGTACACGGCACGTGACATAAAGGGCGTGCCTTCTTGTTGATCACGTGTTTCCTCCCACACGGCGACACCAACGACGACGACCATGACGACGACTGCAGTCAGAGCAAATGCGACAGCGCAACGTCCCCTTCCCTGTTGGTGGGAAGCCATGATATCTGCAGGAACAAGGGTGAGATAGCGGCAGCCGTAAATAGGGGTATGTTGTAAGCCGAGAAAAGGGCATTGGGTTAGCCTAGAACAAGGCACTGTGTTAACCCAGGCACCGTTTTCGCCTGGAAAAAGACATTGTATTAGCCCAGAGCAAGGCACTGTTTTAGTCTAGATTAAAGCACATTGTTAAACTATAGAAAGGCACTGTATTAGCCTAAAGCAGGACACTGTTTTAGCCTACAGCAAGGCACAATGATAACCTACATCAAGGCACAGTGTTAGCCTAGAGCAAGACACTGTTTTAGCCTAGAGCAAGGCACAGTGTTAGCCTACAGCAGGACACTGTTTTAGCCTCAGCAAGGGACAGTGTTAACCTATAGCAAGGCACAGTGTTAGCCTAGAGCAGGACACTGTTTTAGCCTAGAGCAAGGCACAATGTTAACCTACATCAAGGCACAGTGTTAGCCTAGAGCAGGACACTGTGTTAGCCTAGAGCAAGGCACAATGTTAACCTACATCAAGGCACAGTGTTAGCCTAGAGCAGGACACTGTGTTAGCCTAGAGCAAGGCACAATGTTAACCTATAGCAAGGCACTGTGTTGGCCTAGAGCAAGGCACAATGTTAACCTACATCAAGGCACAGTGTTAGCCTAGAGCAGGACACTGTGTTAGCCTAGAGCAAGGCACAATGTTAACCTATAGCAAGGCACTGTGTTAGCCTATAGCAAGGCACTGTGTTAGCCTAGAGCAGGACACTGTTTTAGCCTACAGCAAGGCACAGTGTTAGCCTAGAGCAAGACACTGTTTTAGCCTAGAGCAAGGCACAGTGTTAGCCTACAGTAGGACTCTGTTTTAGCCTCAGCAAGGGACAGTGTTAACCTATAGCAAGGCACAGTGTTAGCCTAGAGCAGGACACTGTTTTAGCCTACAGCAAGGCACAATGTTAACCTACATCAAGGCACAGTGTTGGCCTAGAGCAGGACACTGTGATAGCCTAGAGCAGGGCACTGTGTTAGCCTAGAGCAAGTCACAATGTTAACCTACATCAAGGCACAGTGTTAGCCTAGAGCAGGACACTGTGTTAGCCTAGAGCAAGGCACAATGTTAACCTACATCAAGGCACAGTGTTGGCCTAGAGCAGGACACTGTGATAGCCTAGAGCAGGGCACTATGTTGGCCTGGCGCAAGGTATTGTGTGAGCGTAGTCTAAAACGTAGGACATTATATTTGCAAGGTATTGTGTTAGCGATGAGCGAATGACATCGTTTCAGCCTCGAAAGGACAGTCCAAGACTTGACTGATGGGCATTGCTCAAGCCTAGAACGGAGTCACTGTACTAGCCTCGAGCGAGGATTGGTTCAAAGTATAACTTGTATTAGCCAAGGTATGTGTCCCTCTCTTAGCCTAGAATAGGGATAGGTCAACAACGTATGCTTAACAACATATTAAAAGCATACAGCATTCAGCTGTACGACTGTATGCAGCTACATGCGAGACGATGACGACTGTCCTGCTACAATGACCGTAATACGACTTCAGACACCGCAGTTCCGACTGTTATATGGTGATTGGGAAACACAAATTAAGACCAATATCATGTTTTAAGTTATAATAAGCTATGTCATATCTACTCACCTTGACTTAAGTACGCAACGTTGCTGCGGGCGACTTGTCACGCCCGTATCGCCACTGTTAAATGAAGGCAAATAAATACAGATGGTCACTGACAGTAGAATGGCTGTCGCTGTGTTTACTTTATCAACACTGATACAGAAGGTAGCCAAGCACAAGAGGAATTTTACATCAAGAGTCTTACTGTGGAAGCGTTGTAGCCCCTTCGCGTGTAAGGCGCTACAAGGTGCGTTTAACACTGCATACTGTCTACCTGTAGTCCGCACACCGATACTAAGATTATTCATGTAAACTAATCAAGCCATATGAAACATCACTTTATGTTTTTGTGATTATTCAAGATAGCTATCCAATTTAATTCAGTTTTAACGATGTTATAAACAAGATCTTTGCTAAACCTCTAGTTCCTAGAATGCACCTACACAGACGTTTGCCTACTCCCCGTGACATTGTTAGCCTTGTTAGTAATATGTTTATTGTTGTTTATGTTGTTTTACACCATATATATCAATGTTCCAACTATATGACGACGGCTGGTAGAGATCCTTTCTGGGGCCGGACAAACCAGTGATTGATATTATCAGCACGTCTCATGTCGTCTTGGTACAAAACACAGTCAACCTGGCCTCAACACCCACTTCAGGTTAGTCGCCTCTTTCGACAAACTATTGAATACAGTAATGGATGCTCTTGTTTTCGCATGTTCTCACGACCCCAACCTTTCGGAACCATCTCAAATGGCAAAAAAATCAAGGAACAATTGATTAAGCTAAAATCTTGTGTTTCGCACATGGTAAGTGTACTTTTTCAAAAAGACCGTGAACGCGAGAATGCCCTTTACGGTATTCCATATGTAATCTTAAAGCATCACTATGAATTATTAGATTTAAATCAGATTCGGATGAAAGTGAACTTTAATAATAGCGCGTACCGAGTACAGGGCGTACTTGAGAAATCGGGGGAAAGTTAGGAAAAGAAGCATCCGTAATATATATATATATAAATTTTATTTACAAACTTCGCGTTTATCTTTTCAGTACTATAACCACAATATCCCGACGGGACCCCAATTTTACCAATTCACCATTCATGAACACGTCATCTACTTCCCAATTCATGAACACAACTAATTCTCCATTCATAAACACACCAATCACCTCACCATTCATGAATGCTTAAAACCGCTCAATCATTCAAAATTGAAAATGGTCGTTTTAAGTCATGATGCCAACGCGAAACAAAGTTACAATTGTTATTTCAGACAAGGCATGGTGATCAGTTGGGCGAGACGTCTTAGACGCCGCCGTTTGCTGTGCCGGAGTTGCGTCCCTTAGACGTGCCAGAAACCGTGGGTTCAAAACCGGTTCACTCTGATAATGTTTCTAGGTTTATCAACACCTCACTCACTCGTGCTCGTGGGTTTCACCAAAGTGGTAATTAAACGTCTGAGACCTGCATTACTTCGGGATTTTCTCCCACATTAAACTGACAGTACATTTATTTTCATTCAGATTCCTTTAACCTTGTGAAATCAAACGTTGTTACAGTATCGTCACCCCGATCAATGGATCAGTGTGTACTCGAATTACATTCTCAGCTGCCTGGGGAGTATACAACCTGCTTATGAGGCGCCAGAAGGTTAACGAAAAGCCACATTACAATTTCATCCTACCGGGTACCCATTCACAGCTGGATGAAGGGAGGCAGATGACGAACATCTCTTTCCCATGGAGACACTTTTATTTTAATCCGTGATAGAGTGTTGTGCCACTCTCCTACCCAGAGTTCCATGCGGTCAGCATAATACGTCACATCTTACAAAGTCCATTTAAAATATTGCATATAGTTTTCATCTGTTTCTTTTTTACGAATTAATACATCTAGATAAACATATATCACAGAATAGTTAACGTTCATTGAGAAATAATCCCAAAACGTGAAAGACTATATCCATTTGCATAGTTATCCTTTGTTGCCATTGGTTGCATGGCTCCACGTGCTGTCATCCAAGGCCTACGGACAGCTAGCTATACGGTCACTCGATATATTAATATACGAGGGGCGTTCAATAAGTTTTGCAACTTCAATATAATACCAAGTCGCAGAAAATATTTTGCACTTTTATTTTTCAATATAATCTCCTTTCAACTCAATACACTTATTCCATTTGTCCTTCAAGCTTTTAATACCACTTTTATAGAAATCCGCAGATTGGTTTTGGGGTGAATGGAGATTATATTGAAAAATAAAAGTGCAAAAGATATTCTGCGACTTGGTCTTATATTGAAGTTGCAAAACGTATTGAACGCTCCTCGTATATTGTCATGCAACTCACTGTCACAGTTGTACTAGCATCAGTATATAATAATGTAAAGCGCGCCGAAAGGCCTGTATCAGGTCAGTCTGTTCTGTTTTCAGAATGAGCGTCTGTTGCAAAACGCCCTTCGTATATTGTCATGCAACTCACTGTCACAGTTGTACTAGCATCAGTATATAATTATGTAAAGCGCGCCGAAAGGCCTGTATCAGGTCAGTCTGTTCTGATTTCAGAATAAGCGTTTGTTTATAAACGAGAAAAAAGTCCGGTCACATGATATGCAAATTAGCCTGTGGCAGGAATGTTATGCTAAGGCACCAATGCGCCGGAGTGTGATGTTGTGCAAGACTGGACGAACTGACATGAGTCATGCTGCCGAACTATGTCACCCATCCAACTCCTCTCCGCAGCCAGCGTTTCCTAACTTCTTGACTTGATCGCTGAACACAGGACCATCGGCATATCTCAGCCTAATAAGGATTATGCCATGTCAGGGGCGCAAAATAGTTCACTGCATGTAAATAAAATATGTTCTGGTTTATTTGTCCGTCTCCTACTAAAATTGCATGTCTGTGGAGAACTTGCTCTCCGCTGTTTAGTCAGGGGGTCTAACTAGGCTTTTATAGACTACCTGACCGGAACTAAAGTTATACGGTGCCAATACCGTAGGGCAGTGAATAATGAACTCTCGTTAACCGTGACCTAACGAGAGTGGGATTTCTAAAGCTCCCACAACTGTGCACACCTGTTGATAAGGGAGGTAGATTGCCTCGTGTATTGCATTACAAGGTCAACAGAGCTCTACTCTCTGTACACAAAACATGCAGCCGACGTCATGATTTATACGACACGTAACTAGGTCATGTTGTGTTGGGTAGTTTAGGCATGTGTACACAGTGAAACCTCTTTAAACCGGATGGCACCCTTCCTCGCGAAATCGCCTGGATGAACGCGAATTCTGGTTCTAATCTTCCATTAATATAGACGTTACCAACAAGATCGACCCGTCCGTGAGGTGTTCATACTAACATACTAATAGATAGGATAAAATGTCCGCCCGGAGAGTGGAAGGTCGGGGTTCGATCCCCGGCCGCGTCATACCAAGAGACGTAATACTATGGTACTTGTTTTTCCCTGCCTGGTGCTCGGCATTTAGGGGACAAAACAAAGTCTGGTCGGATCGGAGTCAGTATACTGTGTCTGTGTCAGCATAGTATCTCAGTGGGGGCGAACTAGTAAACCAACATTAGCCAAGCAGACACACACACACACACACACACACACACACACACACACACACACACACACACACACACACACACACACACACGTGTGTATGCATGTCACTATATTGGTGCAATTAATATTGAAGGCCGGGTTAAACCCATTTCACCTCACCTGAAACTAACGAGGTCCAGTCTAAGTATATAGGTGTCACTGTCCTCAGTTGGGACCCTGTGAAGATCCGGGGTAGAATAGGTCTTCAGCAACCCATGCTTGCCGTAAAAGGCGACTATACTTGTCGTAAAAGGCGACTGTGCTTGTCGTAACAGGCGACTAACGGCACGGGTGGTCAGGCTCGCTGACTTGGTTGATGCATGTCATCGATCCCAATTGCGTGGATCGATGCTCATGATGTCAGTCACTGGATCCAGACTCGATTATTTACAGGCCGTCGTCATATAGCTGGAATATTGCTGTGTGCGACGTAAAACAACAAACAAACAAAACAAGCCTAACAAGGTCATGTCTTGATTTTGTTGCTTCGACCGTTGAACTGCGCACTTTGCTTAAAAAACTTATTGTGAATTGTTGGTGCTCCGGATCTGATAACCCAGTAAATAGTCTATATATGTTCCCGTGATCGTAAATATCATGAACTGTTTATTTGTTCCCCTATAAAAAATAATTAACCGGTTTCGGTGTAGCCGCGTTTATGAGTATAGTGATTCGAATGAGGGCAGCTATGGGTATAACTGTAATTCTATTAACGACAACCCAGCTACAAAGAGCTCAAACAACATGAATATTTTGTGTAGTTAATCGCATCTTTCCGGAATGACACGAATGGTCACGAATGTCTTCTTTCTTTCCCCTATGAATTTGTCTCTCAATAGAGTGAGTGAGTGAGTATGGTCTTACGCCGCCTTTAGCAATATTCCAGCGATATCACGGCGGGGGACACCAGAAATGGGCTTCACACATTGTACCCATATGGGGAATCGAACCCGGGTCTTCGGCGTGACGAGTGAACGCTATAACCACAAGGCTACCCCACCGCCCCGCCAGGAATGTTGTTAAACGCGGCGTAAATCCATACTCGCTTACTCTCTCATTTCTACTGGACACAATTGCCGGGGCTTCCGAAATTCTGAAAGAATATTTAAGACACCATTATGGAACAACAAAAGACTAACAGTTAGTGAATGGAAGAAAATATAGTTAACTTTTAATTTGCTAAATTGTCTTGTGATATATAATAGAAAGGAGAGCAGAAAATGTCATCATTTTAGATAATAGAGAAGCCAACCTATTAAAACTATTATGGGATTGCTTGGGATATTTTTCCTTCAGAGTCTCAACTGTCTCGTAGATAGAAGACACTATATGCAACATTGCTAAGTCTGACAAACTGTGACATGACACCACTGAGTACACAGGGCCGTAAGATATATCTACACCCTGTCATGAACTTAACTGGTGTATTTATTTGTAAGGGCCAGATCACGACTATCATATCTCTAAGTAAGCGAGTATATGCTGGTGGGAAATAATAACGGAACACTTTGCAACAAAGAGGAACATGGTTTATTGCTGTGTTCAATTTGTACAACGTGACAGTGAAACCTCGATAATCCAAACGGTTTTTCCCCCCTAAAAAAAATCCGGATTAGCAAAGAATGGACATGATAAATGAACTTTTAGGACGGATGAAAATGTGATTATTTTAGGTTTGGTTTGGTTTGTTGTTTTACGCCGCTCTCAACAATATTCAAGCTATGTGACGGCGGTCTGTAAATAATCGAGTCTGGACCAGACAATCCAGTGATTGACATCATGAACATCGATCCACGCGATTGGAATCGATGGCATGCATCAACCAAGTCAGCAAGCCTGACCACCCGATCCCGTTAGTCGCCTTTAACGACAAGCATGGTCGCCTTTTACGGCAAGCATGGGTTGCTGAAAACTTTAAGTTAAATACTTAAAATATTAAAATATTGTTTTGACTATCATCAGACATTTTCAAATAGCTGACAACTAGCCTTTTTGTCTCTACCACTAATCTGACATGATTGCATACGTACATAGCGCTAAAAGGTGTAAAGAACGCCGATCAAGAGAAGGCCTTACAATGAACCCACAAATCTGTACTGTTTTCATCTACATCTCCTTAGAAAATCAGCTGGTGTCAAAGACTTTTCAAATATCAGAAAACACGCTTCCCCGAAAGCTCTAAAATTAATTTTATTGTTGTTATAACTTCAAAACATGCAAGTGTCAAAATGAACAGTGATAAATCCATTCATACCAACATATTGGATGACTTTAATAACTATTTCTTAACGTTTTGAATGTTTGTCAAATCATGCATATCCTGTATCTAAGTGTTTATGTTGTAGCAAATGTTATGTAGACAGCACAAATATATTGGAATGAAAAGCAATTTGGCACATTTTTGAACCATGTAAAAACTCCGTTTCAGGTTCCACTTGAAGTAGACTCTACCTTGAACCCCTCTTAACACTGCGTTCAACGTTGAACTTCGTCCTCTTTCCATGTAATGTCGTTCATCACTCCATGTAATCTCGCTTAACGAGTCATGATCTCTCCATGTAATCTGACCCGTGGAGATCCGGGGTAGAATAGGTCTTCAGCAACCCATGCTTGCCGTAAAAGGCGACTATGCTTGTCGTAAGAGGCGAGTAACTGGATCGGGTGGTAAGACTCGCTGACTTGATTGATGCATGTCATCGTATCCCAATTGCATAGATCGATGATAGTCCAGACTCCATTATTTACAGACCGCCGTCATATAGCTGGAATATTGCTCAGTCCGGGGTTAAACAACAAACAAACCAAACCCTGTAATGTTGTTCAACGTTCAACTAAATGTGGTCATAAAACTATATGCACAAGGTAAGTTTCGATTCGCTTATTTACTGCATGTATTGCTTCACAGCTGTGATGTCATTTAGTCATTTTGTCATCGGTATATGGGGCGGTCGGGTAGCCTAGTGGTTAAAGCGTTCGCTCGTCACGCCGAAGACCCGGGTTCGAATCCCGACATGGGTACAATGTGTGAAGCCCATTTCTGGTGTCCCCCGTCATGATATTGCTGGAATATTGCTAGAAGCGGCGTAAAACCAACTCACTCACGCACTCACTCATCGGTATATATTGAACAGTCGTATTTTTATATCGATTAACGGGGGGAAAGTGCTCCATTAACAATCCATGAGACGTTATAACCATACCCTCCGGGTGGAACTTGATATTGGTTCAACGTTACACACCAATCCATCTACACTTGATATGAGTGCATCTGAGGTGAGTACTTTGCGTTTACATGGAACGTACATATTTATATCAGTTGATGGAGACCTAAACCATTCCTAAATAACATGGACACAATTACTATTTTGTATTGTAAAGATAAAACACGGCTGTTAAGATGCACTAATAGAAGTATCTAAGGGAACTAACTCTTAAAAACTAAGGGAAGTAACTCTTCTATACTACCTACGGGTTTACGTCAGAATGGTTCGTTCACAAAAAGGCGACACACACACACACACACACACAGACACATACATACATACATACATACATACATACATACATACATACATACATACATATAGCGTAGAGAGATCTGTTTCCATCATAAACTCACCTGGTGTGAAGACAAAGGCATGTACCTTGCATAAAATTCCTATTAATCTTACGATTGTTTTCAATTACAAAAATGCACTTCTCATAAGAAGGTCTAGTGTTATGAACAATATTTACCTCACCCGGTGAGCTTTTACATAACTATAACGGAATTATGTATCGTTCAGTCTTTTCAAACCTGCTATCTGTTGTCAGTGGATCGATCACTCAAGATTACAACTACAATTAGCTCACTGAATATGCAATATAAAATCACAATCAATCAATTACAAATATTGGGTACAATTCATGATGATGTGAATAAACATTTGGGTTCCTAAACTGTTGCAGGGTGTACATAAGACTACATATCCCTTTTTTTCTAATTGTGACAGGGAGCGACTATATGGGAAGGGGAGTTAAATACGTTCAATACAATGTAAAAATATCACTAAGCGGCAGTCTAGTTTGGTATTATGTTTATAGTTTATATACATTTTCTATAAATTAAAGCTTTAAAGTAAACTACAGTAAACTGCGGTTATAACGAACTTAAAGGGACCACTAAATTTAGTTCGTAATAACCGTAGTGCGTTATAAGCATATACATATACAGCATAATTACGGCAAATGGACGGGACAAAAAACTGTTCGTTATATCCGTCAGTTCGTTATAAGCGTGTTCGTTATAAACGTACTTTACTGTAACTTATTTTCCTTTCAAGTCTAGAATCCTTAAATGGGAAAGTCAATAAGCAGGAGTCAGTGAAAAAAGGACTAAAAAGAGAAAAAAAGATTGTCGTTCAAGCTTGCAAAGGTTGCAGCTTGTTTTGTTATGCAGTGGTATTGATGCTCAGTTCTTAGGGCTTGAAAGTATTTTACAACCATTCGTTGAAGAGATGAAATATATAGCAGAGAATGAGATTGCCGTTGTGCCTGGTTTGGAAGAGAATGTCAAACAATGACTTGTGTATGTTTGTGGAGACAATTGGTGAAGTCATTTCCCGGGAGGATGCACTCAGTGCTTTAACAGACATGCTACCAGAATCTGTACGTTTTGTTAAGCTACTGGAACAGATGCTTCTAAATGTGTTGAGACGTCATCTTTACAAAGGAGAAATATTAAAAAATCATCGTCGCCATCTACAAATGATAGTCCTACAATGTCCTACAATGTCCTACAATTAATGCTGCGAAGTGAAATTTTTCACTCTGGATTTTTTGAATAGCAGAATTAACAGTTTGTGTTATGGTGCTTTGGATGAAGCAGATTGGCCTCAAGAGATGCCCCAAAGTGTGGTCATTAAAACCCACGCCCATGAAGTCTTCTTTGTCTATTGTCCACACTTATTGGGCATAGAGTTCCTGGAGATTACACGCCCTGCAAACCTTTGATGTCGTTGAAGGAAATATGTTCTCCACGAATGTGCGCGTATGCCACATCCCTAAAATTAGTATTCCATGAACCATGTATTTTAAATTCTGGATACGTTGTTCATCTAAAAGTAGTAGAATGGATTTAGCTCGACAATCCCGATGAAGCTAGTTAGCTTGTGTTTGTGATCACTGCTGTTCGCATGTCTCTTCTACGTACACGTTCTACAATTAGAATTTAGCTCTGTTATTGTCACGTGATTTATACAGAACTGACATGTCGTAGTATTTCTTTCTGTGTTATTATGCAACCATGTGTCGTCACAAAGCCAGATTCGTCAACGTTGAACCACAGGATAGGATACGCAGTAAACCTTGAACCACAGGATATAGGATACCCAGTTAACGTTAAACCACAGGATATAGGATACCAAGTCAAAATTGAACCACAGGATAGGATACCCAGTCAACGTTGAAGCACAGGATAGGATACCCACTCGGCAGTAAACGTTGAACCAGACGATAGGATACCCAGTAAACCTTGAACCACAGGATGGGATACCCAGTAAACCTTGAAGCACAGGAATAGGATACCCAGTAAAATTTGAACCACAGGATACAAGGATATCCAGTAAAAGTTGAACCACAGGATAAGATATCCAGTAATCGTTGAACCACGGGATACAAGGATACCGAGTTTGCTCGAATATTTGAACCACAGGGTATAAGGATACCCAGTAAACGTTGAAGCACAGGATAGGACACCCAGTAAACGAGGAACCACAGGATATAAGGATACCCAGAAAAACGTTCAACCACAGGATATAAGGATACCCAGTAAACGTTCAACCACAGGATATAAGGATACCCAGAAAACGTTCAACCACAGGATATAAGGATACCCAGTAAACGTTCAACCACAGGATATAAGGATACCCAGAAAACGTTCAACCACAGGATATAAGGATACCCAGTAAACGTTGAAGCACAGGATAGGACACTCAGTAAACGTTCAACCACAGGATATAAGGATACCCAGAAAACGTTCAACCACAGGATAAAAGGTTACCGATTAGGTTGAACCTTGAGCCAGAGTAAACGTTGAACTTATTTTAAGGTGTAACTTTGTTGCATCCAATATTTGGCCCAAGGTCGAACCAAAATCAGGTCTAACACAAGTGTCACATTTATCATTAAAGTTGCTCAACATTGAACTTATTGTTAGTAGGAGTAACACCTTCAACGTTTACGTCTAGTATTTACAGTGGTATAGGTTTGCGAATATATGATGACAGAAAGACCAAAATCTCATTAATTATGCTTTCCTTTTTTGAAGTATTTTAAGTAGTCGCCCTTTTCTATTTATAGTATAAGGTTTGGGGGGCACATGGGTGGCCCAGTCGTCTAAGGCGCCGCGATTCGCTGTGCAGAGTTGCGTCCCTTGGGCACGCCAGAAACCTATGATTGTGGGTTCGAATCCCGGTTCGCCCCGATTATCTTTCTAGGTTTGTCAGCACCATACCCGTGCTCGTGGGTTTCACCGAAGTGGTAAACGTCTGAGACCTGCATCACTTCGGGCTTTCCTCCCACATTAAGCTGACACGCCGTGATATAACTGGAATACTGTTAAAAGCAGCGTTAAACCCAACTCACTCACTCACTGTGATAAGGTTTGGTACATGGTTCCTTCTTTCTGAATATACAAACAGAACCATCATCCTTGAACCATTTACTGTAGTTCCTGGTATGTCTTCTTTCCAAGGACCCATCCTACAAAACAAGAGCCACGGCTATCGTAGCTCCCATACCTTAACATAGGCTTGCTTTTGTTTGTTTGTTGTTTAACGCTGCACTCAGCAATATTCCAGCTGTATGACGGATGTCTGTAAAAAAATCGAGTCTGAACCAGACAATCCAGTGGTTGATATCATGAGCATCGATCCACGCAATTTCAATTCGATGACATGCATCAACCAAGTCAGCGAGCCTGCTCATGATAGCAATCACTGGATTTTCTGGTGCAGACTCAGTTATTTACAGGCCGGCGTCACAAAGTTGACATACTGCTGAATGTTGCGTTACGCAACAACCAAATAATCCGTGAGGTACTCCCTTAATGAGGTTGGTTTTAGATGTGAAAATTGATTGGACTGCAATTTTTATCGTCTTCATTCGAATCTGGCACACAACGAAGCGGTGGTGAATGGGAACAGAGCATTTATCCTGATCGATTGGAGATACTACCCTGGATAATCTCGGATGACACAGCCAGGGAACAGTATGTTTACACTCCCCCTTCTATATGTTTACAACGGTGTATATGGTCGGGCTGCATAATTCTCAATCGTCGCCATTGTTGGTTTGACCGTGACACAGTTTCCTGTTCTTCAGTGGCATAAGACACAATTGACTGAGTTTACCGTTACATAGCGCGACAGGTGCGCGAACCGACATGTTTTGAGGTACAGGGGCGTGAGAAGCCGACTACAGCAGTTCAAGGTACTGCAGTTCATTCGGGAAAATACAGGTACGTTTATCCGACAATCTTTTTACAAAATGTAACATACATTCAGCAAGCTAGGCGAGTTTTATGAAATAGGAATTTTCCAATATTTGTAATGAAAGTATGAATTTGAGACATACGCAAGTGTTCTCTTTTGGCGTTTAAATTTCTGCATTTGATCTACAATTCATTATGTGTTCATTTGAAAGGGGTATCAACTACATGCTTAAGCCCAGTGTTGGGCGTGTAAGATCGACTACAGCAGGTGAAAATAAGGCAGTTTTACGAAATATTAAATCTTAATTGCTGATAATTTTGTCTTTCGTTATGTGTAAGAGTGTATGCACGTCGACATGTGTACCTGTGTCACACAGATGCCACATATTCCCGCGATATTTACGTCATGCTTGAAACACATGCTTCAGATGGAGTGAGTGAGTGAGTGAGTATGGTTTTACGCCGCTTTTAGCAATATTCCAGCAATATCACGGCGGGGGACACCAGAAATGGGCTTCACACATTGTACCCATGTCGGGAATCGAACCCGGGTCTTCGGCGTGACGAGCGAACGCTTTAACCACTAGGCTACCCGACCGCCCCTGCTTCAGATTGAAGGTACATGTTAGTAGCAGTAGAAGTAGTGGTAGTGGCAGTAGTAGTAGTAGCAGTAGTAGCAGTAGTCGTAGTAGTAGTAGTAGTGGAGGTAGTAGCAGTAGCACCAGCAGTAGTAGTAGTAGCAGCAGTAGTAGTAGCTGCAGTAGCAGTAGTAGTAGTAGCAGGACCAGTAGTAGTAGTAGTAGTAGTAGCAGCAGCAGTAGCAGGACCAGTAGCAGCAGTAGTAGTAGTAGTGGTGGTGGTAGTAGCAGTAGCACCAGCAGTAGTAGTAGCAGTAGCAGTAGCAGTAGCAGTTTTAGGAGTAGCAGCAGCAGCAGCAGCAGCAGTAGCAGGACCAGTAGTCGTAGTAGTAGTAGTAGTAGTAGTAGTAGTAGTAGTAGTAGTAGTAGTATGTAGCACTATACATAACAATACATTATAGAGATCGTCACCAACTGAAGGTAGACCACCACACTGGGGACCATGGGGACTTACAGTACTTTTGCTACCCGCATGGACCCCAGCAGGATTTACATCATCCCTTCAGTTGTTGGCCTAACACATTAAAATGACATATATTCTACGATTAAAAACGTGGTAGTTCGAAATTTACTTTGAAAGATATGAAGCTTACGTAACCTCTCAGGGGGACAATAATTTTACAGTACCTTAACCCCTTCAAGGATACCGCCACCAACAATCTCAGCTGCTAATTTAAGCTACCAATGTTTAAACGACATATTTTTACAAAACAAAGTAATCAAATGTTTTGAAACAATTCAATTTCTGTTTTAAAAAAACAATAATTAAATGAGAATTGATACTACAAAAAAAATCCTTAATTATGGAATACTGTAAGGGACATTTTCGCGATCTCGACCTTTGGAAACGAGCTAAATATGCCCAAAACACGAGTATGCGAGATCGCGAGAATGCCCCTTACAGTATTTTAATAGATGATGTTTTGAAATAGTTATCCCTTGTGATGGAAAAATCTATAGTCAAGAGGATGGTCCCACTGTAATCTCGGGGGCACGGGTGGCCAGTCGTCTAAGGCGCCGCGATTCGCTGTGCAGAGTTGCGTCCCTTCGGCACGCCTGAAACCTATGAGTATGGGTTCGAATCCCGGTTCGCCCCGATTATGTTTCTAGGTTTGTCAGCACCATACCCGTACTCGAGGGTTTCACCGAAGTGGTAAACGTCTGAGACCTGCATCACTTCGGGCTTTCCTCCCACATTAAGCTGACACGCCGTGATATAGCTGGAATACTGTTAAAAGCGGCATTAAATCAAACTCACTCACTCACTCACTCTACTCTCGCAATGTCTCCTTCAGTTACCATGGGAACCAAGCAGATCAGCGGACGATGGGCCCTCATATTTGCTCTGGCGGCCGTCGTCGTCGTAGCAGTCATCACTGGGGTCGTGGTGTGGCACGTCGCGCGCACACAGCAAGAAGAAGGAACGCCACCCTCGTCACGTGACGTGTACAAGATTGGAGAAGCTGAGCTACTTCTTCAGGTCGGTTTCATCACAGAGGAAATACAGTAAACTACGGTTATAACGAACACGCTTATAACGAACTGACGGATATAACGAACTTACTTTTTGGTCCCGACTATTTGCTGTAGCTATGCTATATATATGCTTATAACGAACTACGGCTATAACGAACTAAAATTAGTAGTCCCATTGAGTTCGTTATAACCGTAGTTTACTGTAAGTGATCTACGTTCGCTGTGAGGGATTGTAGCTGTTGGATGGGCGTCTACACCACGAGACCGAATTTGTCATGCCTTGTCTCATTAATAGCCACTGTCTATTCATAGCTTTCGGACAATTTATACTTATCAGAGAGGTACACAAAGCACGGCGGCCCAGTCGTCTGAGGCGCCGCGATTCGCTGTGCAGAGTTGCGTCCCTTGGGCACGCCAGAAACCTATGATTGTGGGTTCGAATCACGGTTCGCCCGGATTATGTTTCTAGGTTTGTCAGCACCATACCCGTGCTCGTGGGTTTCACCGAAGTTGCCTGAATCACTTCGTGCTTTCCTCCCACATAAAGCGATATAACTGGAATAGTGTTGAAAGCTGTTTTTACCCCAACTCACTCACTTACTCACTCACGAAGCACCTGATCTAGTCTTAACAGATTTTGTGGAAGCCTCGGTGGCTGAGTGGGTAAGATCGCTGAGTTTGTGTGCCTTACTCTGAGAGTGTGGGTTTGAATCCCCGATGGGACTCAAGCCAAAAACGTACTTTACTAGGAAGGTGTTTTCCAAAATATAACACTTGTTTCTAAAAGGTATTGTATTCATAATACTCATTAGTTTGGGGGCCCGTGTTCGATTCCCCATGTGGGTACAGTGTCCGAAGCCCATTTCCGGAGTCCCCCGTCGTGATATTGCTGGAATATTGTATAAAGGCGGCGTAAAACTACATTCATTTGTTTGGTATAATCTCTAACCGCTTAAGACCTGCAAAAACAAAAATTAAAAAGAGCTAAAAGGGAAGACTATAACATATAATAGTTAAATAGACATACTGACACACAATTAAAACGCATAATCAAGTTTTAAAGCATTACGCGTGTTTCTGTGCTCAAGTCCATTCTGAAACACTTGGAATGAGATTCGAACCCGTACGTCGACACTGTTGTGTTTGATTTCCTCATGCCTAACCACACAGAACAAATTAATTTGATTTTTGTGGCCATTTTGCCATTTTACAAAAAATTGAATATGTAAATTTATTTTCAAAGTGTTTCAATTTATGTTTATTCGTGTGCTAAAAAGGGTCTTTCTTTCTAAACAGGAAACGATGCAGATGAAAATACGCCATAACGGCGTGCTCACCGGGGAGATCTACATGGGCTTAGACAGGAGCGACATCGGCCATGAGGAATGCAACACCGCGTCGGACGTATGTGTCTCGTGGGAAAGAGACCGGAAGTTGGAGATATACAAGACGGCAAGTGACCAGGTCACGTGCTACAATGTCACGTGGGAGGCTGTCAACTGTGTGTCACAGGAACTGAAGGATTGTGTTGATCTGTCACGTGGTCACTGGTTTGGGGGATTTGAGGACTACCACCAATACTGGCCGATGAATGAGATACAACAGGAAATGGCGGCCTATGTTGCGACGGATTCCTACGCCAAGAAATACGGCGGTGTATTGGAGAGATACTTCCTATCATCCACTGGTTTAGGTATATTCATTGATTCAAATATTCCCCTTTATCTTAGTTTCAACGATAAAAGCAGTAAACGAATGTGTATGTCGGCCAAGTTTGAACGCTCGCCTTACATCAACATCGACAACAAACCACCACGTCTCTCCTACACTGTGTGTCAAGCCAACAACATCCGGGTGGTTCATGACTACATGTCCGCGAAGTACATTCCCCGCCCTGAAGGCGTCCCTGATCGCCGCCTGTTCCGTTCCCCTATCTGGTCAACGTGGGCCATGTACAAGAAAGACATCAACCAGACACAGGTCCTACAGCTGGCTAACGACATCGTCAGCAACGGCTTCAGTCACTCCCAGCTTGAGATTGATGACGACTGGACTACTTTCTATGGTGACATGGACTTCACAACAGACAAGTTCCCGGATGCTCGAGGGATGATCTCACAACTCAATCAAGACGGCTTCAGGGTGACCATTTGGCTTCACCCTTTCTTTAATATCGATTCTCGCGCTTTTTATGAAGCAGCCGCACTGGGTTACCTTGTTCGAGCCCCAGAGCGCAAACTTCCGGCTCTGACATCCTGGTGGCGGGGTCAACTGTCGGGTACACTCGATGTCACTAACCCGTATGCCGTGGACTGGTACGTCAATAAGACCAACTTTCTGAAAGACACCTACAACATTAGCTCCTTCAAGTTTGACGCCGGCGAGGTAGCATGGCTTCCCTATATTTACAGTGTGAATAGAACTTACCTAAACCCGAACGAGTACACGAGAAAATGGGTTGACCTGGCCTACCGCACTGACCCTGATGTAAGACACCAAGAGGTCAGGGTTGGGGCCGGAAGTCAGAATGTACCCATATTTGTGCGCATGCTGGACAAAGATTCCGTCTGGGATAACAACAATGGCTTGAAGACACTTATTCCCTGTGCACTTACCATGGGGCTGATTGGGTACCCGTTTATTCTACCGGACATGATTGGCGGAAATGCTTATGACAACTCTTCCGGTTTAGAGGCACGTAATTACCCGGATGAAGAATTGTTTATAAGATGGATGCAGCTCAACACCTTCCTCCCATCGCTTCAGTTCTCGGTCGTTCCTTGGGTTTACAACAACGAGACTGTCGTTGAAATCACGCGATATTTCGCGGAGCTTCACGAAAATTACACATCAACAATTATAAAACTTGCTGAAGACTCGGTAAGAACTGGTGAACCAATTATTCGTCCGATATGGTGGATAGCTCCTCAAGACGAGGCTGCGCTAACTGTTGATTCCGAATATCTCCTTGGCAACGACTTGCTTGTAGCACCAGTAGTAGAGAAAGGGGCCACGTCACGTGATGTTTACCTCCCAGAAGGCACTTGGTTTGACGAGCTCCGGAAACAGCAGGTCGAGGGAGCTCAATGGTACCGAGACTATCGGGCAGAACTTCACGAACTGCCGTACTTTTCAAGAATTACAACATAAATTAAAATTCGTAGGTTCCATATGATGTCTACAAAAAATGGGGGGGGGGGATTTATATTTTTTAATATTTTGGATTAATATCAGATCTTAGTTCTCGCTGCCGCTAAACAAAGTTCTGGAGACATCCCATTACAGTATACATGAGATGACCTTTCATCCGACCAATCAGAGCGTCGCTTACCATATCATGCAAGTGTAAGTCAGAATGTTTTCTGATCTTGCATCTTCGAAAAGGTTAACATTGGGTATTCCGAACGACAGTCACGGCCTCACGGTACGACTGATTCCGTCAAAATCATCCGCTATCCCACGCTTCAGTGGGATAGACCATTTTCATAGCCCGTGGGAAGAACTGTCATACAATGTCTATTTGACACTCCAGAATGTTCTTTTGTTCAGTTTTCAAATTTTGAATCGAGAACTTTGTCAACATATTGTTAAAGCATAGACTGGAATGGAAGTCGCAAGTTCGAAAACGTGCCGTACAGCTTGAGAAAGCTGCTTTCTGATTGACTAATGTCGACTTCCTATTAGTCATTTCATTGGTCGGTTCGCGAAAGGTCGTTCTGCCGTGGACTGTAATGTGATCGATAATAATGTCGAGTCGAATGTGTCGAACTCCAGATAAGTCAATCTGTTTCTCCGGTCTCTCGGAGTTCCAAGAAACTGTAGTTCATAAATATTGAGTAATCAGACATAAAACATGAATAAACGACTTTAATCAGACTGGCCACTGACACGGGACGAGTCACACCACGACTCAACAGTTAACAGGCGCGGATGGGTAGCCTAGTGGTTTTAAGCGTTAGCTCGTCACGACGAAGACCGGGTTCGATCTCCAACTTGGGTACAATGTGTGACGGCATTTCTGGTGTCCCCCGCCGTGATATTGCTGGAATATTGCTAAAAGCGGCGTAAAACATACTCACTCAACAAGCGACATTATCTGGCTGTATTTTAGGCCTGAAGTACATGTGTTTGTTTCTAACTTTTGACCAGAAGTGGAGCGAGCACTCTTTCAAAGCGTTGTTATCCCAAAACGAGGATTACATTACTTGCTCACCTTAACATCACTGTGATGTCCTTAAATTTTTATATTGCGAGTACATTGAACAAAGATGATGAAGTGCAGTAGTAAGACGGATGTCGCGTATAAAACAGAATACCGTTGTGACATATGAAGGTCACGTGTTATCCAAGGTCTTCCAGTTTTTAGATAACGATCCATGACTTTCTTTAAATGACCTCCTCTGCTTGTGTTTATCCACAGATTTCACGTACCAGGCCCGGTGCTATCTGAATGTGTATAAAGGTTTAAGCACAATATTAAATAACCTACTCGGCTGGTTTCTGCATACATAGTAAAAGTTAGCTGCCGCCACAGTATCCCCTCGGCCTTATATCTGTTATTATCAGCCGTTGTACGTGACACTGCTGGGGCTACGGCTTCATGTCCGATTGGCTTCATATAATAAAATATATTTCAAAACATTTATACCAATGCCTTCCTTAATCACTTACTCTTAAAACCGTGTACTTTTTTTTCATCGAAAATGTACTATGAATAAGGACTCCAGATCTAAAACAGAAATCAGTAGTTGTTTCGTTTCGCCGGCATCTTTTTACCAACACCCGTCTTAGATATTTTATCCTAAGATGAAATAAATTCTCGATGATATAAATTCGCCGCAGCTGACCTACTGAAGTAACATGCGTCAATAAAACGCTCGACGGGTCTCGTTTTGTATTAGGTTAGATTCCTAGACGTTTTCGGGAGAATAATATTTATGCGATGTCATCTGGTATCATCACTTTTTTTCAACATATATTTTATTTTATTTGCTAAGCCCCATTGAATCTGTTTCGGCAAATACTATACACTGAGTATTATCTGGCGTTGGCGTATAGAATTCCTTTGAGTGATCCCTTTGAAATCGTGACCGAATTATTATTTTCGGAAACGGTGACCTGTCCCCTCGAGCAGAAATTGACTTTCATCAAGAAACATTCAGTGTTCTTAACACCCGCTGGTTGTGACTTGGTCTATTAGCAGTATGGCCGCGCTCCTGGATTTCACAGTATAGACCACATGACGTGTGATCATTTTTCAAGGGAGACCACATGACATTAAGATCTTTTTTCAAGGGGGCACGGGTGGCCCATTAGTCCAAGGAGATGCCATTCGCTGTGGAGAGTCTCATCCCTTTCGCGAGCTAGGATCCTATGGTCCTGATTCCAAACGGGACCCTTGAAGATCCGGGGTAGAATAGGTCTTCAGCAACCCATGCTTGCCGTAAAAGGCGACTATGCTTGTCGTAAAAGGCGACTAACGGGATCGGGTGGTCAGGCTCGGTGACTTGGTTGATGCATGTCATCGATCCAAATTGCGTGGATCGATGCTCATAATATTAATCACTGGATTATTTACAGACCGCCCGTCATATAGCTTGAATATTGCTGAGTGCGGCGTAAAACAACAAACCAAACCAAAACCAAAAGGGAAAAATGGTGGCATGTCAAAGTACCAGAACAAAGTGTCAGAAGCGTACGTAAAAGGTGTGATAGGCCACATCCCGCTGGTGATCCGTGTGAAAGAAAATTATCACTGGATTCAAAATCATTTATAGTCTCTACGTTATTCACCCGAAATTTAACATAAATAGCGTGTGGTCCTTAGGCTTAGCATAAGGGAGGTTTGTTACAATTTTGATGACATGTCCGTTGCAATTAGCAGTCACCGTGTATTTTACTTACAAATATATTTCACAGTTACTTTTATAGTGTTAATTTGGGTCTGGCAATGTTTTTGTCATTTGGACGATGGGGAGACCTTCAGTTTTTACGAGGCCGGTCGTGAGTCGTTATGGACCTTGCGCTGTAATAAAGTATTCATTCGGCAGAACAGAATTGGGACAAACTTAACGCCAGAGCAACGGAAAAAGCCGACGAGATCTGAGTGGCGTTAATATGATTGTGGCGACGTTGCATTGTAATTCAGCTACCTTGAAATGTCACCAGATAAGAGGTGCTTGCATCTTTGGGTCCTAATTTGTCACACAGTTGAACATCAGCAAGGAAGCCGGTCATCGAGCATTTCTATCATGACGTACGGGCAGTTATACATAATATACGTTGTGGTGTGTGTTACTGCGTCCACTGGAAATACGAATAAACTTACTGATGATACAATCACAGAGCAAGTCCTGAAGGCGGAGATAATATCAGAGGTGAACACAATGATCACTCAGAGGTTAGACAACGTGATGGCAGACCTGCGACAGGCGCTGCAGGCGGATTTGAAAGCCCAACTGAAAGAGGACATTTTGGATGAAATTAGGAGGATGTTCCCCGCCAAGATGGACGCTGACTGGAGCGGTGTAGCTAACCAGGGAAGGTGTGATCGTCCTTGTCAAAATGGCGACGACTTCGAACTGTTTACTTCGACCTCTCCAACGTCATCCCCGACCACAACGAATCCAACGACGTCGGAACAGCCTAAAATGTCCCCAGCGTTGCTTGTGGTGGATTCGGACAGGAAAAACTTCAGATTAGTTGATTTGAAGACGGCGAAAGTTCACAGATCTGGAATTGGTCGTCGCAACGTGGTCGACGTGACGTATGACCCGAAACTTCAGGATATATATTACATAACAGCCGACTCGATCTACAAGACTAGTCTAGAAACGAAAAAGGAAATCAAAGCGTGGAGCTGTTCTGGAGAAGGCAAATACCTGGCAGTGGATTCTGTAAACAGGGTACTGTACTTTATACAGCATCATAACAACGTCGGCGACGACATTTGCTCCATAGACATATCACATGGAGCTGATACGACTGCAGATTGTTTCATTGTGTCGCACAATGGATCTGACCGGAAGAGGAAGTTCAATGTACAGGGCGTTGACGGTGTGCGCGCGCCTCTCCGTGGGCTGTTGATTGATGGGACACGTGGGAGACTGTACACGTGGGCTTTGTTCCAGCGTCAACAATCGTTGACAGTGATCGCATTACAAAATAACACCAGGTCGGTAGAAAAAACAATAACTGAGCGTTTTCTTGATGATAACCAATTGCTAGCGCTTGATGAAAGCAGTGGGGAGGTTTTTGGTAATAACTTAATGGAAATACAGAGGAGACTCCCTAGCTCTGTGACCTATGATTTCTTAGAACAATTACCCCTCGATTTAACAATACATGATGGGATTATGTACATAGCTTATTACACAGAGAACGACCTGGACGCGTTAGGCCTGAATGGCCAAAGGAAGCGGCTAAGGCGGATGCACAAGACTTCGCAACGTACCGTTAGATCACTATGTGTTGTTTACTGAGGAGTGGTGGTGGTGGTTAAAATTGAGGTATGCGCCTATGACGAAACTTTATTAGATCGTATATGTGTGTATGGGCCAGTTGATTGAATGCGTATTCCATGACTTTGGAAATTACTCGATTCTGATTGGTCAATCAGAGGCTTTATACCCCAATTGTACGTCTCTGGTAATAACAGTTGATTTTATGGCCGCTATATTAGGTAATATTATTTTTATCCTGCAGCTGACACACCGCGTCTTACATCTTCATCATTCAGCCAGGTTTCTGCAATTTGCAGAATCGTGATTATCTGTTACGAAAAAAACTGATTCATTTCCATGTGTCCTTAATAGAACTGGAAACATATTTTTATATTTTGATTTGGCATTCGTAGGCGCCTTAAGATAATTTTTTGCGTTATTAATAAAAACATTACTACACTTTTCTCGTTTGTATTAACAGCTCTGCACATTTTACTTTCGTCAAAAACGCTGTTTAGTGTAGGATGACCCTGTTGGTGAGTGAGTGACTGAGTTTGGTTTTACGCCGCTTTTAGCAATATTCCAGCAATATCACGGCGGGGGACACCAGAAATGGGCTTCACACATTGTACCCATGTCGGGATTCGAACCCGGGTCTTCGGCGTGACGAGCGAACACTTTAACCACGAGGCTACCCGACCGCCCCTGACCCTGTTGGGTTTCGGGAGGGAGACTCTGTGACTGCTCATTGTGTTTATCCCCATGACGTGGATCGTTGATCATGCGTTCAAACACTGGTTTGTCTTGACCAGATCTGCATATACTGCCGCCGTGATATAGCTGGCAAATTGCTGTACACTCACTCGTATACTAAAAATATTAGTAATAATAATAATAATAGCTCAGCTTTCTTACATATTAACTGCTGCTATTAACTGTGAACAAAAAATAAACCTGTTAACTTTATAGAATTATGAGCATTGTTTAAATGTAATACGCCGAGATATGCTGGAATGTGACTAAAACGCCCTAAAACATAATTCATTCACACATGCGCATAACGATTGAATAGTTTCACGTGGGCACGATGTCGTTTGCTAGCGAGGTGAAGCTACAGCCGGCTGACCTGGATTGACCTTGATGGTCAAACACGGTCTAGCTACAGCCGACTGACCTGGATGGTCAAACACGGTCTAGCTATAGTCGATTGACCTGGATGGTCAAACACGGTCTGGATGGTCAAACACGGTCTAGCTATAGTCGACTGACCTTGATGGTCAAACACGGTCTAGCTAAAGTCGACTGACCTTGATGGTCAAACAACGCCTGGCTATAGCCGACCTACCTGAATGGTCAAACACGGTCTAGCTATAGTCGACTGACCTTGATGGTCAAACACGGTCTAGCTATAGTCGACTGACCTTGATGGTCAAACAACGCCTGGCTACAGCCGACCTACCTGGATGGTCAAACACGGTCTAGCTATAGTCGACTGACCTTGATGGTCAAACACGGTCTAGCTATAGTCGACTGACCTTGATGGTCAAACAACGTCTAGCTACAGCCGACTGACCTGGATGGTCAAACACGGTCTAGCTATAGTCGACTGACCTTGATGGTCAAACAACGTCTAGCTACAGCCGACTGACCTGGATGGTCAAACACGGTCTAGCTATAGTCGACTGACCTTGATGGTCAAACAACGCCTGGCTATAGTCGACTGACCTTGATGGTCAAACACGGTCTAGCTATAGTCAACTGACCTTGATGGTCAAACAACGCCTGGCTATAGCCGACCTACCTGAATGGTCAAACACGGTCTAGCTATAGTCGACTGACCTTGATGGTCAAACACGGTCTAGCTATAGTCGACTGACCTTGATGGTCAAACACGGTCTAGCTATAGCCGACTGACCTGGATGGTCAAACACGGTCTAGCTATAGTCGAATGACCTGGATGGTCAAACAACGTCTAGCTACAGCCGACTGACCTGGATGATCAAACACGGTCTAGCTATAGCGGCGTTAAACAAACAAACAAACAGTATGTAAGTGTGGTATGGTGTTGGGTGGTAATCGTTGGAAAAAAACATGGTTTTGTTTCTTTCTTTCTTTGTTGCAATGTTTCAATATTCCAGCTGTATGGTTGCGGTCTGTATATATTAATGTCTGGACCAGACCATGATTGACATCATGAGCATCGATCTACGCAATTTTGATACGATGACGTGCATCAACCAAGTCACGAAAACATGGTACAAAACAGGGAGTGAATTGAAACCCAAAGTATCCATATTGTTTTGAACATACCTGACTGTGTTGATTAAACATTTTGAGAACATTATTATATTGTAAATTTAATTTGATGCTGTGCTGGTGCCTCAAAGTTTTCTTGTGTCTGTATATATCCTATAAAGACACAGAAGTTTAAACGACTATATTTCATAGGGGGCACGGGTGGCCGAGTCGTCTAAAGCGCCGCGATTCGCTGTGCAGATCTAGAGTTGCGTCCCTTGGGCGCGCCAGAAACCTATGATTGTGGGTTCGAATCCCGGTTCGTCCCGATTGTGTTTCAAGGTTTGTCAGCACCATACCCGTGCTCGTGGATTTCACCGAAGTGGTAAACGTCTGAGACCTGCATCACTTCGGGCTTTCCTCCCACATTAAGCTGACACGCAGTGATATAACTGGAATACTGTTAAAAGTGGCGTTAAAACGAAGTCACTCACTCACTCACTATATTTCATAAACTAATGAAGGAATATTCCAATAATCTCGACACACGTCGCCTCGGCCATGTTTTATTGTACTGCTCATTTTGTAGTAAGACAGTTTGCAAATATGTCTATTCTGTATAACACAACCTTTCAGCTGGCGAGGTTTCAGCACCACTACCCCGAAGGTTGTTGGAGTTACTTCCCTTCCATCAGTATGTTACCGAAGCACGAGTCGCCTGCTACGTGTCGCTCCACGTGACACTTAATTTAATGCTTCATGTGTTGTTTCCGTGTAGCAAACATTTCATGAGTTTATTTCAAAATAAAAATTTATTAAATTTGATTGAAGATGAAGAAGGTTTACAGTTAATGGTGTTGAATTTCCCTTATTGGGGAAACGTATTGAAATACATGACTAAACAGACGGACGCCATTTTCTTCTTTTGTCATCATATAGTTTTATGTGCACCCATTGCCAACCACCTCTTTCAGATTGCTCTGATTATGAAATTAAACATCATATCAGTTCATTGAAGGTATACATGTGCCTAGACTAAATATCCTTTCCTCTCTGTAAATAGTGTGGCAGTGCAACCACAACTTGGTTTGTTGTTTAACGCCGCTCGGTGCAATATTCCAGCTGTTTGTAAATAATGGAGTCAGGACCAGACAACCAGTGATTGACATCATGAACACCGATCCAAGTAAACGGGATAAGATTACCTGCAACAACCATGTCAGCGACCCTGACTACCCGATCCCGTTAGTCGCCTCTGTTCGTATAGTATTTTCTGTTTCTGTGGCTCGTGTAACATTGCTGTTTTTGATGTTCGTATTGTATTTTTTGTTTCTGTGGCTCGTGTAACATTGCTGTTTCGTGTGTTCGTATAATATTGTTGTTTCCGTGGCTCGTAATATTGCTGTTTTTTGTTGTTCGTGTAGTATTGCTGTTTCTGAGAATGACCCCAGGGAGGGGGGGGGGGGGGGGGAGGCTCTTACCAATGGGCAGTGCTGCATTTAAGCTCAAATTCCACAAACACGCTTGCAAAAGTTTTCTCTCGCCCAACATTTACACTAATAAAATATCAGAATATTAGTCTCACACTGTACACAGTCTAAATGGGACACTCCGCGTATATTAGTCTCACACTGTACGCAGTCTAAATGGGACACTCCGCGTATATTAGTCTCACACTGTACACAGTCTAAATGGGACACTCCGCGTATATTAGTCTCACACTGTACACAGTCTAAATGGGCCACTCCGCGTATATTAGTCTCACACTGTACACAGTCTAAATGGGACACTCCGCGTATATTAGTCTCACACTGTACACAGTCTAAATGGGCCACTCCGCGTATATTAGTCTCACACTGTACACAGTCTAAATGGGCCACTCCGCGTATATTAGTCTCACACTGTACACAGTCTAAATGGGACACTCCGCGTATATTAGTCCCACACTGTACACAGTATAAATGGGACGCTCCGCGTATATTAGTCTCACACTGTACACAGTCTAAATGGGCCACTCCGCGTATATTAGTCCCACACTGTACACAGTCTAAATGGGCCACTCCGCGTATATTAGTCTCACACTGTACACAGTCTAAATGGGCCACTCCGCGTATATTAGTCCCACACTGTACACAGTCTAAATGGGCCACTCCGCGTATATTAGTCTCACACTGTACGCAGTCTAAATGGGACACTCCGCGGTTATTAGTCTCACACTGTACACAGTCTAAATGGGCCACTCCGCGTATATTAGTCCCACACTGTACACAGTCTAAATGGGCCACTCCGCGTATATTAGTCTCACACTGTACACAGTCTAAATGGGCCACTCCGCGTATATTAGTCCCACGCTGTACACAGTATAAATGGGACACTCCGCGTATATTAGTCCCACACTGTACACAGTCTAAATGGGCCACTCCGCGTATATTAGTCTCACACTGTACACAGTCTAAATGGGCCACTCCGCGTATATTAGTCTCACACTGTACACAGTCTAAATGGGCCACTCCGCGTATATTAGTCCCACACTGTACACAGTCTAAATGGGCCACTCCGCGTATATTAGTCTCACACTGTACGCAGTCTAAATGGGCCACTCCGCGTATATTAGTCCCACACTGTACACAGTCTAAATGGGCCACTCCGCGTATATTAGTCCCACACTGTACACAGTCTAAATGGGACGCTCCGCGTATATTAGTCTCACACTGTACACAGTCTAAATGGGACACTCCGCGTATATTAGTCTCACACTAAAGTATGACAATAGGCCCTCAACTAAGCTCTTTATATGTAATGTTGAATGTTCTCTACAGTGAGGTATTTTGAAAGTCTATATTAATCCATACGACAATATCTTCTCTACGATACCCGACCGCATTTAACGATGTTATTCACACAGCGATCAGAGCCGCCATTTCGTCATGGACTGCTGCGTGGAAACGCTAAATTGCATATTTACATTATGACAATCACCCTGGTAATATTTCCAGGCAACACAAGATTTAACCAAATCGGTGATAACGCTGTCTTTCTAATCCCCTTGTCGTTGCGTGTTATTTAAAAGAAATGAACGACCTGATTTTAAATCTATCCGTTGATGAAGCTGCGTATTTCATATCAGGAAAGCGAATACTGGCATATACCTGTTGTACCTCAGTAACATGTGCAACCGGGTAGCCGTATAATGTTGATGCAAGGGAACAGGTGTTAGACACTCCTGGTTCTCCCAGACCCAAGTCGAATGCAATCACGGGTAAGCGCTAACGGAGTGGCTGTGTCGGTATAGTCAGAATTCTTATTATGCAAACTGCTTGCGCTCGACTAAATCGCTTTGAGGTGAATGATCTGTGGGATTAACACAGCTTGGGCTAGTACTTCAGTTATAACACAGCGGACCCGTGAAGATCCGTGGTAGAATAGGTCTCCAGCAACCCATGCTTGCCGTAAAAGGTGACTATGCTTGTCGTAAGAGGCGACTAACGGGATCGGGTGGTCAGGCTCGCTGACTTGGTTGATACATGTCACTGATCCCAATTGCGTGGATCGTTGCTCATGATGTCAATCACTGGATTGTCTGGTCCAGACTCGATTATTTTACAGACGGCCGTCATTTAGCTGGAATATTGCTGAGTGCGGCGTTAAACAACAAACAAACAAACGAAATTTGCCATCATTCACTTGATGCTTGGTGAATTTATTACAGGTATAATTAGCGCTAGCAGCACTCAGATTACCAAATAAAGGTTCCCATTCGTCATTTCGTGTGTTTAGGGTAATTATTCAATTTAAATCCAGGTTTGAAGTGAGGTGAAATGTGTGTTATGTAATATGCACGTGGTAGCCCAGAAAGAGATGAATGATCAGTTGATTTACTATTTGTAAATCAGTGGATCATTCCTCGCCATCAAAGGATCAACAGAAAATACGTTGATTGATTAATCACTGTTATCTTGCACGGTGGATATGTCAAAAGTAAGTGTTTACATGTGTAGGTTTACTAAAGCCAAGGGAATACACTGACATCATGGCGTGAACTGCCGATGTAAAAACAACATACTTTGTTCAAAGGGTTAACCGATAATACGTTGATTGATTGCTCATTGTTATCGAAGTCAATGGATTGTTTTAAGAACCGTGGACATTATGAAAATAGTTATCACGAGGGCTTTCTCAGCTGACCTTTGAGACTTGACACCTATGTGAAACAACTGAAACAAACTAAGTGATCAGTTGAGAAACGAACACGGGTTATAATATCCCGAAACGATATTTTAAAATATTTGATTCTTACAGACTCGTGACATCGAATAAGTTTCTTTGTACAGCTGCAGATGTGTGGGATATTGTTCTTTTATGTGGATATTCACGGATACATTCCTCGAACAGCGAAGCTGCCTAAAATTATACATATAACTTTGGTAGGTTACAATTATGATGTTTGCATTTTGTTTTTAAGCATTTGCTGTGGCATTGAATAGAATCATTCTTATTCATCTACATCTTGGTTGGGAAGTTCGATTCGCGATAGACTTCTTTTCCTTTGTAAGCGTGTATATGTTACAGTCAATGTGTAAAATGTGATTCACTCAGGCAATGTCTAAATATTTCAGTCATTTTACAAATTGACTGAAAAATCTGTCTATTTATTTAACAGATAGACTAAAAATTATTAAGACGGTCAAAACATCACAATAGATTAATAATGCTAGGATTAGAGGCCAAACAATATACAAATGTACTTTTAATCCTAACATTTTCAGTCACTTGGTGATGATATTAAACATGAAAATGTTTGGAATTCGTTATCATAATAATACAGACGGACTTGTAAAATAACTGAATATTTAAGTGTTTAATAAATTTCCTAAGTGAAAATTTTGCACATTTTGACTGTAAAATTATAAACATGATAAAATAAGTAATGCTCGGGTGAAATATTTACTTTGTGTTGCAAGTCAAAATAGTGTAAACGAACATTGCACAATTACCAAGCATGTGAATTATAAAAACTTCGTCACCATTACCGATGCTACCCACAAAGATACCTCCGTTTCCATATTATTTCCAAAACTGTATTTCATTTTGTTGATCAAAGTGACCATACGCCCTTATCATGCTTATACTATCAATAAAAGTGACAAATGCGCTACGAATTGCGCAGCACAGGTCGCGAACTAGTCTAGATTTCCCGGGGAATTGCTTCAGATCAGTGCCCTTTTATACTGTCACTGTTCGATTGACGCAGATGCAAGGCAATCAAAAACACTGCATAATAATACCGTTCATAGTGTTGCTGCACGTGCAGTACGTGCAGCTCCATGGCCATTTTGTTAATGCACTGGATGCGTTTTTCCGAATCGTACGTGTCTCCCGACTAATGATTTGCATGTCTTGGTTGTGATCATTTTGATCAGGACAATTTGTCAGTGACATTATAACACATTAAACCTCTTCATTAACACATTAAACCTCTTCATTTTGCACCTCTTGGTCCGCTAATTTTGCTTATATGACCAAAAATATGCGTATTGCGTTTCTTTTTTTGAAGAGTATACATTGTAGCTGGAATGTTGCAGAGTGCGGCGTTAAACAACAAACAAACAAAACACACTATGCCGTGAACTTTGCCGGCACAATAGACTGGGCCCACTTGCACAAAGGGGTTGCGGTGCGACTTTTATTGTAAGTCGACGTGAAAGTATATACATCCTTAGCGCTAAGATTGCTTTGTGCAAGTGAACCCTGTTTGTATATTTATTTTAAAAAGAAGCAAAAATAATAAGTATCTATTCATTTTATTGTAAAAGTAAAATATCAATGTAAAGGAATTCTGATTCAATGCATATAACATGTAACGTTGCAGGCGTAAAACACGTAGTACAAATGCACGATGATGCCAGTATATATTACAATTGACACAGAACACATTATACAGTACACATATACAACACGCTCATTCATCCATGGATATATATATCGAATAGTAATCATCATATTTACAAACAAGAAATATACAATTCTATTGACAAGACGAGTCGTTATTGTGCCTTATAACGCGATGATTCACGGTCCGGTGAACTTTTGAATCTGAACACCTGATTGAACCCGCGACATATGGACCTAACGGAGTACACGTTATGAATTATGACTTTTAACTGTTCCTTGTTCGTAAGTTTGGGAATTCGAGTTTTAAGGAAACCACCGTAAAAGAATTGCCTTAAAGAAAAACGATTTCATATGTTTTAGCATAAGTGATTTTTAACCACGTAGACGACAAGGGCAGGTAACTCCTTCACATTTTCAATTGCTAATGTAAAACATTTACCTATTCTTTAACTATGTACCGTATAAAACATCTACTTTTCACAACCTAAACAACGAGAATCGATGTGGCAGTGTCACAGCCTATAGGTTCAATGTCCTCCTGTCATTGCTACAACACCCGTATATAGTCATGACGCTTTGATCTAGTCCGAGGTCAATGCATAATAGATCGTTGCCCACGTTTACTTTGCGTGATTGGAATATGTATGACAAAAGGCACAGAAAATGCCTTCCCCCAAAATGTTTTTAAAAAAAGGTTAACGCAATTTCTCAAAATACGAAAGAATAACCAATCATTTGTACAAGGTGTAAAACATTTCAGGTTATTTGGTGTCGAAAGTTATGAGAAAATGCAGTTCCATGTTTCTCTTTTATGGGGCCTACTCTGCAAGTATTGCCTATAAAGAAACTCAAGTTATACCGCATGTACAACGAACAATACCACGTGTGTAAGGAACAATAGAATCATTGATAGCACCAAGAAACGCTCACTGTGAGAACTGTCTCCAGTGTTGCCTCGCTCATGCATATGCAGGAGTCGAAGAGCAAGCAGAGGTATGAAAGAGCAATATCATTGATAATAGTATTAATATACCAATTGCAAGATGTTAACTTCTTGCCAAAATGCCGCTTCAAGTCGATATTAGGTGAGTCTTTTCAAACGCAACCCACACTTACATATATCTGCGTAAGTGGTCTTAAATATGTACAGAATGTTAGGGATTTCGTCAATGTTATCAACAAGGGTAGAAAAGCTCGTGCAATAATTTTACGATAAAGGAGATTCTCAATGCTGATTGGTCAGTTTGGGCGACACACATCCATGCTCCAAAATCGGTATAATGGATTACTTGTCACATGGGACAAATCATTTACTTAATTTCTCTTATGTAGCCCATTTCTGGTGTCCCCCGCCGTGATATTGCTGGCATATTGCTAAAAGCGGCGTAAAACCATACTCACAAACTCACTCACTCTTTTCTTATGCTGTAAATATTTGCACTTGACGTCACAGCTTGATCAGGGCATGTGAATGTCCACTCATCACAGTACAGAATGTCCAAAACCAGTTGGCCTATACTGCATAACGTCAGTTCGTTTCTCCATATGCCAAGCAAGAATGTTTCTCCGACGTAACAGATCTCTCGCATAATATGGAGGTCAGATTCATCCGCACCAGAAACATAGTTCAAGCAATATGTCCATTCGTCATCAATCGCCCTTCCATAACCAATTTGTCTCGAATGGAACGAATCGGGGCGGGATGTCGCCGACTGGATTTCAATTTGTTGAAGCAGAGTTCTTAAGTAGAGTTATCTCCCCTACACACTCATGACATTAATACCGGCGTTTTTTAGGATCGCTCTCGCGACGTCAATAACAATACCGCTGGTGTATTTTACCATGTCGGCATCAAGTTCTGGGAAGTTGTCGACCCAGTGTAGAGACATGGTGTCATTCTGCCAGCTGAACGATCGACCTGGCTTGTTCTGGATGAGCCTTGACCTATAATCACCCTGCCACGTGGGATGGCAGTTGTGGTTGAGGCATTTTACCTGAAGATGGGGATTCAGCAGCATCTGTTCGGGATGCAGCTCTAGTTCGTGGTATGACAAATAGTGGTCCATAAACCAAAAGTCTTTGTCGTTAAATTTCTGAAATACATGTCGCAGACTTTTCAGATACCCCGAGTTTCTTTTCGCCATAAGTGTGCCGTGATTTATTGACTCCGGCCAGCGCCCATGCATATGCCAGTCAGGGGAGGCAACTGCGCTATAACCGAATAACTCGTGGGGCACTTGCTGGGTCCACAGAACATTGTGGTCGTTGTAAACGCCGCCGTATTTCAAAAGGATGTCTACACGCATCGTGATGGTTGCCATGGGAACGGACATCTGTTCTCCCGATTCCGTTTCTGGAAACTCCCTGTAGACGTAAACAAATCTGTGGTCAGAGGACAAGCGTCTCCACCAAGTACCTTGAGGAGGAAGGGGTCCATGGATGAAGACTTTCTGGAAACCGGCGACGTAGATGGAACTGAGCATGCTCAAATATCCGGTGAATTTGATGAAGGGGTCCTCAAGGCAAATGTAGTGAGCTATTCTTGGTATAGGCGACTTGAGGTCAAAGTTGGGCTCGATATGACGAGTGCCATACATAATGACACGTGACAGCGTGGAGAACTTGTTCCTGCTCTTCCATATGTCCTTAGGAAACAGCTCCCGGTTGATAGTCACGCAGATTATCTCCCCTTTCCTGTCCCTGTTATATTTGGTCTCAGACGCACATGGTTTCAGACCGCCATGTTGCTCCCGCCCCTTTGCCATGACAACCTGCAACTCCTCCGGGGATTTGGGTTCGTTGAAACTAAGCCTCTTGCCAACCATTAGTCCCTCCAGGAACTCAGTATGCGTCCGTGCGTAGGCACCCGTGACAAGAGGCATGCTACGGAGGTGTACGGGAAAGTCTATCAAGATGGCGTCCTCCGGTGTGTAGATGCCGCCATATTTGTGCAACAGACTCATTACTAGCATAAACCGACCTGCTCCTTTTCGGTGGCATGACGTGTCGTTGAGTTTGTGTAACAAAAGATGTCCGATTTCTGCTAGGGACTGGTTAAACCACCGGTAATATTCTTCAGAATCTGTTGTCGGAAGTTCTTCGTAATGAAAGTAAACTTTATCAGGTTTGATCACTCTCACGGCGCTCTTTAACGCAAGGTAATGTTTGAATTCAAAATGGCGACTACCACACCATATGTAATGGAGTGTTGACGGAGCGAGGTCAGGCAGAAGGTCATTGCTGGGGTCATATTCCGCTGGAATGTCAAGGTCGGTCGCTTCGGGCTCTTCTTCTACTTTTTGGACTGCTTTCGGGAAGCGGTTGTTGATGGTGTCGACGATGTATTCGCTATCGGCAGTGTTGACCCTGTTGACACGTGCCTGCATCATCTGTAACGTCGCGTCGTTGAACGCCATCACCAGCACGCACAACAGCACCGTCGTTACCCAGAATGCAGTTCGCTTGGTCTTCCGGCTGCGCGGTCGAAGGCGGACGCAAAATTTCATAAACTTCATCTTGGTTGTGGCTGTAATAGACAAAAAAAAGCACGTTATTTTTTTTGCAAAGTAAGACGTTTTTATCAACGTATTCCTGAAAAAACAACATCATCATACTTAGTCTTCCTTAAGGTAATCTCATTCATACAGGGGCGGTCGGGTAGCCTAGCTAGTGGTTAAAGCGTTCGCTCGTCACGCCGAAGATCCGGGTTCGATTCCCGATATGGGCACAATGTGTGAAGCCAATTGATGGTGTCCCGTGATATTGCTGGAATATTGCTAAAAGCGGCGTATATCAAACTCACTCACTCATTCATACAACTGGTTTAGTCATATTTGATAGCTCTGTTTGTTGAAGTTAAAAGCGATATATATTGTTTGTTACCAAAATGTTATTACAATTAGACATAACTATTTAAATTACGCAGTTTGTTTAAAAGTACAAAGTGTTAAAATAAATATTTAGTTCAAAGTTGTGTAAACATATAAGTCATCTGGGTAAAAAATATATACACTGTATTGTTGTAAATTGTAAATAGGGGCGGCGGGGTAGTCTAGTGGTTAAAGCGTTCACTTGTCACGCCGAAGACCCGGGTTCGATTCCCGACATGGGTACAATGTATGAAGCCCATTTCTGGTGTCCCCCGCCGTATTACTGGAATATTGCTAAAAGCGGCGTAAAATCAAACTCACTCACTACATTGTAATTGTCCTGTTGCCATGTAACGTGAATATATTTATGTATGATCGTCACATGCCACAGTGTGTGGACAGGAAGTCACGTCATGTCAAGATATACAGGAATATTAAATCCGATCGTAGCGCTATGGCGACCGTAAGCCTATGTGAAAGTATTGGCAGTACGGCAGTCGTAGGAGTAAGGACGCCTCGTTGGACTAAACACTAATATGATGAGATTGCCCCTCCTTAAAGAGATTTAGAATGTTCGTGTATGATTGACTGTGTTGGATATTACATTGGCGTTTATAAACACGTTCCAATCTTTAACAATATATTCGTCATTATTCACCACGATCGCATAACGCGTTGTTGGGGCACACGGGTGAGCTTATAATGTACCATAGAGAGGCGACACAATGGCAGCCGGGCTTGCCGTGTCTTTAGGGTGGGTCTCGCTGAGATAGTTGACAGGAGTCACACCCCGTTGTGATAACGTTTCACACACAGTAACAGAAGCTTGATATTCAATTAATTCACTTGAGTTCCTTCATTTAGGGCTCGATGAGAAGCGTTCAGGTGAAAGGAGACAGAGAGAAGGGGAGGAGAGTTGATGATATCTGGAGAGAGAGAGAGAGAGAGAGAGACTGGTCGAGATCGAGAGAGACTGGTCGAGATCGATAGGGAGAGGGGAGACTGGACGAGAGAGAGAGAGGGTGAGACTGGTCGAGAGAGAGAGAGACTGGTCGAGAGAGAGAGAGACTGGTCGAGAGAGAAAGAGAGAGAGAGACTGGTCGAGAGAGAGAGAGAGGGTGAGACTGGTCGAGAGAGAGAGAGAGACTGGTCAAGAGAGAGAGAGAGACTGGTCGAGAGAGAGAGAGACTGGTCAAGAGAGAGAGAGAGAGAGACTGGTCGAGATCGAGAGAGACTGGTCAAGAGAGAGAGAGAGAGACTGGTCGAGACACAGAGAAAGAGAGAGAGAGAGAGAGGTGGACGGACGGACGGCCAGACAGACACAGGGAAAGACATACTGACAGAGACAGACAGACAGACAGACAAAACACAGGGAGAGACTGGTAAACCGATTACATGAACAACACATGTTTATAAACTGATACTTTGAATTTGAGTCAGAAATATCAAACAGATTATCACTGTAAGAGACATTTACTAAAAAACGAATATCTTACCAACGATAAACATGGTGTATTCCCGATACCCTACTCGTGTCAGAACGCGTGGCCTCTTCTACCCGTATGTTAACGCTGAATGACGAATGAATGGCCAAGTCCCATTGATAACCCAGTCGCGCGCAATGAATGCTGGGATTGACGTAGTCAAAACCACTTGCGACAAACAGTGGTACAGCGGTAATATTTGGTTGATATGTAAATAAACGCTTGAGACAACACGTTATGTTGTGTATTCGCATCACGTTCAGCCTATAGGTCCAAGTCAAGAATCACTTGATGTCATATACATTGTATCTCCCCGTCGCAATTGTGAATGTTACACAAATATGTTGATTTTGACCGAAAGATTATTTAGATTTTGTGACATCGAAAACAGTTAAGGAACGCAATTGAAAAAAGAGAAATGTTGTTGATTGCTTTTAGAATACTGGGTGAGTGGGTGATTGTTAGTTATGCCATCGGAAATATACTACTTAAAAGAAGTTAAGGAACACACGATTATTTAATAAAGTTAATTTGTCATGACATAACATTATATTTTTTAACAAAGTTAATCTGTTATGTCATAACATGAGCCCTTAATTTTTTTTTCATATGACTGTAGTTTATCTGTTTTGAGATGAACACGATTTTTTTCATGAATATAGTTAATTTGTCATAACATATCGTCATATGAACAAATCGGCTTTCTCTGAATTCCTTTGAGTAGTTATTCTAGCTTTAGCACCGCGGTATGTACGTAGCCCTGACGTAGAAAACCAGGGGATGACAGCATGAGCACCACCACAATCAGGTCACACACTGTCACCACCCGATCCTCGTTTCGTCCGAGTGATGGTGGGTAACTTAGTGGTTAAAGCGGCGGATCGTCACGCCGAAGACCCGGGTTCGATTCCCTACATGGGTACAGTGTGTCCACCGCCGTGATATTGCTGGAATATTGCTAAAAACGGCGTCAAACAAAACTGACTGATTTAGTAAAGCATAAATTCTGAAGAAACGTACTGACCCCGAGGTTCCCAGCATAGTATAGTCAACACATAAAAACAGTCATTGTCAGTTCGATTAATATCAATTATACATGTATTGGAAGAACTCCTTTGGGAAGCGATAAAATTGACGCCTGTTAGGAAACAGTATCTCGCGGTTCAATTAACAGCATTTGTCACAATGTGGAGAGACGTGACATGGCGATCATTACCATGTCACTCCCATAGTCAATAACCCAATAAACTCACACTATTGGAATATATACAGGGTTTAACTGGGGGGCATGGGGAAAATTGTGAGACTGTGTCTCCACCGATGTATACACGTGGGAACAAACAGTCGAGTGTCGACGCATGTTGGTTGGGGGAGATATGGTTTTCTGGGCGATATTGGGCCTCATGCATGCACAAGCTAATATATTCCATTCAGGCCTCGACAGGTCAAGCAAAACAGATCCTGTATAGACACTTTGTCATGTGAAAATACCAAGCTAGCTGTGTGATACAGATGAAAGCTGACAGTGTTCTACACATGTATTGAAACTTTCCTGCTCCCATTTTATTTCCTTCAACGGGTACTACAGCAGCTACCACTACTACTACCACTACTACTACTACTACTACTACTACTACTACTACTACTACATGCTACTTCAACATGCCACTACTACTTGATGAACCAATTATTATTATTATCATGATCATTATTAATATCATCATCGTTATTATGATATCGGTACAATAATAATAAGAAGAAGAAGAAGAAGAAGAAGAATAATGTCGATACACCTGCATACCATGGACTGTTTCTAGAAGGTGGTGCGACAGTGCGTTATAACATACCACAAAAGTGTAAAATAAACAAGCCCTAAAAGTGATACAACCGTAAACAAACGCTGGTCGAGTGCTTTGACGTCACAGCCGTAGCCACGCCCACCATAAACAGCTGATCCTACCTGCACAGCGCTATTGCGTACGCATCGATTATACAGTCATTATGAATACTGTGAGGTGCCCCCAGCAGTACATGCACTTTCAGGTGAATGAACAGCACTGAGAATGCATGGCTCAGTCGTGACGTGGGTATGAGCTTGAATGATTTGGTGTAAACAACGTTGTTTGTTTGTTTGTTGTTTACTCGGCGGTCTGTAACTAACCTGACTGGACCATACAATCCAGTGACTGACATCATGAGCATCGACCTACGCAATTGGGATTCGATGACATGCATCAACCAAGTCAGCGAATCTTTCAGCCGGGTCCGTTTGTCGACTCCTATGATAAGTATGGGTTGCTAAAGACCGCTTCCAACACGGATCGTCAAGGGGGATATTAATCAAAATCATTTTAACAAAAAAACACGTATAGCCTCTTGAATGGTTTTTTTACGTCATAAATAGATTGTTTTTCAAAAGGATAGTTTGGGATCCACAGGTCATCGCAACACGTCTTCTATTCTAAGTAAAATCAAACAGATATATATTTTGGTGTGCTCAGATTGAAATTGGAAGGGTTAGGTAACAAGGTCTGGCCGGGTTAGTGTCGTTTCGTACCCTCGTGAGGATTAATATTTAACCCTGATGTACTTTGTCCAGGCCCGTCGTGATTTGGGTCAGAGTTGCTTCCCTTAGCGAGTCAGGGGTTCGAATCCCAAATTCAACCCAATTAAGATCAGTCCGTTCGTTTCAAATTGGATTAAATGTTCAAACATCGTCATGTATCTTTCTTTGTCGCAATATAACACAAAAATTGTGACAAACGTAATTCTGAACTACATGAAATAGGCTTAATCCTGTGATGTTATAAACATGTTGTATAGCATCTTGAGAGGTCATCAATAACTTGATTCATTAGTCACGGGGATATAACAGAAAGGGTAATGGACCCCCCGACCCCCACTGCCCCACTGACACCGGATTGAGTATCAAACGGTGAAGCTACGTAAGGTCAACGCAGAGCGGTATGCACAGACACTGTGTGTATACAAGGTTTTAACAATGAACATCAGTGTTGTACGGTGCAAATGTGACGCGGGTGTGAGGGGAGGTGCCACCCCTTACTCAGTAACGGGTGGGGCAAGGGTCATGTTTATATACAGGAAACAGAATGACAGGGGCTGGCGTTAAATCATTCATACGTTATAATGAGAGATTGTAAATGTTCAAAAATGCGGTTCAAATATGACTGGTCACGCTCTGGTGTTTTTATACATATAACATAGAATACAATCAAATACAATGAACAGTTCTTTTCTGAATAGGAAAAACAGAATGAATGGCAATGCTAAAGATGTTGGGCCTCCTTGGAGTCTAGGGATGGGGCGGAATAACGAGGTATATTAAAAGCAGGAGAGGGAACATGAATAGCGTTAAACGGTTATTCGATGGTGATGTGTGTGATACGGGTTCATTTTCTTCACCACAACCGTTTAACTATTCACATTTGGGCATATTTCTGAACAAACTATCCATTTTAAGACTATCCTGCTCCTCCCTACCCCCATCCCTTCTCCCTCATAGGGGATGCCCAATAAATGATATAAGTGTAAAGCTATTTATCAGGGCATTATAATTAGCTCATTAGCAGAAACCCGAGGTCTTTCATTAACTGCCCGACGAAGGAGGTCTGTTGAAAAGACCTAGGGCTTCTGCAAACGATAATGCCCTAAAAAAGGGCGTTGTCGTTATTATAGCTAAAATGGATGGAATTTGTTTTCAAATATAAAGAAACAACAATATCGGTTTTGAAACATTCACTGCAATCAACAGGAATGCCACTTACCCACTTTTACAAATATGAAAACTTCATAGAACAAACCAGATGACGTCACTATTGAATGTGACATCACCTATCCCTACCCTATGACGTCACCTAATAACCGGCTTGATAATGGCCCGTCGTCAAGCAATATGAGGGCATTATCAAGTTACAGTGGCCCGCTCATTTCTGATAACATGCGGGCGGTTTAATGATAATTCTATCCATTTTAGCTATAAAACTAAATAATATTGATCCGTGGCCTTTTTGAAATTCCAATTAAATACATTTATATAGATGCTATCTAGGGACATTACGAGCTAATATGATATGGGCGAGTAAATCTGCCCACCGACACCAGCTCGTTAAAGCGGTATGGTAACCTCGGACCTTATCTAATGGAAGGGCGGGGTCATAGGGGTGCTCCTAAGAGACAGAGTGGTTGCTCGGTGATCTACAAAACAAGTATGTTGAATTAAACGAAACAGAAAGGGCGCGCCTCTGAAATAACGCTGGACAATGACCACGACACTAAAGAACAATGACCACAACATACAAAATATTTAGTTTCGTCACCGAATATATTTAGAAAGTAAATAACAATACCACCACCCGTAACTACACCCGTATATAAATAAGATTAAGTGGCAGTTCTTACTCTTTGTAACAAGACCAACAACGGTATAAAGTTACTATTTCAACAAGCATCGGGAAAGACCAGACTAATGTGTTGACAAAGGTAATTCGATTGACTGTTTCGGACAGCGTGGAAAGGATAAGCTTAGAACTGTCCCGGAGGTTGTGAAACCAACACTGCCGTGTAAACAAGCGACAGAGGTACCGTTAGCCGTTTAAGACCAGAACGGTGACGCGAGGACTGGGTTTCGTCTGTGTCCAGGATGCGGTCTTGATCGCGTATCGAGGCGGGACATCCCTCGATATCAAGTGGAAGACAAGGAATTCTTTTCAGTCTGATATCGCATGTATGTGCAGAAAAATGAAGTATGTTTTCGCGCCCTGGGTGAAAGAGGTCACGTAGGAGATCTTAAGCGGGTTCGGTAATGTTTGCTTTGGAATAAATATTCGGCACGTCGAACGTGTCGCATTCAAAGAATTGCCTTATTAGATCAATTACTTGAACAGATTGGCGCAAGCGGGGCACAGTTGCGACAACCAGTCTATCATATTTCATGCCATAGGTTGAAGACCTCAAATATTTCAGGTTAAAAGTATTAAACTTTATTTAAAATAACTGATCTTTCTGGCACCTAAGCAAACATTTTTGTTCACATGTGAAATTTAAAACGAAACGAAATGGAAGTCTTTAGTTGAAGAACATTCTGTTCTTTTCAGGTTGGTAACATAAACAGGTTTTCTCTGACGACGATTGTAACATGATCGGAATCGGTTCTTTTCTGAATTATTGAATAGGAAATACGAATCTACACAAACAGGTAAGCAATTATCTCAGACGCACCATGCTGTTACAGGCTAAGTCTACAAAACTAACTGTCGAGGCGGCCGCTGAAACTCCTAACCTACATTTTACTGAACATTCATTGTGTGTACAGCAAGTCTTTGTACATACGTTTTTATTCTTCTGTTTTTTATCTCCCTGCTTCGCTATGATTAAGTTTTTAGGATAGCCCTCCTTGGTTTTACAACTGGCAAACGTCTGAGACCTGCGCCATTCTCGTCTTCTACATTGAGTACTCCTCTACGTTCGCCATCAAGACAATCGCCACTCGCCACCCAGACAACCACCTCTCGTCACCCAGACAACCATCCCTCGTCACCCAGATAACCATCCCTCGTCACCCAAACAACCATCCCTCGTCACCAAAACAATAACCCTCGTCACTAAGACAACCCCCCTCGTCACCAAAACAACAACCCCTCGTCACTAGGACAACCCTCCTCGTCCACCCAGACAACCACCCCCACCACCCAAACTATCACCCTAACTTCCCCGAACTCAACCTCTACCCACCAACTGCTACCTTGACACCCTTTAAACACCCAGACACCCACCTCGACACCTTTCCCTTAGTGAGGTTGTCGAGTACACCAATGTTCCCCACACCTATCTGACGGGCGCATCCCACTCGACAGACAAACCTATACAATGCTTGCAGGTATCATGTTTATCAAACAAGAACGCAATGTAAAGCTCTCTGCGTTGCACGCATAACGGCATATAAATACATCCAGGGTATTCATACTTCAAAGTTAAGTCCTTCTACACATCTTACCCTTATAATGGGCTATTTAAGCTCAAATGGGATTTATTTCAAGCTGTTGCAGAAATTTGAAACCCAGGTAAACATGGAAACTTTTTGTCAAAATGAAAAATCAGTAGATCCACGGTGAAGCTATGTTTGACTTGCGAATGGGTCGCACAAAACTGCTCTTAAAAATTGAACTTAACAATGGGAGCGTGCGGGTAAAATAACGCACCTGCAAAAATCATATTGGTCGAATAATCAGAGTCATTTCTAAATAGCGGGATTGTGGGTGAGGCGTGACAGTCGACCAATCACATATATATCAGACTTTCAATTGTCACGCACATCTCTGGGTGTTGCAAGCGGACATGACATTGATAAAGATCTATGGTCGGTTGACGTGAAGGAGTGGTTTCACAGCGTGGGCCTAGTGCTCGTGACGTCATTCTTTCAGGGAGGAGAGCGTACGTTATGAAACACGTTGATGGTATAAATGTGATATACACTGACATCCATATTAATATATTTTGATATCTGAAAATGAGGTTATTACTGAATATATTAGTGATATCTTCTCACCTGTAACAGATTACAGAGCTTGTCTTTCTTCCGACCCTACATCAAAAAGATGCTAAGATACCATCTTAGTATTGCCCATTGTTAGATTACAGTTCGTACGTACACCCAGTACAGTTTTCAGTTCGAAAACCCTCCTCATTCACCATGAAAACTATGAAACAAAATTAGATCATCGTATACTCACCCGGCAGGCACAACATGAAAATAAGGAGCCTACGAATATTTTGCAACATCGTGTACGGGTAGACGGTCACGTTCCTCACACGCGCTGTGGGACTTGCTGATCTAACTGGGTATTTTAGTGTGCGCGTTCAGCTCCAACAGTGAATTGTTAAGAAAACACGTTTGGGGCTGACGAGATTTATTTAACTGCCCAGACTATGTGAACGAGTCCCATTGTGTTGTAAACGACAGACAGCCTATTCATGCGACAAGTTGTATTAGTCGTCCTAACGTTTTTCATACAGTTTATGGTTGAGCATGAGCGAACTGCAACAACACGATGTGGTACGATAATGACATAGGCAGAAAAACATCCATTTACACTTGGTCAATGTAGCATAATTTGCAAAACAAATTTTTAAAAAGGAAGATGATTATTACTTGTCTAATACTAATAATACAAAGAAATTGCTCTGGTGCAGCTGATGGTGAAAGGGATGCTGATGGGAAATATCAGTTATTAAGTAACCATAAAATATACATAGTGACGTTAATCAATTTGACATACGTTTGAGTTGCATTGTAAGTCAGTGCACATCACTTTATTAGTAGAAAAGTATAACACGGTCTGTTTAACCTCAGTTCTATATCGGACACAAAATAAAATTGTTTCTTTTATGTGAAAGGCCATGGTCTTAAAACCGTTTTGTTTGGAAATATACTAGACTTACACACGTCTCTTGGGCAATAATTATTACTTTAAATCATAATTTCTAGATTATGCAAATAATAAGAACATGTGCCTGTAAGAGATTGGACTGTCCGCTTATCTAGATTTCTCTATTATAAGGATAGAATTACGATGCACCTAGGAACTTTACATTCCGTACAGACTTGGAGCAAGGCTTAAAATATACCTCTGTCACGTGAAGCATATATTAGACTAATAGAATCTGTTCATGCATATATATTTAAAGCCTTTAAAGTGCAGTAGACACGGTTGTACTTGGGGAAATAAAATATTTTGTAAACCGTTATATATATCGAAATTTAAACAAGGGGTTTAATCTACATAAAATTAGCAGTGAAATGTACATGTACACTTATGAGAATTATTTTTGATACCATTACACATATAACGCCTTGTGATTTTAAAAGTCCAAGGTTGTATGTACAGCCTGAATAGAGAACAAGCAAATCCGTCGAAATAAGTTTTCATAATTTCGATTCAGTGATGTTGAGATCATCATTGGAAGTTGAAGTGGCATAAATACCATTTACTCGCTCACCCACTCCATCGTCTAAGATACGATATGTATTGTTACTTTGTCCCCACCGTAACAGGTTGTTTAATCAATTGTTCTATTGTATTAAGACTCTAGATATTAGGTGTTGCTACTCAATCACCATAATTATTAACCATGTAAATTTTGTTCTCCGTCACAACAGATGATAGCGCTGTGTAGGTGGGCTCAGGTTAGGGGCGGACATGTCAGATTTCTGATTTCTTGTTTCTGATCTTTGTTTTCGAGAAAACAGGGTTCAAAGTTCAGACAGAAGTCCTGACCCTCACAGGCAACAACTGGACATTGTCCAGTCATTATTAATGATCGTACTAAATGCAGAGCATCATTTTCCCAGGAGGGAAGAAAGAGAGAAATATGCTTTGGGAGGCCTTATTGTAATTCATCGTTCTATTGATCCTTAAACTTCAAATGACTATTCCGCTCCCACACCACGATGGCGTGACTAAGGTCACAAGGAAGGTCACCCGTGTCCCTGGCTGTGCCCAATGCCATTTGGTATTCAACAATGGCACTAACATCAACCATTTACACGAGCCTTACGACTTCAGTCGGTAAGATATTTCCTTCTATTTTTACTATTGTAAGAGCGAAATATATGCTTAAATCGAGCCTTGAGCTTCTTAAATGGCGCGGAATAATCCGTTGGACTTTAAATTGAAATGACTTCATTGACATGAATTACTGTTCAACACTAACCCGGATTATTTTATCATAAATTATTGTCAGAAAGTCCAGTTTAAGCATCCAGGACTTGTATTTGACATGTTCTAAAAATGAAACCCCACTCCTTTGTGTACAATGTCTTTAATGGACTTCAACTAATTTTGCCAACAGTTCTGTCTGACCAGGGATGCTTTAGAACATACAAACTTCAGCTGAACATACACTCATGGAAACTTAAATCTTCTAGTGCCCGAACTTTTTAAGTAACTGCTGCAAAAAATGGAATGCTCGTCCCTTTGTCCTCAGAACAGAGCCATCACTTTATTTTTGTCAAGTCAAGAACGTTTCTGTTTGCTCAGCCATTTTCACTTTTTACATATGTATGTGTGTTGTCGGCGCTGTGAGCATGCTTTGTTGCGTGGAAGTGAGGACTTTATAAGAATTCTTATTATTATCTATCAAGATTATACAAATGTAGGAGTATTAGTTATCTTTAAGATGTACATGCGATACAGGTTATAGTATACACTGGTAACATGTAAGATGTAGAGTGAAAGGACCCTTCGTCCCGGGTTCGAATCCAGATTTGCCATGATTATGAGCCTCGGTTTTCAAGCTTAGAATCAAGCGTATCGGGAGCGAGTTCTATTGATGACCCGATCACATTTTTTTATAATATTTGTTAAAAAAAATAGTTTTAGATCATAATACGTAATAATACTTTCTAGCAGTCAATTATATAATCTCTAAAAATCCACGGTTATACACGGAAATATACGTAGAGAGTGAGTGAGTGAGAGTTTGAACAGTACGATGTAGATTTAGAAAACCACGTCACCTATAATTGTTATAAATATTTTAAATAATTCATAATTAATATATACAAAATATTCCCGTAATATGATTACATGCGTTCGATAGCATGTGGAGATTCTTAAATTTAACGCTAACAGTTGGAAATACCATTGAATCTCCTGTGGTAGTGGCAGTAGCAGCAGTGGTAGTAGCAGCAGCAGCAGTAGCAGTAAGGAGAAACTAAGGCCAAGGGGAGGTTAATGTGCACCATATCTGGTGAATATATATGTGTTGCTCTTTTGTCCTTAAATCATCAGTGTCGTTCATAAATGACTCTACAAGTCTGCAACCGAAATCATTTTTGTTTATTTTTCTTTCAAGCGACATCATGGGCGACCTCAGCATCATTATCACCATCCTGCGACAGTACACATGTCCGCGATGACCGATATCCCATACAGGACAAATGCGGTTTTATTGATCTGCTCGCTCGTTGACCACGCTGTTCACAGGACTGGAAAAATGTCCATGAATTGAATTTACGACTTCATAAATGTATCGGAGATCAACATAATTGAACAGGCTCAGCAATGAGGAATGATGTGTTAGGACAATACTACAGACGTATTCAGAAGTCAAGGTTACAGTATTCACAAGGGAAACGTCAGAACGCTGACGTCTTGAAATAGGGCGGGGCGAGGAACAGTCAAACGCGCAGGTGGTTCTTTCAGTCGAGCGGAAAACCAAACGAGCAATGCGAATGCACATTTAATTGAAAATGTATACGTACAAGTGTGATTTAAGGTATTAAGGGATATAAACAGCATATATGTACAACACTAGGGAGGGTATGTATGTATTAGAGCAAGAGGCCCGTCGGTCTCGAAGGAATATGTCTTTTTAAGTGTCAAAATTCATTTTCGTAGAACTTTAACAATAAAATAGGAGGTTGACATCCTTCAAGTTGGAAAATGGGATCCTTTCAAAACGAGTGTATGTAAAATATTTCCGATGGATGCGAGGAAAGCACACACTATAATATATACAGTGTACGAAATATAACAATATCGTGTTTGTGTAGGATCAGTTTAACGGAGGTAATATATGGACACGAAGTTTTAACTGTTATATAGGTAGCCTTGGCTGCCATTAACTGAAATTGAAACAGAACACTTCTGAGGCACATCACTTGCTGAGGCAGCGAGTTTATAAAACGCTGAACGACTGTCAAAAACTTTTTTAATCAAAGGTATATATAATTGTAATTTGAAAACCTCTTGACTAATTCGAATCGAATGTGGTACACCCGGAATATACAAACAAGACAAAGTACACGTATTTCTAGAATACATCGGGTTTGATCAAATCGAAGCTGATTTGGACAGACTTTAAATGACAATTAATACATTTACTTTGTGATAATGACAGATGTTACTCATATTGATAGTGATACAAAGAGCAGCCGCGTGTTTAATTTGACAAAAAGGTCCCTTTCAATCGAGCTCATCAGACCGTGGCATTATGGGCTAATTGGTCAAAGACAATGTCCTATTCAAAACGGAAAAAAGCGTTCGGTGTGATGAATATCGACCTTCACACAAATTAATTGCTTTGGTAATTTAGACCCAGGTTCAAAAAGGATGTCACATACCCAGATACCCGTCGTGTTTGTACAGTTTTCTATGGCTAGTGGTGGATCAAAGAAAAGGTACGAAATGCCCTTGGCTATTTTCGAACGGTTGCTGTTTTGCTTATAGCTTTAACACCAGTGGTGGCAGATTTGATTTAATTGTACGCTGCTTTTTTTAATTATAGTTATAGCTTATGTAATGGCTTATTTAAATTATTGCACAAACGTGTTTATGTAATCGCCGTGTGACTAAAGATGATGGAAAAATCGTTTTCTTGCAGATTTACACATCCTGAATCTCATATTAATTATATGCACATTGTAGAAATAGTTTTCATGGTGAAATGCATCTCAGTACATATATCTGTATCAAACCGTTAGTGAGTGAGTTGGGTTTTACGCCGCTTTTAACGGTGTTCCAGTTATATCACGACGTGTCAGCTTAATGTGGGAGGAAAGCCCGAAGTGATGCAGGTCTCAGACGTTCACCACTTCGGTGAAACCCACGAGCACGGGTATGGTGCTGATAAACCTAGAAACATAATCGGGGCTAGACGGGATTCGAACCCACAATCAAAGGTTTCTGGTGTGCCCAAGGGATGCAACTCTGCACAGCGAATAGCGGAAACCCAAGAAGACTGGGCCACCGTTCCCCCGAAATCTCCCCCCCTCTCCGTTCTATCTATAGACCACGTCATATTATCCACCATATTTAGATGCAACATATTTTTCGGAGGAAAATGATCTCATTCTGCTGAGTTCCTAGAAATATGATTACCTTCTATAAACTTAACAAAGGCATTATTTTTCACTCAGCCAATTGCATTCCGTTCTCTACCCCTAATAGTCACCTGTACGGCTTCCATCAAGTGTGTAGTTTTCTCGTCATGTACACTAGCTATTGAGCCATGCTGTCGTTAAACAAACCAGACAATTGAAACGCACTTCAAATTCTTCTTTGGAGCTGTCATTAACAGACAATTGGACGCATTCTCGTAAAAGACGGGCCGCTTTCATAACTTTTCCTGTCAAGCCCAAACCGATTATACTTCTTAAGATATCTTTTTCCGATTACTGCATGTTTGTGAACATATACTTTTAGGAGAATATAAAACTTGATCTGGTTGAGACAGGCCTGACTCACGGGCTGCCTCACGGGCTTAATTCAGGATTGCGCAAGTTTTACAAAACGACATCATTTACGTATTATGAAATACTTGCTAAGTACTCTCACCATAGTGCAATAACTACAAGTACATTGCCTACTATATTTTAGCACGTATGTGCTTTTAATTGCACACATAGATGTACATTAGTGTCGTGTTAGCCGGACGTTGGTTGGTTGGTTTGTTGTTTAACGCCGCACTCAGCAATATTCCAGCTATATAACGGCGGTCTGTAAATAATCGAGTCTGGACCAGACAATCCAGTCATTGATATCATGAGCATCGATACACGCAATTGGGATCGATGACATGCATCAACCAAGTCAGCGAGCCTGACCACCCGATCCCGTTAGTCGCCTTTTACGACATGCATAGTCGCCTTTTACGGCAAGGATGGGTTGCTGAAGACCTATTCTACCCCGGAATCTTCACGGGTCTGGCCGGACGTAGACAGTGTACATACCTGTAGACTGTCCTTATTGAGGTATCCACACGACTGTATGACAAGAGGGATGAGATCAACTTTCCGTTAGTCAACTTTTCCTTCATGTCGAGCCATATTTCAGCAGCCCCAGCCTTTAGTGTTTACATTTCAAACTTTTGAGGTACAATCGTGCATGCCCTTCCTATTTCAAAGAGCGCCATACGATTAGTAATCTTGCTCAAAAGCTGTTTGTTCAAGGTTACAACGGTCAAAGCCTCAGCAAATCTTCCAATTGTTTTAGTAGACATGTGGAGGACATCTCCAAATTGTCACACATCAGTGACAAAAATGATTTTCGATGCAATTCTCTATGTTGACTTGTACCATATGTTCCCGTGCCTTTGTCAGGTGTATTGTAGACTTGCCTTTGCATGTGTTTGTGACGGGTGCCGCCGATGGGGCAGGATGCGCACATCTTTTCGCGAACATCTGATATCATCACTGTTTGTTAGTGATTCATAAGCACATGTTCATGATTTTGTCGGAAACGTACAATAGAATCGGCTTTTATAAGATATTTCTTATGATCCTAAAAAAAGTTTTTTTGTCGCTTTTATTTCTCTTATACTGTACATTGTGTGACAATATTATTGTGTGTGGTAAAATATTCATGATAGGTCCAATAATAATAATAATATTGCACTTCTATATCGATGTACATGCACGTGTGCGTGTGTGGCTGCTTGTACTAGTCCGGACTAATGCCGATTTTATAGTGCTAGCCCACTGAGATACCATGCCGCAGTTTAACTCCGAGCCGACGAGTCCTTGTTTTAGCCCCTTAATGCCGAACGCCAGGCAGGGTTACACCAAGAACCATCTTAAAACGTCTTTTGGTATGACGCGGTCGGGGATCGATCCCAAGACTTTTCGCTCTCCGGGCGGACGTTCTACTAGACCACGGAGATGGTCAAGTTATGAAGAGATAAGAAATGAATTTATATGACAGTAAAGAATGTCAATAGCATGTACATATATATAAAATAAATGTCATGATTCCAGGAAAACGTTTCAGTATAAATCACATGACCCTCAAGTGAACATGTTTTACAATTTTACAAGGGGTGTCAAATGGCGTTAGACGCCTTACATCACCATACACCAAACAAATATATAACATTTACATATTGAGTTAATGCAGTCAGAGTAAGTAAACAAGCACGTTGGGGTATAATGTAAGGGGGGTATAAATACCTTAACACCTCACTTGTGAGGGTTTTATAACACCTCACTTGTGAGGGTTTTATTGTCATTTTATGTCAAATAAGGCGACCCCGGAGGTGGTCGTCACGTCTATAACGCTCTGTACGTGACGAGGCAGGTAAATATAACACAGATTCTCTTTAATGCTGTGCACAAACGCGTTATTCATCATGTTCGTCTTAAACAACAATGTCGTAATGTTATGGCGTCTGCATGTAGTTTTTTTTCAGAACGAGAAATTGAAAAGGATGGCTCTCCTTGATGTCAAACTGTTTCTAGTTGTTGTAAATTCGTTTTATATGGTCATAAATACTCATATATGTGTTTGAAAACGTTTTGTGTGGTGACGCATCGTGGTTTATGCGTGTTAAATAAAAGCCATAAGTCTTTAGATCGATGTGCAATTTAAGATAGCCAGTTTTAGCAATATTCCTGTAATATCACGGCTGGGGACATCAGAAATTGACTTCACACAATTTACCCGTATGTGGAGTCGAACCCGCGGCTTCTGTGTTACGAGCGAGCGCTTTAACCACTAGGCTACCCCACCACCAACGATTAGAATCTCAGATGAGGGTGGATGTGAGCGAATGAAGTTGAGTACTAAAGCTACAAGAATTGCTGATATTGTTCCTCTGTCCTCAGCAATATTCCAGCTATATGACGGCGGTCTGTGAATAATGGAGTCTGCACCAGACAATCCAGTGATTGACATCATGAGCATCGATCCACGCAATTGGGATCGATGACATGCATCAACCAAGTCAGCAAAGCCTGACCACCCGATCCCGTTAATCGCCTCTTACGGCAAGCATGGGTTGCTGATTTTCATTTAACAAGGTCCAATTATTTATACAACTAGTCATAACTCGGCATCTGAGTGTCTATTCATCACTATACAAGAGGTTACGCTGACATTAATGCCATGTGATATGAACTACTTACCCCGGTGATAATTATATACCTTTCCACAACAACCATTTAACCTTGCTACTGTGTATTATAACAATAATTATACTCTCGTGAGCTCCAAAGGGAAACCGCGCAGTGTTATAAAGAGACGGGTCCGTTTGAAAACGCGAGCTACTTCATATAAACATGTCATCCTCTTGAATGCATAGCATAATTAATAAAGAAATCAAAAGCTTCAAAATGAAAATTAACCTTCGAAAATATAGCTTTGAAATTAGGATACATATATTGCAATCGTTATATGCAATCAACCATTGCGCCGAGTAACCATTACAGACAATACGCATTCACATAAATTGATCAAACAGACATCGTAAGTATTCTCCACGGTATAAGAGACTTGTATTAGTCATAAACCGTAGCCTATCATAGGTTTTTGAGTGGTCACTGAGTGCCACTGTTTGAACAGTTCAATAAGCCAACGCTCCCTTAACAGGAAGGTTAATGAATGTGGATTAAATCCTCTTAGAGGTAACACGCTACTAAATTGAGATAGTATTTGCGATAACGGGACATCAGAGGCCCCGCTCCCAGATTTATTAATGGTTATTTAGAGGATCTAGCCTATAGATCAGAGACCTGTTTAGAAACATGCGATCGCGACGTAATATCAGTATTATGTTTTTCATTTGGTCCCTTTGATACAGTATACAAAATTGTTTGTCATCAGTGACAAATATGATCGATAGATGCAATTCCCTTATTTTACTTGTACCCGTGCTTTTCGGGCGAACTGTTGTCTTGCCTTTGCGTGTGTTTGTGACGGTGCCACCGGTGAGGCGGGATACGCTCACCTTTTCTCGAACACCTGTATCATCACTTTTTGAAAGTGATTCATTAACACATGCTCATGATAATCATGAAGTTTTAAATTTAATTTCGATCACGATTGAAAGTGTGAGTAAGACACGCTCCATTATACTTAACATTATGTTAGGATTGTTGGCGGACACAGCCCGACATTCCGCTGACAGAAGATCGTGCAATAACACTGGCACACCCACGTACTTAAAGCGTTCTATTTTTAGAGTATTATTGAGTAAGCCGGTGCATAAATATTTAATAACAGCACTTCAGCCTGGGATTTTTTATGTTATAAAGAGGTGGACAGCAAAACTCGTTGGATTACAGTTACCTAAGGATAACCGACAAATCACTTTAAGTTACTTTTTTTATTTAAATGATAAGGGATAGAGACTACTGGTTAAATAAACATTGATCTCAGGTTCTGAATTTACAGGTCTCTTTGGCGTTTATTTATTGTAAATGGGTGTGTTCCAATGACGTTTTGTGAAACGTGATTACAATTATGAAATGCTGAGCTAGAAGTAATAGAACGATAAGGTCTAAAAGTACAAGAAAGTCAAAACGTACCTGTTCCTCTTAGTAGTCGACGCCCGAGTGTGAGGGGCTCCAGTGGCAAGTGAGAGGGTAACGGTTGTGGGAACAAACTCATTTACAGGTGCGTTGAGCAACGTCCAGGTCACTGTTGACAGTCAAACTGACCTTACTAGAGCCAAGGCAGCATTATAAAGCACGCGTGTAAGACTCCGCCCCTTTTTCTGCACAATGGCGTGCGGCAAGGTGAGGCTTTGTCTCCTATTCTTTTGCTACTGTAAACAGATTATCTAATCAGCGTGGCTGCCTGGTCTGATTAACTATTCAAATGTTAAATACAATAGGGCTGACATGCGATCCCGTTTTAGTAATACTTCAGATAAATATTTTCACTCTGAATAAACGATATTGTTTTTTGTTGTTAATATTTTGAATAAAACGCTACCGACTAAGACACTGGATTACTTAACTATCCGTAGTCTAACGATCTGGGACTGATATTGTATTTTATGTTTTGTTTACAGAATGAGGTTGTTAAAGCTGAAACAGGCGCCTATAACCAGAGTCTATGTCAAGTAGTACTACATGGCTAAAAAATGTGATAACACGCTCGGGGGCAGGTATTGTGTGACGGACCGTCTCTGTTTCGACTCTTGAAATCCACTTCTAAGCGATATATGCTTTCAAATATGCCGCTTTATCCTCCGAACACATTTTGATGTAAATGACCTGAACTTACAGATTAAAATGATCTAGCTAATGTCACATACCGATTGTATGCGTCATATATAGATATAAATGAAGTTTTGGTTCAATTTTATGAATATGAAGAATAAAATGTATATTTAACACGGTGCTATATTTATTACTGTGTTTCAAACGTTAATTTGTCTGGGTGCACATATGTTTTTTTCTTGGCAGTGGAACCTGCCTAAACCGGTCTTAACTTGACTTGCCTTTGTTCATCTTTTCGCGAATATCTTGTATCATCACAATTTGTTAGTGGTCCAAAAACACATGTTGATAATATAGTCGGAATCATACAGTTGAATCTACTTTCAGCAGATATTTCTTATGAATATGGAAAGGTAGACACAATTTTATGGATAACAACTTCTTTAATACAGTAAAAAGCGACGTTTCGGTATAGATCCTTCTACAGTCTTGCTTGACAACGGTATAAGGATCTATACCGAAACGTCGCTTTTTACAATATTAAAGAAGTTGTTGTCCATAAAATTGTGTCTACCTTTCCATAAGAAATTTCTGCTGAAAGTAGATTCAAATGTATGATTCCGACTAGATTATCAACATGTGTCTTTCTTGTTATCCGTCAACTTCTAAGTAATGCCTATCAAAGAATTTAATATGGAAAGGGTTTTGTCGCTTTGATTCCAGAACACCTTACTTGGTGATAAATTAACAGAAACAGTTCCCCAAACCGCCAAAGGTGTATCATTATACATTACATTTTCAAATAACAGCACTAACACGACATGTTTCTTTTATCGTTCTTAGTCTAAGTGTTTTGAATGTGGTAAGTATATACCTAGCAATTGGTATAACGGGACCGCAGAAGTCGCTTTGACTCGTTGCCGTTTAGCCATGCATACGACTTCTCGGGTATATAACCACACAGTCTATATTGTTTTGGTCCGTGCGCGAAATACGCATGTGTCGGAAAGCGCACGTTAAATTCCTAATTTAAGTAAGTTGTTTTGGTTTCTACAAAATAAAATGCAAATAGTCACCCACGGAACACTGCTGCATAACGTACACAGTCGATGTACATGTATGCAGCAAGGCGGGGGCTGTAAATCTGCTCCGGTATTGACAGAGATCCAGATTAGTCAGAGTCCGGTTTGGACAGATTCTAATCTACATTTTAATTTGTATCGCCGTCCGTGTTTGTAGACATACATACTTTTATTACAGTCTCGCCTCGGATAAAATACAACACGATACAAATACGATTAATAAATCTGAGCCACTTCATGAGGAGTTTCGAGCGACTTTAAAAAACCGATAGTGAAAATATGTAAAAGAGACATACAAAATAGCGGTGAAAATTATATGAATGGATCACGAAAAATCAATGATGACACCAGATGTTCGCGAAGAAGGCAAGCATGCCCGGCCTTACCGGTAGTACATAATTGTATAAGCGTTATAAAGTTAAAATCATACTGTTTTTTATTTGGACAAAGCGAAAGACAAGTTGATATATTCATCAGAAAAGCCATACATGGCTGTAGTAAATTCAAATATGTAAATCATATAAATGTTCACGATGCTGCATTTGGCAAGACTTGATGTTTGATATGTTTCATGTTAACTTTCAATGTGTAAATATTAAACGTCAACGACATAGAGTAACCAGCCTCGATTATCCACCGAAAAGGATTCCATTGGGCGCAAAAGGTGACATAGCGTGAACATTATATCAATGAAAACACGTTTTAAATTTTTCTGATCTTTGTAAAGGAATACAACGTTTCCCACCAGTTGGATTTTTAAGTACCCATGCATCTACATGTTTGAACAGTCGGGAGGGTATAAAACCTATTGTCTTTATCCTAGTTGTTTTAATCGCTCAAGGCTTAAGCCGAGGTGTCAACACGACCTGTAAAATCCTTTGTTTTTTGGTTCAATTCTCTCAATGGTGTTACGACCCCAGCGGGGTTAATCTAAAAAGCCCTCCGCGTGCAGCTAAAACAATACTCTGATCCGGTCGGCAGGTTTTCATTCCGTCTTTGTTTGGGTTTGAATTTTGTATCCGATGCATGTCAGCCCTGTTGGCTCTGCTTGGTGTTCACACCGCCAGGTGTCAGGCATTGTGTGCTTCTTGGGACAACATAATATATGTCGTTATGTTTAATTACATATATTCAGGATATTCACTATGTGGAGTGCTAGAATGTGTACTTGACCAAGAATGTGTATATAACATATGCTACTTTTGACCACTTTCTAAACGCAATTGCCTATTCATATATTCAGTAGTTTTTGGACAGTGAGAACGGAAATGCTGGTGATGATGATGATAATGATGTCGATGACGACGATGATGATTTTTTCTCTCTCTCTCTCTCTCTCTCTCTCTCTCTCTCTCTCTCTCTCTCTCTCTCTCTCTCTCTCTCTAACAAAGTGAGGTGAGGTGAGAAATGGAGTTTAATGTCGCCTTCAAGATTATTGCACTTATACAGCGACGTACATGGACATTTGGTAAAACGCCGGTTTTATAGTGCAACCCTACTGAGATACCATGCCACAGTTTAACATTGATACCCCACTTACATACAGTATACCGATTCCGAGCCGACTAGTATTAGACTAGAATCTATCCATGAATTGCCTCCTTATACATCAATGTGATTTCACATTAAGAATATTACCATGATCTTAATGTCATTCCATGATATTGATATCATATAGTTCTTTTTTTATTCAGTCGGTGATGTTAGTATATAATATATATGATTGCGTTGACCTAACGGGATAGGGTGGTCAGACTCGCTGACTTGGTTGATGCATACATCGGTTCCCAATTGTGTGGATCGATGCTCATGATGTCGATCACTGGATAGTCTGGTCCAGGCTCGATTATTTACAGACCGCCGTCATATAGCTGGGATATTGCTGAGTGCGGCGTTAAACAACAAACAAACAAAGAAACATAACAAAATTTGTCGGAAAAGATTTTCTAACGCAATCCATGAAAGTATTTGCGAGGCAAAGAAGGACTACAAAGTGTTATACCCAAGAGCAGTGGTACCCATTAGGTTTTCCTTAGCTTTATAGGTCGGTAGTGTAGCCTTGTGGTTAATGCGTTCGCTCGTCTCGCCGAATGCCCAGGTTCGATCCCCACATGGTACAGTGTGTGAAGCCCCTTTCTAGTCTTCCACGCCGTGATATTGCTGAAATATCGCTAAACTCGCTCACTCTCGTAACTTTAAGATTCTCAGTGTACAAAAGCGATCCTTTAAGATAGTAGTCGTTTATTCAATAAATATTATTCTTCATTTGTGTTGACCTAACATTAGTGTACCAGACTGCCGTTTCATCATTGTCAATGCTGGGTCTATGCCAGGTCATAGAAACACATCGAAAGGAGACTCCCTGTTGACCATTCTGTTTTTCCTTTGGGAAATACATATTGAGTAAAACACCAGTATTTTGTTTGGTGGCACGTGATAGCGTTGTACAATTATTATAACCATGTTTATTCAGGGACAGATAGGCACACATACGGATTTTGCCGATCCCAATACCTTCCGTGGAACTCCAGATACGAATACATGTATGTTTGCGCTGATCAACTTGTGGTATATATTTTGTTTGGGGAATGTGAAAGATTAAACGTATATATTCCCTCGTATAAATATGTAAAAATGTAAAATGATATGTAACATTTCATAAAGATTTTGTAGCATGTTGGGAATTTGGTGTTGGACAAGGTTGCCAGCTATCACCATATTTCTTTTCAGTTCTTTTAACAACCGTGATCTTTTTCACTCTATTGCTTCATATTATCAGTGATGTGGATCTCATTGCTGGTTGTATCCTACTTGCTGATATTGTATGCGAGAGTGAGTGAGTAGGATTTTATGCTGCTTTTAGCAATGGTCCAGCAATATCAATATCAGCAGGACACCAGAAATGGCTTCACACATTGTACCCACGTGGTTGTATGCATGGAAACACCGCGACAGCACTGCGAAAGGACTACAGAGGAGAATTCTTCATCACTGCATGTGGAAAGTTGTAGTTGTTGTTTAACGCCGCACTCAGCAATATTTCAGCTACATGACGGCGGTCTGTAAATAATCGAGTCTGGACTAGACAATCCAGTGATTGAAATCATGAGCATCGATACACGCAATTGGGATCGATGACATGCATCAACCAAGTCAGCGAGCCTCACCACCCGATCTCGTTAGTCGCCTTTTACGACAAGCATAGTCACCTTTTACGGCAAGCATTGGTTTCTGAAGACCTATTCTACCCCGGATCCTCATGTGGAAAGTAAAAAGGTTATTTTCATTAGTAACTGACAGAGAATAACAAACGAATGATCTCTTAACATATATTGAACATCTATGCTATAGTGAAGTATATTATGAGCCAGAACGCTAAGTCAATTTTTAAATGCATTATTCATGTACATGTATATCAAAGTAATTTTAATTTGACCGTTTTACTACTCCGTATGGAGTGATTCGTGCTTTTATTAATTATTTGTTTACATTCAAGGTACATAAAGTAAAGATCTGTCTCTGTATCGGCAATCTCCCATTTGATAACATTTGAGGGGGGGGGGGGGGGGGGGGGGGGGGGGGGTATTGGTGCAATTACACAAACTTGATTTACGGATCCTTCTACTAAAACTGTGGCATAAAATTAAAATATTGAAAATATTGACTAATATTTATCATTTCCTGACAAGTCTGTCGACTTATTTAATGATACAAACACTGTAAAGTAAGCCAATATAATTAGAACTAACCCTTTGATTTTTCACTCGTTCTCACGTCTTTCCGTTCTACTTTGTTTTTATTCCCACAGGCCGACAAAACATTTAAGGAATCACTTTAAGAAAGTGAAAGTGTTAAATTTGCAATTTCATTTTGGCCATCAACCCTGTGGGTATGAAATTCGTAAACCAAATAATGAAGAAAAATAGGTTTAATTCCCACACGTCTGAAGCTCGGTAAACTTTTATAAGTATACAAGTTTTCCGCGTAATCGCACCGTAAACAGCGAGTTTTATATTTGATATTAATCTATTCGAACCATGGTACGAGGTATGGCCGTGATTAATGTCATTGATAGCATGCACCTGTTGCTTTGCACACAGACAAGGGTATCGGTATGCTGTTCTACGTGTGGGCACAGGAATGTTGCTGCTGAGACTAAGATCAATTTAATCAGTGTATACAAATTCCATTTTCAATTTACTTTATGTAATTGTATTTCCCCTGCGATGTTTTGCAAGTTCGTTCTTTTCAGTTTGACACACCTTTTTCAAAGAATACCCATTGTGGTTTAAATTTGACAACATTTTATCGCATTTTACTTGTTTGGGTATTTGTATACAGGTTTCGTTTCAAATGCTTGTGAAGTTCTTACAAGTTCATTTGAGATCAGAGATTCGATCATTAGTGTTATATTTCCAGTGCTTGCTATCGGTGCGTTGAACGTTAACACGATTTGCTGCAGGAACTGAAGACACATCTGAAATGATCGTAAAACTGTAATTTGGATGCACAAACACACACGCGCACACACACATACACATGCAGACACACATAAACGCACAACACACATACACACGCACCTACGTACACGCATATATATATTTGCATGCACAAACGCACACACACAGGCACCTACATACACGCACATATACATGCATATATATATTTGCATGCACAAACGCATACACACATACACCGCACATACATACATATACATATACATATACATGTATGTATGTATGTATGTATGTATGTATGTATGTTACACACACACACATATATATATACATACATACACACACACACGCTGAAACTCTCCCCTTCCCCTGGGAACACACACACACACACACACACACACACACGCACGCACGCACACACACACACACACACACACACATGCACGCGCCCATTTTGACCGGCATGCATCACCAACAATGACGACAACACTGCTCCATACACCGACACCGTGTTTCAAAATGGCGGTGTGTGCTAAAAGGCGTGGCCTTGGTACTTGTAGCCGACAATGTTTTTCCAGTGTCAAAACCTACAATTTGCTGTCAATTTCATAAAGACGATAGTTTAAACAGACCAAGGCCAAAGTTACAAACAAGGGTTACATAAAGATATGTAGTGTTTACACAAACTTTCCATTTGGTGTAACTGCTATAGCTCCATTTGAATTATATGTTATCTATTCATTTCTGTAAAAACATGTCACAAGACGAGCCTTGAAACCGCCGAGATTAGATGGAGTCTCTTTGTGTTTCTGAACTGTGTCAAGTCCCGGAAACCACGTTCCATGGTTTAATACTTTATTTCAATGTTCACTGCTGATATCGCTTGGTGTGCCAACTGTCTGTTCCACTATAAAGACCATTAATATAAATAATTCGGTATCGCTCAGTATTCATATCGCTTGATGTGCCAACTGTCTGTTCCCCTATACAGAACATTTATAAAAACAATTCGGTATCGCTCAGTACTCATATCGCTTGATGTGCCAAATGTCTGTTCCCCTATAAAGGACATTAATAAAAACAATTTGGTATCGCTCTGAACTGATATCGCCTGGTGTGCCAAATGTCTGTTCCACTATAAAGAACATTAATAAAAATAATTCGGTATCGCTCTGAACTGATATCGCCTGGTGTGCCAAATGTCTGTTCCACTATAAAGAACATTAATAAAAATAATTCGGTATCGCTCATTACTCATATCGCTTGATGTGCCAACTGTCTGTTCCCCTATAAAGAACATTTATAAAAACAATTCGGTATCGCTCTGAACTGATATCGCCTGGTGCGCCAAATGTCTGTTCCACTATAAAGAACATTAATAAAAATAATTCGGTATCGCTCAGTACTCATATCGCTTGATGTGCCAACTGTCTGTTCCCCTATAAAGAACATTTATAAAAACAATTCGGTATCGCTCAGTACTCATATCGCTTGATGTGCCAAATGTCTGTTCCCCTATAAAGGACATTAATAAAAACAAGTCGGTATCGCTCTGAACTGATATCGCCTGGTGTGCCAAATGTCTGTTCCCCTATAAAGAACATTAATAAAAACAACTCGGTATTGCTCAGTACTCATATCGCTTGGTGTGCCAAATGTCTGTTCCCTTATAAAGGACATTAATAAAAACAATTCGGTATTGCTCTGAACTGATATCGCTTGGTATGTCAAATGTCTGTTCCCTTATAAAGGACATTAATAAAAACAATTCGGTATTGCTCAGCACTTATATCGCTTGATGTGCCGGGTAGACGGGGAGACTCCAGTTAGATTAATAGATTAATAGTAACAGATCGCAAAAAGGGTTGTATCTCAACTCGTCAAAAAAACACTGCAATTGCACAACAATCCTCAACAGGTCTCTGTATAAAACGCTGTAATTACAACGCGCGACACATCATCCAGGACAAATATACAGCTGATTCTCGCTGCAACGGCTGCATGAATAGATGAGCGTGTGGACGAAATTTAATTTGACAACATGTTGATCTACACAAAAGGTGTAGAAAATATACAAATTAGACTCTACACACTGAATACGTAAACGGCAATGTCATGGTGGCATTCAGTGTGGCAAAACAACAACAAAAACGAGGAAAATGTGCCACTTGAGTCACTTTCTTAAGCATTTATAATATAACACGCCCAAGGCAACATCGCACACCATTGCTCCATGTAACACGTGCCGGTATCCGTACATCTATTAAATCGTTGCTGCACTTAAAGCTCTTGCAACAAGTCAGTTGATATGCAAGACTTGTAAGGTTACCTGGTGACACAGATAACAGCCGTGGAGGAAGGTTGGCGTCACAGGCTGTCGTGAATGAGGTTGCTTATTCCGCTCGGATTGGCTAAATATAGAGACGGAGATTTGGCCAAGAAGTTAAACTTCAGCTTCAGTTATATCTTTATATCGTTCAGTTATCGTCAAATAGCAAATGATTTAAACAAAAAGAGAGCAGTGAGATCGCTTCATCTGTTTCATGTTCAGATTTATACATAAAGATTCAGAGTGACAAAACACTCTCCACAAGACTTCATACAAAAGGGATGACTTCAACTTTCCCATAATCAACTTTCCCTTTATGTCGAGCAATATTCCCGAAGCTCCAACCCTTGGTGTCTACATTTCACAAATTTACAGGTACAATCGAGCATGCACTTTCCATCAAGATGCCAAAGAGCCTTATACAATTCTAGCTCAAAAGTTGTTTGATCAAGCTGACAAACGGGTGCCACCGTCGGGGCGGAACACCTGGTATTATCACTATTTAATAGCGATTCATAAACACATGCATATGCTCATGATATAGTCGGAATTGTACAATCGACTTTTGGAAGAGATCTCTTATGAATATGGAAAGGGTTTCGTCGCTTTTATGTACAAGAGTCAATGTCCCAGTAAAGCTTTCAAAACGTTTATGGTTGACAAATGGAGGATATTTCCAATTTTTCTCTTCACTTAGAAGTAACTCTTAATTTTGGGACTTATTATAACTACGGACCCTGAATTGTATTTATAAATGTAAATTAAAACGACCTAAACACTCGACAAAGTTCTTAGTTTGATACAATCTGATCTGGCGCTATGATTGTATTTGTTTGTTGTTAAACGCCGCACTCAGCATTATTCCATCCATATGAGGGCGGTCTATAAACAATCGAGTTTGGAACAGACGATCCAGTGATTGACATCATGAGCACCGTTCCACGCAATTGGGATACGCTGACATGCATCAACCAAGTCAGCGAGCCTGACCACCCGAACCCGTTAGCCACCTCTTACAACCAGCATAGGTTGCTGAAGCTATTCTTTCCCGGATCTTCACGGGTCTCGCGCTATGAAATAAATGTTTCGTATACCAAGTTAGGGATTGACAAAGAACGATTAACTTTGATCCTGAAATATTAATCCCGATACTGTAATATTCGTAAAGTGAGTCACAGTTTTCTGTGTCATATCGACTATAGCCTCGATTATCCAGCTAGTATATTACCATTCCGTTACGCCAACATAGCTTGGTGTCGGAAGTGACGTATCAACCTCGACCGCGCCTGTCTAAATTTTGAGGTAATTGGATTGGGCTGCCCTTTTTGGCGTTGTGCTGGCTGTTTGAAAATGTTTCAAACGAAGCTATGCCAGCAAACACGTGCATGCACGTCGCTCTTTCAGTTCAATAATCTTGGACGCGACGTTAAACCCCATTTCACCTCACCTCACTAAACAGCGAACTCCATGACACTGGATCATACGCCAGTTTAGCATGTTATTCTCACGCTATTAGAGAATTAACGGTGTGTGAAGCAATTGGTATTTGATGAGTTCCCTAATCTTGCAATATCTTTAAGATCTAAGACACTCTCGTGGGTTGGTGCCGTTGTCCGTGAGACCAACAAAACAGGGCTACTGGGTCAGATCCGCTTTATATAATGTTGTATACCCCCTTGACACCACTTACTGGGCCTTAACCCTGCATATAATGTCGGCACGTGGCCATTATCCTGGCATAAAGTATTGGTCGCCGTACCGGAGACGCGTCACTGTGACCGGTGCCATTGAAACAGTGGTCAAAGACTGACAGAATTGTACCCGTAAACTATAATGCTTTCTCTGAATGACGTGCAACCGAGAAATACTGCTCCAATTCCGAGGGTTCTTTTATGTTCCTTGGTTTCAGTGATGTGTGATGCTGGGGTATACTATATACAGTGGGCGGGTTCAGTTCGGCATTGATGGAAATGCCTTTGTGTCGGAAGCATTTACGCATGAGCACATAGCATTTACCAAGTGAGGAAAAATGTTACATTATATATGGTGAGTTGGTCCTTTTGGGCAAAGTGTGTGTTGAGTCCCAAAGCCTCCAAAGTGTATATTGATTAAAACATGAAAATGTCTTTACCATTTCAGTACAAGGCGTTTTTGTAATATATATAGTGGAATGGTTCTATTAGGCATTGGCGGGAAGAGCTTAGTCCGTGAAGTATGTTTGGATCAAAACATTATTAAAATTTCTTTACCATTTGAGTACAAGGCGTTTTTGTAATATATATAGTGGGTTGGTGCTATTAGGCATTGGTGGGAATAGCTTAGCCCGTGACGCATGTTTGGATCAAAACATTAAAATTCTTTACCAGTTCGTTTCAGTTACCAGTTTACCAGTTTACCAGTTCGCCAAAGTTGTCACGTGTTTCTTGTGAGGTCACGCATGATCAGACGGTGCCGCCTGGGTACTTCTGGACTCACTGGTTGACGCCATGCCCCAGCCACAGGAGCACTCATGTTCTGACGTCGAAACGACCTTGAAGCTTTTACTGATTACAACGTGACTTTCAGGGTCTAGATTATTGAAATGATCTTAACGATTAATCTCAACAACTTGAGTTCAAAGATAAGATATCTTAAGTTAAAGATGAGATACATTTTCGAAACTATCTTAAGTATGTCGCAGATCGTACAAAGTTACGATAACTGTCGTAACTCTGAAAGAGAAGTCATTTGGGAAAAAGCGGGGCGTTTCCCAATGTCGCCATCTTGGATGAAGATAAAATACCCTTACGACAGGTATGGCGCTATCTTAGATTTGCGACATTCTTACGATAACATAGGGTTACGATAGTTTCGAAAATAGGCTGCGACAGTCTTCGATTTCCCTACGATGACTTTACGGTAATTTTAGGGCTGAAATCGTTTCGATAATCTAGGCCCAGAACTTTGAGTCAGTTTGGCAAAACTAAATTACAGTGAAACCCCGTTAATCCGCACGGCACCGTTCAGTCAAATCGAACGGATTAACAGGTACTGAGTGACGTCCTAAAAGAAGAAATGGTTTTTCAATGGTGATGCACTTGCTACGGGTATCACAGGCGATATTACATGCATCATAGCAATGAGTATCTCACAACAGGTGACGTGAACATGGCGTCTCTAGGTCACAATTTTAATTCCAATTTTCTTTTGCTTAGTAGTCAGTTATCTCCAGATAAGCAGGATTTCCAGAATATCGGGGTCCGTACAAACGGGATTTATGTGATAACAAACATGTTATTGACTGATAACATTTTAATTAATATCAAACCTCGCAGACCTGACGTCTTGTACGCCGAGTTGACGGTTAAAATTATATAATGTTATGGTTCCAATACGGTCTATATCGGTACCTCGCTTGTCTGGAACTACGGATAACTCGACTTCGCTATAACGAGGTTTCGCTGTATTTCAAATCTTCAAGTTTTGTGTTTATCCCAACTAAATGTAGAAATGTTCTACTAAATGTGGATGTAATACGAGTTGAACGATGTCGAAGGCAGTCGTCTAAGGCGCCGCAATTCGCTGTGCTGAGTTGTGTCCCTTAGACGTACCAGAAACCAGTGGTCCTAGGTTCGAATCCCGTTTCAGCCGTTTGTTTCAGTTTCTAGGTTTGCCAGCACCATACGTACCCGTGCACGTGGGTCTCGCTAGAGTGGTAAGATGATTTAAGATCTGCATGACCTCAGTTGTTCATCAAGCTGGATTGAAGTGAAAAACTTAATACTGTTCAAAGCGGCGTTTGATTACAGCCTTGTACGGGTACGTACAGTTTTAAATAAATTTGCTGTCACTTCGAACCAGGGTTACAGGTATCAAATTCATTTCACTGAAACTGTCGCTAATTCTTTGAATCAGAATATGTTCGAATAATAGGTGACAATATTGAATAAATATGTTGGTTGATGCATGTCATCGTGTTCCAATTGCATAGATTGATGTTCATGATATCAATCACTGGATTGTCTGGTCCGGACTCGATTATTATATGACTCGACCGAAGTCATATGGATGAAATATTGGTGAGTGCGGCTTTAAACAACAACCAAAAAAACAAACAGCAACACCATTTTCCAGCAAATGGTTATTTGTTCCGAAATCAAGTTAAACTAAAAAATGTTATTCGTCCCGGGCTCATTTATCGGTTACGGCTGATATGAGACAGCAGAATCTTATTAGGAGGACAAATCAGATTCGTTGTCTTGGACGGTTGAGTGATAAGTGCGCTTTGCTTATTAACTGAGGAGCAAAAGAAACTATACCTCATAGTTTATTTCATATGTTTACTTTCAATTTAAATATCTTAAGTTAGCGATGTTATATCCAAAATAGAAGAATACCTCTACGTGGTTTTATTTTTTCAAATATAATTTGATCTAAAACTTTTGAAAATTAAAAAATACATGCAATACATATTATATCCATAACACGCAATTGATGATGGGTATCTTAGAAAATCAATAAATTGGGGCTTGTTTCGGCACAGATATATGTAACATGGTGGAGGTCATGTTGCAATTCATTTTCGTACTCTAGTCCTCAGTGAACCATTTTTTTAACACAAATTTACCCAGCCACAGATTACACTTAACAAACTGTTGCAGGGATGAGTGGTGATTAAATAGACATAACAAATTCAATAACAGTCCACTATCGGTATACTTTCTTTTGAACCTCAGTATAGTTATTTCAAATCGTAAAATAACACGTGCGAAGCTGACATGACAGACTCATGACTAATCTCTTAAGACCTCACCTATGGCTAAAGACGTCAATGCGGGTTCAAATCAAAGAAATCCAAGACATTTCGTTCAAATTATATAAGATATGTTTGTTGGTATAATGAAACAAAGCGTGAAGTCGTACACAACAGATAACAGAACTATATCTATTTGCACCTGCTCCAACCGTCCGGGATGACAGTGCAATATATTCATTTCGTTTGATCAAAAATAAAGCTAGTTGCAGAAAAGAGCGTTTGATTTCTTCACAATAAGACGATGGTTATCTAAAGCTGAAGTGTTTCATGGTGAATAAATCCATTGACGAACTCACTCCTTTTCGTCGGCAGGATCGCGTGAAAGAATGGATTTGCTGACACAGAAAAGGAATTTCACCGTTGGGTTAGGCCGCCGGAGAATGTAGATTCTATATAGCTGTTAAATATGCCGTTGTATGTCTTTCAGAATCGTGATTGATTGACACTTTATGGCAACCACAGCGGGTGTATTAGAATGCGGGGGATTAAAGTGTGAAAAGGTCTTGAGACCGGAAACGGCGAAGGAAGAGGTGGGATGGGTTTAAATCGGGCTAAATGTCGGTTTCAGGTTTATTACACTAATATTGCGACGTGCCTGCGAGCGTGCATCTGTATGCGGCTGCGTGTACTTGGGACGAATTGCGGTTTTATAGATACTGTTTTGTTTGTTTGTTGTTTAACGCCGCACTCAGCAATATTCCACCTGTAAATAATCGAGTCTGGACCAGACAATCCAGTGATTGATATCATGAGCATCGATCCTCGCAATTGGGATTGATGACATGAGATACCATGCCGCAGTTTTAACATGAGTACAAACCTCTCACACACAGTATACTGTAGCGTAGCAAAACGGAATCCATTGATTTTGTAGTAAAGTTCAATGTGTGTTATATTTAATTTCTCGTGGTTTGCAAGGAAAAGACGTTAGGCGTTATCTGCCCTTGTTCAGAGGTGAAGGTTACAGAGAATAAAAATGGCGGTAAGAAAATGACGTCTGCATCTAGTTGTCTGTGTTATCCAGAAATAGTTCACAAGAATAATTATAGTAGAAGACAGGTCCCACAAAGCAACAATACTGACCCGAAACCGACCATTTCTGGTGTTATCCCTTTAATGCCGACCGCCAGGCAGGGTAACAACAAGTGTCCTCTTTTAACGACTTTTGGTATGACGCGGGTGGGGATTGAACCACTGACCCTCCCCTCTCCGGACAAACTGTCAGTCCACTGTAACAGACACTAAGCTTTCACACAGATTCTTTACGACTTACACAAACCTGAATACCCCAATTATTTAATAAGCACAAGCTTGGTTGAACGCCGCTTCGAATGGTGTTTCAGTGAAGGTGTAAGGTCTTAATTCTAACCTGGAGTCCCCCCAGGTTTTTGCCTCGTGTTCCATTCATATATTCTGCATATTTTGATAATACAGATTACAACACACAGTTCGTCGATTGTAATAAAATGCAAATATTGAAGTTAAAGGACACATATAAAAAAAAATCTTTTCAATTCTTTTTCATCAATTAGTGTTCTCTTATACATCTACATGTATCACAATAAAGGTGCTTATATAATTTATGATTGACTATAGAAATACATGTATTATTCATGTGCAACTTCTTGCGTTTAGTTGTTATTTAGTTGTTAATTTGATGTATACGTATGATACATCAATCTGTAATAGAACTATGTTTGCTGAACCATAGATTTCTCTTTGTGTTTCAAGTTTTTAATTTTTGAAATTTATGCTGAATGTTCTCACACTGGCGTCGACGCCACCTTTATCATTAGTGTTTTGTACAGCGGTGGGCGTACACATGGGAATAATTTAAAGAAACAGCCCCCAAAGACACCCGAGAAGGGTGTGGTAGCCCTGAACTTTCATTGACATCTACCCGTTTATATTTCTCTTTGTGTTCCCCGGTTTAAATATTCCTCGGGTGTTTGACACTGAATTAATGTGTCTGTGTTGATGTTAAAGTGATCCACCACAGGATGTTCGCGAAATGTTACTCTCTATAGGGTTCTATGTTAAGTCAGTGAAGCAAAATTTATCTGCATTAGTTTTGTATTAGATTTGCATTAGATCGCATCTATTCAGTTACATTGTATCTTGTATACGGTGCGGATTTACCGGGGAGCTGCATGGGTTATAACCTGAGATGGTGAGTGATTTGTACGGTGTTTGTTTGTTGTTTAACGCCGTCTGGACCAGACAATCCAGTGATTGACATCATGAGCATCGATCCACGCAGTTGGGATACAATGACATGCATTAAACAAGTCAGCGAGCCAGACCTCCCGATCCCGTTAGTCGCTTCTTACGACAATCATAGTCACCTTTTACGGCAAGCATGAGTTGCTGAAGACCTATTCTACCTCCGATCTTCACAGTTTGTTTTGTTTGTTTGTTCGTTTAACGCCGCACTCAGCAATATTCCAGCTATATGACGGCGGTCTGTAAATAATCGAGTCTGGACCAGACAATCCAGTGTTTGACATCATGAGCATCGATCCACGCAATTGGGATCGATGACATGCATCAACCAAGTCAGCGAGCCTGACCGCGCGATCCCGTTAGTCGCCTCTTACGACAAGCATAGTCACCTTTTAAAGGGGCACTGATCTAACGCAATTCCCCGGGACTGGTTGTTGCCTTTGTTATTGTTATTTCCCAGTGAGTACCCGGATGTATAGCAGAAATCTAGACTAGTTCGCGATCTCTGCTGCGCAATTCGTAAGCGCATTAGTCACTTTCGTGGATACCGGTAGTAATAAGGGCGTATGGTCACATTGATCAACAAAATAAAATACAGTTTTCGAGATAGTAAGGAAATGTAGGTACCTTTGTGGGTAGCATCGGTAATTGTGACGAAGTTTTGATAAGTCACTTGCTAGGTAATTTTGCGATTTTCGTTTACACTATTTTGACTTGCAACACAAAGTAAATATTTCACCTGAGCACTGCTTTTTTTTTATAGTGTGTATATATTTTTTACTGTCAAAATGTGTAACATATTTATTAAACGTATAAATATTCAGTTATTTTACAAAGTGAATGAAAAACATTTCCATCTGTATTATTATGATAACGAATTCCAAACATTTTGATGTTTAATGTCATCACCAAGAGACTGAAAATATTACGTTGAAACGTACATTTCTTTGTTGTTTGGCTTCTAATCCTACATAATAATCTGTTGTGATGTTTGTAGGCCCTTTTGATCGTCTTAATCAATCTGGACAGATTTTTTAGTCGAAATGACTGAAATATTTACACATTTTATAAATTGCCTGAGAGAATCACATTTTACAAATTGACGGTAATATATACACGCTTACAAAGGAAAAGACCTGTGAAAACAACGTCTATCGCGCATTGAAGAATTTCCAACCAAGACGTAGAGAAACAAGAACGAATCGGTTCAAATGAAGGAAAACAAAATGCATATACCATAATTACAACCTACCAAATTTATGTGTATAAATTTTAGGCAGCTTCCTTGTTCGAGGAATGTATCCGTGAATATCCACACAAAGGAACAATATCCAACTCGTCTGAAGCTATACAAAGAAACTTATTCGATGTCACGTGTCTCTGTAACAATCAAATATTCTAAAATATATATATCGTTTTGGGATATTATAACCCGTGTTCGTTTCTCAACTGATCACTTGGATTGTTTCAGGTGTTTCACATAGGTGTCAAGCCTCAAGGGTCGGCTGAGAAAGCCCACGTGACAACCATTTTAATAACGTCCACGGTTCCTAAAAAATCCATTGAGTGATAGATAACAATGATCAATCAATCAACGTATTATACAGTATGTTGTTTTTACATCGGCACTTCACGCCATGATATAAGTGTATTCCCTTTGTTTTAGTAAACCTAGACATGTGAACACTCACTTTTGACATATCCACTGTGCAAGATAACAGTGATTAATAAATCAACGTATTTTCTGTTAATCCTTTGATGACTAGGAACGATCCTTTGATTTACAAAAAAGTAAATCAACTGATCATTCATCTCTTGCTAGGCTGTCACGTGCATATTACATAACACACATTTCACCTCACTTCAAACCTGGATTTAGATTGAATAATTACCCCAGACACAATAAATGCCAAATAGGAACCTTTGTCAGGTAATCTATGTGGTGCTACCATTAATTGTACCTGTAATAAATTCATTAACTGAGCATCAAGTGAATGACGACAAATACACAAGTGTAGGGTTATACGAGAAAACGTGGATGACAACAAGGGAGTAGAAATCGTATTATCGACGCAATCCGAAATCCGAAAATGCTTTCACTGCATGAATACTTTTTTAGTATTAAACTATAACCATCTGGGGTATTTCCAAATGACGACATCCGATGAGCTCCGCCGTTCTTTTTGTCTGTTTGTTTAGGCTGAAGAAATTAATTAACATGCGCCCTTTGTCGAAATCTTTAAAGATCACAGTTAACCAATCAGTGTTTATGCAAAAATGCGTAAAACAAATATTGCCTCCAGCCTCCAAGTTTTTTTAGCTGTCCTTGCAGACGGTAGCCCAGTCTCTGGTCACGCTCAGTTGCGTTGCGTATCATCCGGGTACTCACGGGGAAAAAAAACAATAACAAAGGCAACAACCAGTCCTGGGAATTGCGTTAGATCAGTGCCCCTTTAAGACAAGCATGGGTTGCTGAAGACCTATTCTACCCCGGTTCTTCACAGGACTTGTACAGTGTACCATGACATGCCTGCATGATGTGGAGGGAAAGTGATGAAGGTCTTGAACGTTTATTACTAAGGATAACCCACGAGCAGGGGTATGGTGCGGAAAAACCAAGAAGCAATTAGGGCAAATGAGGACTTCGAACCCATAAGTGGGTGAGTGAGTGTAACGCCGCTTTTAACAGTATTCCAGTTATATCACGGCGTGTCAGCTTAATGTGGGAGGAAAGCCCGAAGTGGTGAAAGTCCTAGACGTTTACCACTTTGGTGAAACCCACGAGCACGGGTATGGTGCTGACAAACTGAAACAGGAGGAGAAACGATATTTATGAGTAAGGCTGCATAAAAAAGATGTTTCTCGACCATTTTTAAATAAATTATTGAAAACATAGTGACGAGGCAGGAACACCAAGAGTGCCAAGACACTGACACTCTTGAATACAATGTCAGTTGTTAAGTATGGATAAAAGCGCCTGTTTCATATGAGATTTAAAAAAAATATTTTTTTATTGGCAATAAAAGTGACTGGCGGGCAGATGTTTAACAGTGGCGCCGATACCCGAGAAACATTTCCTTTTTGAGCCTTTAGACTGTATACAATACTGGGCTCCACACTGGGTAGTGGGTCTGGTTTTACCCCGCTTTCCAATATTCCAACTATATCACGGCGTAGAGATAATTTATGGCTAACTTCTTTATTTTACTGTAATTTATGGCCAACAACTTTATTTTCTGTAATTTATGGATAACAACTTCATTTACTGTAATTTATGGATAACAACTTCTTTATTTACTGTAATTTATTGATAACAACTTCTTTATTTACTGTAATTTATGGATAACAACTTCTTTATTTACTGTAATTGATGGATAACAGCTTCATTTACTGTAATTGATGGATAACAACTTCTTTATTTACTGTAATTTATGGATAACAACTTCATTTACTGTAATGTATTGATAACAACTTCTTTATTTACTGTAATTTATGGATAACAACTTCTTTATTTACTGTAATTGATGGATAACAGCTTCTTCATTTACTTAATTTAACGATAACAACTTCTTTATTTTCTGTAAATGCCTTAACAGTAAATAAAGAAGTTGTTATCCATAGATTTTCCCTACTTTGTCATCCGTCAACTTCGAAATAATGCCTATCAAACAAATCAGCAATGTCACGGTTGGTGACACCAGAATTTGGCTTCACACATTGTACCCATGTGGGTTATCGAACCCGGGTCTTCGGCACAAATTTGAAACGCTTTAAGCACTTCGCTACGCCGACGCTCCGCTCTGTGAATGAACCGTCTGGATTTATTTTGTTTGTTTGTTTGTTTTGTTAATGTTTATTGTTTAACGCCCCACTCAACAATATTCCAGCTCTAATATCACGACGGAAACGTGTAAATAAAGTCTGGGTCAGAAGATACAGTAACTGGTATGAGCAGCGGCCCAAGACGTTGCGCCACGATGACATACAATCAACCAAGTCAACGAGTCTGTCCACCCGATCCATAATCCGCATCGTTCGACAAGCTGGGGGTGCTTGGTAACTGGGTTGCTGGGGACCAATTCTAACTCGGACCAGCCAAGTTTAGCTGCACACGGTATGTGCTGTTTCATAGCTTGAATATTGCTGCGTTCACCATCAAACAGGCACTCAGTCCAATAAGTGCTACATACTTTCTTGAACCGAAAAGCTTTACCTCCTGGTTAAAGCAGGAACTGTTGCAATGTTTAAACTTTCAGCACCGGAGTGTTTAGTTCACAAACGTATACCCAAAAGAGATCAACAACATCGCGTTACCTTCGTGTGGTACTTGATATTAATATTTATAATCACGACAACACGTGTTGTTTGGTCCTACCGCAGTACATAGGGGCCATACACGCTGTTCATGAAACATTCATAAGCGACACACCAACATAGGACGTTTGCTTGTACGTGTCTGAGCGGCTCTAAAAGTTGTGTTTCTTGGATAAAGATATTTCCAAAGATTTAGCTATTACGGTATAACATGCCAACAGTGCGAATAATATGTATTGAAATTATTGCACCGTGAGCACGACGGTATTCGGTTATTGAAATGGTGCGTTAAATGAGTAAATCATATCACAGGTCACGTTTGTCCCCTCGCCTTGTCACACCTTCCGACGTTGCTCCGGATACCGGAAGAGAGTTGCATTTTTGTTTGTCATTCTAGACACTTCGTGACTTTTTCTTTTGATCGAGTTTTGGCCCGCTTTCTAAGCCAAGTATAAAACGCATACGTCGGGTACTTCCCTGTGCCGTACGAGTTGGTTGGTTTGTTCTTTTACGCCGCACTCAGCAATATTCCAGCTATATGACGGCGGTCTGTAAATAATCAAGACTGGACCAGACAATCCAGTGATTGACATCATGAGCATCGATCCACGCAATTGAGATCGATGACTTGCATCAACCAAGTCAGCGAGCCTGACCACCCGATCCTGTTAGTCGCCTTTTACGACAAGCATAGTCGCCTGTTACGGCAAGCATGGGTTGCTGAAGACATAATCTATCCCGGATCTTCACGTGTCGTTATGCGGTAGGTCTTTGAAGCGATAAAAATGGATCGGGTGGTCAGACTTGGTGTCGTGGCTGACTGTGTGGCACGTTCTCCGACAGCGTAGGTCGTTGCTCATGCTTTGCTTTGTTTATTTATTTGTTTGTTTAACGCCGCAATATTCCAGCTATATGACGGCGGTCTGTAAATAATCAAGTCTGGATCTGACAATCCAGTGGGTGACATCACAAGCATCGATCAACACAACTGGGATACGATGACATGCATCAGCAAACTGACCACCCGATCCCGTTAGTCGCTCCTTACGACAAGTATAGTTGCCGCTTACGGCAGGTATGGATTGCTGAAGACTATTCTAACCCGGATCTTCACGGGTCCTCATGCTAAGAAACTTAAAATATCTGTAACATATATGACATGTCGTCGCTTCCTTTCAAATGACATGCTTATCTCGTTTCGAGACTTTGAACTCTGACTATGACTTTATGAACAGATCAACTTTAGCAGTTCCCGAGATGAAACCAACATGTTATTTTAATACAAGACTCCAAATATCCTCCGGGTTGGAAGTGGTCCCTTGCGACCCATGCTTGTCGTCAGAGGTGTCTACAAGGATCAGGTGATCAGACTCGGCTACTTGGTAGATAGCGTGCCATCATTGTTCGACGGTGATGATCGTTGCTCATAATATCAATCACTGATCAAGATCTGCTGTCGTGAAAGTTCTGGTATATTGCTTACCGCGGCGCTAAATAACATTCATTCACTCCCCGTAAACACGAGGAGACACTGTTTGATTAGGCCTTTTAAAATACTGACGGGCTTGTTGATGATCTGGACAAAAATGGATTTTACAAATCTATCTGTGTAAAATGTACCATTAACGGATGAAATGTTTTTTTATAAACTGAAATGTGTGGATGCCTCGCTGGGAAGAAAATAAGAATTCAACTATATTTTCCTTTCAACATTTGTGACTTAGTGACCGGATCTTTATTTTATCGTAGGTAAAAATGCAATTTTCTAATTACAATTTAGAGGGTGTGGGTTTAACGCCACTTTTAACAGTATTCCAGTTATATCAGTCAGTTTAGTGAGGTAGGAAAGCCCGAAGTGATGCAGGTCTCAGACGTTAACCACTTCGGTGAAACCCACGAGCACGGGTATGGTGCTGACAAACCTAGAAACATAATCGGGGCGGACCGGGATTCGAGTCCACAATCATAGGTTTCTGGCGTGTCCAAGGGACGCAACTCCGCAAAGAGAGTCGCGGCGCCTAAGACGACTGGGCCACCCGTGCAACCGTCAATTATGTAAATGGTATTTATCTTCTCACCTACTCAAGTTGGTTTCTTATTTCCTCCGTGGTCTAGTGGTGGAGCGTCCGCCCGGAGAGGGGGTTCGATCCCCGGCCGCGTCATACCAAAAGACGTTAAAAGATGGTTCTTGTTGTTACCCTGTCTGGCGCTCGGCATTAAGGGGCTAAAACAAGGACTGGTCGGTCAGTATACTGTGTCTGAGTGGGGTATTCGTGTTAAACTGCGGCATGGTATCTCAGTGGGCTAGCACTATAAATCGGCATCAGTCCGGACTAGTACAAGCAGTCACACACACACGTACATGCACCTCGCTATATAAGTGCAATAATCTTGAACACGTTAAACCCCTTTTTACCTCACCTTTTTCCTCCTTTATAATCATAAACATTCATGAAATGCTGACAAATGCGTTGCGGAAGATTCGTTAGAATACAGAAAACCTACCCTTAAATTGGATGGACAGCCACCGTGGTCTAATGGGAAGAGCGTCTGCCCGGAGAGAGGAAAATCTGTGGTTCAGTGCCCAGCAGCGTCATGCCAAAAGACCTAAAACTTGTGATTACCCTACCTGGCGCTCAATATTAAGGGGATAAAACAATAAGGGGATAACAGATTCTGAATATTTATTCGATAGGGGTATCATAGTTGTGTTTTGGGCCTTACGTTTGCAGCGTCGGCGACTGTTTTCAGCCTGATATAGATTTGTAAATTACATTCTGTGATCTTATCCGAAACAATCAATTGTCCCCGAAAATTCTTGAAAAAAGTTAATTATGCTTCCGACTGTTGAAAAAATTAAAATTGCCTGTTACATCACTTACATTGTTGCACGGTGTGTTACTTCTAAAAAAATCCAGGTTCCTAGGTTTAAATAAAAAATATGCAAAAGCTGTAACTGAAACAAATATCTAATCTCGATGCAAAATCCAGGGCCTTCGTCGTGACAAGCGAACGCTTTAACCAATCCGCTACCCCACCAACCCCTCAAACGAAAGACGAGTAGTAAGAATTGGACGAGATTTAATGTTATCTGTTTTCGAACGAAAGTGAAGAAATAAGTTTCGTTTTGTTATTACTTCACTAAAAGACAGGGCAGTGAGAAAACAAGGGAGGGGGAGAAGTTCCAAGGGGGATTTTCCAGTCTGAGGACGTTCAAGGGCCACATAAAAGAGGGAGTTGCAAGTCACTCGTAAGATAAGCCTTGAAGCACTGATAGTTTATACACTGCATACCGCCATTCAATGTTATGCGTTTAATGTCATATTTGGGAGCGGATGCCACGGTTCAATTACGCCTGTACTGGCGCCGTTTGACATCGGTTTGACCCAGGGATTGTGACACAATTTATCTGCACTGATCACAAAGGTTTCTCGAGGAGTTGAAGAGGTTGTTTACGGGTTAGGTGGACCTATGTTGGTACTAAAATGTTGATCGATCTATAACTGTGTCGAGGACGTCCTGTGCCGTTTACACAGTCAGATATTTGGTTTCAGGCTAGGACATCTGGCATTCATGAAAGACAACTGAATACGTAAAGGACGAGGGTCGGTGGGGACCCGGGTCAGATTCTCCACATGGGTACAATGCGTGAAGCCCATTACTGGTGTCCCCCGCCGTGGTATTGCTGGAATATTGCTAATAGCGGTGTAAAACCATACTCACTCACACACTCACTAGTTGCATGGCCTGAAGGTGTAAGGTACCTTTAACTGACACACATTAAAACTGCAACAGTCCACTCACTTCAGGGAGATCATGTGAGTAAGTGAGTTTAACGCCAGCTCGATACCCTTGCTCGTGGGTTTAACCGAAGTGGTAAACGTCTGAGACCTGCATCACTTCGGGCTTTCCGCCCATATTATATAACTGGAATACTGTTGAAAGCGTCGTTAAACCCAGCTCACTCACTCACTATAATCAGATCGGAATTCTGTGAGCAATACTTTTAAAAACATCAGAGCTAGGATTCTTCACTCAAGCTTCGGCTCAATAGGCCTTGTTAACCCTGCCTGGCACTCGGCATTAACGGAATAAAACAAAGACTGGTCCGCTGGGAGTCTCTATGGTGCGTGTGACCAGGGTAGCCATGTTGACACAGTTCTAGCACTATAACACTGGCAGCAGTTCGGATTAGTTCAAGCCACTTCGGACACGATGCACGTCGCTACAAGTGAAATAATCTTCAAAGCGACGTTAAACCCCATCTCACCTAACCAACCTTCCCGAGGCCAGGGTGTTTTCACAAACTGGACTTTTACAGTCAGTTAACGCCCTTGCCTCGGGAAGATGTATCTCACCATAATACTTGCAGTTTCAGAGGTGGTGTAGAACTTGTAAAAGTCAACGATGAAAGGACGGACAGTCGGACGACGGAAAACGGGCCATGTCAATACTTTAGTTGAATGTCAGTCAGTTAAGCTGAATATAGCCGAGGCGCTCATTGACCATGCACAAGTTTCGTAAAAACAGAACGATTTTTTCAGTAGTTCGGAAACAAAAAGACAACATGGACGCATGGGCGTACAGGCAGACTTGCGAAACTGAAAACGAACGTTGGTCCAGGAAATACAAGTTTTCAAACTGGGGGTATTTAACACATTAACACATGATTAATTACAGCATTTGCTTAATTCATCCTGATTCCAAGTTTGGTACATTTAAAAGAAGGTTGGAATCTAACAGATTCGATCGAACTGAAAAACATTTAGGTAGATATATCTGTAAGGTCGCACAAATTGAACTTTCTATTCAGTCAATCATTGTGAAGATTTCGAAATTCTCAGTACGAGTCAGCATATCTGACATATATGGCATCATGTCTGTGATACTTAGACAAAATGTAAACCACAAGGCCCCGTAGCTCACCTCAGTCATGAAGAAATGATTCAATGTCAAGTCAACCTTGAGAAAGTTATATTAAGATTATATTCAGGATGTAACTGCTTTAACAGTTACGGAATTTGTTTAAGAACGCTTTGAAAATTAGGAAGGAACAGTATTTCAGTGTACAAAATAAGTTTGTAGCACCTAGTAGGGACTATGTTTCGTGGTATATCAGAGTCAGTATCTAGTCAGCAGTGGGTGGATCACATCGTGTCACTCCTGTCTGTTGAACCAGTCAATGTATTTCCCCCGCCTTTTGATAATTCGCTTCTTTCTACAGGATGACCAACTGGAGATCTTTATCAACCAATATAATTAATATACAAAATGTTGATAAAAACAAATCACAAGGATCAGATGGTGTGGCTGCTAAATGTCTAAAAGCTTCTTGGAATCTTACTGTATCTTATCTTGCTCAACGTTTTAATCAATTTGTGATAGATACCCAAGTTGCTGGGGTAAGGGTATTATATGTCCTCTCTTCAAATCTGGTCTAAAAATGAACACAACAACCATAGAGGTTGCAGGCAAGGCGACCCATTGTCACCTTACGTATTTCTTTTTGTGGCTGAGGTCCTAGCTTGGAACCATGATAAGAAATAACAATGATATCAAAGGAATAGCTTTGAATGGTGAAACGGACAAATGAGGTGTGCTGAAGACACTCAGTTATTTCTTGATAGGATTTTGTTTGTTTATTCAATTTTACTCTGGGCCACACGGATGAATTACTGTATAAACACGTATGCGGGCTGCAATAAAAAACAGGCCTCAGCATTAATGTTGAAAAACAACAGTTATTTGGATTGGGTCTATGATAGGCAAAAGTGTACAATTTTGTGAAGAGTTTGATCTTGACTGGCAATCACGCAATTATGATGTCTTTGGGGTAATTCTAAATAAGATGCAGGACTTTTGGGTCATTAACTCCAGAGAATGACTAAAAACAGCTAAAAGAGATCTAGCAAACCGGAAACATGGACATATAACACTTATCGGTAAAATGACAGTTCCTAAACACTAGCTTTATCAACCCGAATGCATATTTTATCAGCATTACCCAAAACACCCACACCCCACACCCCACACCCCGTACCCACCTCAGAGCAATTCAATAAGTGTCTCATCAAAATATTCTACAATTTTACATGAAATGCAAAAAAAATGACAAAATCAATATAATTTACAGCCAAGTCATGAAGGTGGAGGGCTTAGAATGATAGGATTGATGCGTCAATTAAGGCCTTAAAACTCTGTACACAAAATTCAAAATTCATAAAACAAGTTGGTTTTCAATAAAAGAAATACTGGGGAAATATCCACTGCAATAATCCTCATTAGCAAGACGTCGTTGTCTTGGGCTAGATGTCTAGTCAAGCGAAAGATTAAAACACATAATACAGCAAACTACGGTTAGAACGAATTTAAAGGGACCACTAATTTTAGTTCGTAATAACCGTAGTTATTAGCTGACCGAGACTAAAAACTAAGTTCGTTATATCGATCAGTTCGTTATAAGCGTGTTCGTTATAAACGTAGTTTACTGTATTTATATTTTGCCACAACTCTTTTGGCTAAATCACCATTTTAAAAACAAAACAAATATAATAAGAAACCCGTTTGATGAGGATATATGGTATATTAACATTTGAATTGCTGAAAGGAAGTTATGATATTGAGGGACCTTTCTGGGGCATCAGAAAATGCTACACTGTGTGCCCTTTAGTTTGAAGGACACTATTAAATTGAATAGAAATGTTATGATATTCAACATGGCAATTAGTCATAAATAGAGGATATTTCATGGGTCGAATGAAATATCATTTTCTCTCATCGAGTGACGGGGGAAAGGGGATATTTTCACGAGTGGTGAAATATCAAGTGTTATGTTCACTTCAATGAAAATATCACTTTTCTCAACTTCAGAAAAGTCAGTCTTTCACACTGAAGTTTATAATAATATATACTTCAGAGTGAAAGACTGAGTTTTCTGAAGTTGAAAAAAGTGATATTTTCATTGAAGTGAACGTAACACTTGATATTTCACTGCAGTGGACATAACGCTTTGGCGGAACTATTGTCATAAAAGAGTTACCTCCCCGCAAATCGTCCCCTTTTATTTCTTTTTATTTATCTATTTATTTATTTTAAATCTATATTCACATTTCAAATAAAATATAACGTGTAGCATTTCATCAATTATACATTATTCAAAAACCAATCCCTTTACATCAAACTTTCAAAACGTATTGCAAATATAGACACTCATAAAATATGATATCGTACTAGTATTCTATGCTAGGATTGAAAAGTCTGTGGAAGGAAGAACAGAACTGAAAGAAAGCTGTATAATTGCAATTTGAGAATGCAATAAACTTGGTCATATTGTAGTATCTAATAACCTCACGTTGAATATGTTTCAACTCGAGCTGAAAAACCTTTCGTGATTGTTTAAACAGAATAAATTTGATCATAATATAACTACATTGAGAGAGTTGTTATTCTTCCCCTTAAATCCAAACAAAATATTCTCCTTTTATCGTACTCGTCTAGCCCCTACACAAACTGTTGACTTCCTTTTTACGTCAGGTCCACAATGACAAGGCAAAATAATTCCAGATGGCCATTTATTGAGTTGATACCGGTTCTTGACGTTTGTCATTCTCTTGAAAATGTTTGTTTTAACCCAAAATTTCTCATTTAACTCGTCAGTCGAGACTGGTTGTTTCACGAAGCGCTATTTTTGTTACTTGACCAGCGTTTATTCTCTCGCTTCCAACAGCGGTCTCGTAGATTTCAAGAATATGTTTTGTTGAAGTTGAGTCTGTATATAATTTTATATAAATGTATTATAAAGAATTTTCGTGACCCTAAATATTATTTGTTATGAATCATGTTAATATTTAAGATTTTGCAAACAGGGAACTACTGTTAAGTCGATAATAAAGGTGGCGTTGAAACGGGTGTTAGGTATAGGGAAAATTTACGTTTCAAGGTTTTACACTTTATCGTGAAATAATTTAATTTTCGGGTAGACAACTACAAAAAGGTATAGCATAATGCAATTCCGACTGTATCATGATGATGTGTCTATGAACCACTACCAAATAGTGATGATATCAGGTATTCGCGAAAAGGTGACCGTATCCTGACCCTCCAATGGTACCAGTCATAAACACATGCAAAACCAAGTAAAGTTTCGCTATCATTTTATGATTATATTATCCCAGATAACCCACCCCCACCCCCACCCCCACCCCCACCCTAGCTGTACACGAAAAATGCAAGTTCAGCTAGATATCATGGTCAGATATAATTATGCAATATTGATATTGTACGAAGTATGTGAAGTTGTAAGAATTTATATTTAAACTTTTGCACCGTATAATATACACTTAGAAAGACTTGAAATACAGCCATATCAAAATGTGTGCTCTTCTACCCCCTTGTACCTGTGCCCATGCTGGAAATACATGCAATGTGGTGGGAAGAAACTATGGCGGTATTTCCCTCGAAGACTCAACCTGCAAAGTATATTGTAAATCCGATATAATATGCGCAAGCGTGATCATGCTTTTGTGTGTATTTTAGGCCGGAGGACTTATACTGAATAAAACGTATCAGCCTGGAAAAAACATCTGTAGTGAGTCAGAACAAAAGTGTTGCAATAGATTCTCGTATTTTTGCTACCCGTTAAAAACGGCTTGGGACTAGCTTTCAGCAACCTACAGTAACCTACAGTTACAACGAACTAAAAGGGACCACTGATTTTAGGTCGTTATAACCGTAGGTCGTTATAAGCATATATACAGCAAATGTATGATTGTCGTAAGAGGCATTGTATCCCAATTGCGTAGATCGATACTCATGTCAAACACTGCATTGTCTGGTCCAGATTCGATTATGAACCACCGTCATACGTCTGGAACATTGCTGAATGTGGCGTTAAAAAACATCCAATCAAACAGCATTTTACGATAATGAGGTTGAGTGCAAGCCTTGACCCATCCTGAGGCAAGAGAGTTGGAAACTGGATTTTAATGTCAGTTACCTCCCTTGCCTCGGGAAGATAGGCTTGACCCAACTTGATTTTCTAATAGCCATTATCATTCACATAATGGTTGACCCATGAACATCCGGGGTCTTCAGCAACCCATGCTTGTCACAAGAGGCGACTAACGGGATCAGGTGGTCAGGCTCGCTGACTTGGTTGATGCATGTCATCGAATCCCATTTGCGTGGATGTAAATCACTGGATTGCCGTCATATAGCCGGAATATAGGCGAGTGCGGCGTTATGCAACAAACAAACACTGTACAAATCACTCACCATCTCACATCAAGTTACAACCCATGCAGCGTCCCAGTATATCCGCATCGTATACAAGATACAATTAAACTAAATAGATGCGATTTAATACAAATCACTGGATATTGCCCAGTGCGGCGTTAAACAAAAAAACCAAAAAAATGTTTCAGCTTTCTACGCCTTGTGTTGTAAGATTTTATAACTGTTTATAAAATTTGATATTTTAAATATTTTTAACAAAAACATTTTTTAAATGACAATGACTTGGACGATGACTTGTCCTTAACAGAGGAAATATAAAAATTTCAGTTTCATCATCCAAGCAGTAAGAAGATATTTTAAGAGCATTGTAAAAATGCAAAGATCTTTCCATTGCAGTAGCTTTTTAGAAGTCCATCACAAGAAAGGGACCCCTCTATTAATTAATTTGTCCTCCAATTTAACTTTATATGGAATGGAAACATGGTTAGAACACAGAAATAGCCAAGTTGTTGTTGCCATGGCTGTTGTAGTGAGTGAGTGAGTATGGTTTTACTCCTCTTTTAACAATATTCTAACAATATCATGGGGGGGGGGGGGGGGTGTGACACCAGAAATGGGCTTCACACATTGTACCCATCACGGGAATAGAACCTTCGGCGTGACCACCGAACACTTTAACAACTAAGCCACCCCACCACCCCCATGGCTGTTGTAGCATAATTGGAGCCTTTGGACGTAAACTGATGCAATTAATATGCCAAGAGTTGTCCCCCTTATATCGCGACCCGAGAAATCTCTCGTTGAGACGTGAGAATGACTGAATCAGAATGGCAATACATGTTCACTGAGATCCCATTATCTTCAATCACTTCATCGATTTGTCGCCTATTACAATGAAACTCCATGGAGGACTGAATTCTCTTTGACAATATCCGTGCGCGTTACAACTGGAGCTGCAACATTAGAGAAAAACCAACATGAAGTGGTGCATCACAACTGGATCTGAAACATTAGAAAGCAACTCATATGAAGTGGTGCGTCAACGACTGGATCTGAAACATTAGAAAGCAACTCATATGAAGTGGTGCGTCACAACTGGAGCTGAAACATTAGAGACCAACTCATATGAAGTGGTCGGTCACAACTGGAGCTGAAACATTAGAAACCAACTCATTATATGAAGTGGTGGGTCACAACTGGATCTGAAACATTAGAGACCAACTCATGTAAAGTGGTGCGTCACAACTGGAGCTGAAACATTAGAGACCAACTCATGTGAAGTGGTGCGTCACAACTGGAGCTGAAACATTAGAGACCAACTCATGTGAAGTGGTGCGTCACAACTGGAGCTGAAACAAATAGAGACCAACTCATGTGAAGTGGTGCGTCACAACTGGAGCTGAAACAAATAGAGACCAACTCATGTGAAGTGGTGTGTCACAACTGGAGCTGAAACATTAGAGACCAACTCATGTGAAGTGGTGCGTCACAACTGGAGCTGAAACAAATAGAGACCAACTCATGTGAAGTGGTGTGTCACAACTGGAGCTGAAGCATTAGAGACCAACTCATTATAAAAGAAAGTGGCACTACTCAATAGGAGCTAAAACATTATACACCAAATAGATCATTATAGTAGGAAGTGGTGTGTCTCAGCTGGAGCTGAAACAAAAGGGAGCCATTGATTATGGGACGCGGCGCATCACAACGAAATCTGAAACATTAAAAGACTAACTGATAACAATAGGAGATGTCGGGTCTCAACTGGAGCAAAACCATAACAGACCAGCTGAAACATTAAGAGACTAAATGATCATTATAGGAAGAGGCACATTTCAATATAGAGTCTTGGATTTGTTGTCGCTATGATCCTTTGGGAGTGATACACAGATCGTTATAAATCTCTACACAATTTAATTGCCGGAACGGGTACTCACAACAGAGGTCCTTAATCTTTGCACCGACTATTGTGCTAAAGTAATGGTCAAACGGTGACAGTGAATCTCTTCATTTTAATCTGAAGCGTGGAGCTTTTTAATATCTATCAATATAAGTACAAAAGAGATGAGACTTCCAGACGACCTCAGCTGACACTACAACTGCCTTTCTACGGTAACTGGGGTATCATTGGGTGTGGACAGCACCCGCAACTCATTCTTACACTTCACCATGAATGCGGAAGGTTATACTTTCCCCACTACTCGGAACATTCTGACCAGCAAAATACACCCCTATATCTACTGACCACATTCTTCACAGAGAAAGTCCAGCATAGCATGGCTTTCTCAGAATGGAGCCCACGTGACCACGGACAGTTGCAGTGTGTAACCCATGTCCAGGCACCTTGGTCGTCTAGGTAAAACCTTCAATTGTGGAAGGACATGTTTACATTCAGTTAAAGTTACCGTGACTATAGAAACTATACGGGGTTAAAGTAACGCCGAGTTTAAACCATAGTATTGAAAAACTGATTCTGTCTGGAAAAAACAATCTGCTTCATCTAAGGGATGCGTCTCAACTAGATATGAATCATAAAAAACAACCCATTATACTAAAGCGTGGCGTGTCTCAACTGAGAGAACATCATATAATAACAGATGTCTCAACTGGAGCTGAAACATTTGAGACCAACTCAAAATATGAAGTGGCGCGTCACAACTGGAGCTGAAACACTAGAGATCCACTCATTATAGGAAGTGGCACGTCACAACTGGAGCTGAAACAATATAGACCAACTCATAATATGAAGTGGCGCGTCACAACTGGAGCTGAAACATTAGATATCCACTCATTACATGAAGTGGTGCGTCACACCTGGAGCTGAAACATTAGAGACCAAGTCATAATATGAAGTGGTGCGTCACACCTGGAGCTGAAACATTAGAGACCAACTCAGTATATGAAGCGGTGCGTCACAACTAGAGCTGAAACATTCGACACCCACTCATTATATGAAGTGGCGCGGCACAACTGGAGCTCAAACATTAGAGACCAACTCATTATAAAAGAAAGTGGCACTACTCAATAGGAGCTAAAACATTATACACCAAATAGATCATTATAGTAGGAAGTGGTGTGTCTCAGCTGGAGCTGAAACAAAAGGGAGCCATTGATTATGGGACGCGGCGCATCACAACGAAATCTGAAACATTAAAAGACTAACTGATAACAATAGGAGATGTCGGGTCTCAACTGGAGCAAAACCATAACAGACCAGCTGAAACATTAAGAGACTAAATGATCATTATAGGAAGAGGCACATTTCAATATAGAGTCTTGGATTTGTTGTCGCTATGATCCTTTGGGAGTGATACACAGATCGTTATAAATCTCTACACAATTTAATTGCCGGAACGGGTACTCACAACAGAGGTCCTTAATCTTTGCACCGACTATTGTGCTAAAGTAATGGTCAAACGGTGACAGTGAATCTCTTCATTTTAATCTGAAGCGTGGAGCTTTTTAATATCTATCAATATAAGTACAAAAGAGATGAGACTTCCAGACGACCTCAGCTGACACTACAACTGCCTTTCTACGGTAACTGGGGTATCATTGGGTGTGGACAGCACCCGCAACTCATTCTTACACTTCACCATGAATGCGGAAGGTTATACTTTCCCCACTACTCGGAACATTCTGACCAGCAAAATACACCCCTATATCTACTGACCACATTCTTCACAGAGAAAGTCCAGCATAGCATGGCTTTCTCAGAATGGAGCCCACGTGACCACGGACAGTTGCAGTGTGTAACCCATGTCCAGGCACCTTGGTCGTCTAGGTAAAACCTTCAATTGTGGAAGGACATGTTTACATTCAGTTAAAGTTACCGTGACTATAGAAACTATACGGGGTTAAAGTAACGCCGAGTTTAAACCATAGTATTGAAAAACTGATTCTGTCTGGAAAAAACAATCTGCTTCATCTAAGGGATGCGTCTCAACTAGATATGAATCATAAAAAACAACCCATTATACTAAAGCGTGGCGTGTCTCAACTGAGAGAACATCATATAATAACAGATGTCTCAACTGGAGCTGAAACATTTGAGACCAACTCAAAATATGAAGTGGCGCGTCACAACTGGAGCTGAAACACTAGAGATCCACTCATTATAGGAAGTGGCACGTCACAACTGGAGCTGAAACAATATAGACCAACTCATAATATGAAGTGGCGCGTCACAACTGGAGCTGAAACATTAGATATCCACTCATTACATGAAGTGGTGCGTCACACCTGGAGCTGAAACATTAGAGACCAAGTCATAATATGAAGTGGTGCGTCACACCTGGAGCTGAAACATTAGAGACCAACTCAGTATATGAAGCGGTGCGTCACAACTAGAGCTGAAACATTCGACACCCACTCATTATATGAAGTGGCGCGGCACAACTGGAGCTCAAACATTAGAGACCAACTCATTATAAAAGAAAGTGGCACTACTCAATAGGAGCTAAAACATTATACACCAAATAGATCATTATAGTAGGAAGTGGTGTGTCTCAGCTGGAGCTGAAACAAAAGGGAGCCATTGATTATGGGACGCGGCGCATCACAACGAAATCTGAAACATTAAAAGACTAACTGATAACAATAGGAGATGTCGGGTCTCAACTGGAGCAAAACCATAACAGACCAGCTGAAACATTAAGAGACTAAATGATCATTATAGGAAGAGGCACATTTCAATATAGAGTCTTGGATTTGTTGTCGCTATGATCCTTTGGGAGTGATACACAGATCGTTATAAATCTCTACACAATTTAATTGCCGGAACGGGTACTCACAACAGAGGTCCTTAATCTTTGCACCGACTATTGTGCTAAAGTAATGGTCAAACGGTGACAGTGAATCTCTTCATTTTAATCTGAAGCGTGGAGCTTTTTAATATCTATCAATATAAGTACAAAAGAGATGAGACTTCCAGACGACCTCAGCTGACACTACAACTGCCTTTCTACGGTAACTGGGGTATCATTGGGTGTGGACAGCACCCGCAACTCATTCTTACACTTCACCATGAATGCGGAAGGTTATACTTTCCCCACTACTCGGAACATTCTGACCAGCAAAATACACCCCTATATCTACTGACCACATTCTTCACAGAGAAAGTCCAGCATAGCATGGCTTTCTCAGAATGGAGCCCACGTGACCACGGACAGTTGCAGTGTGTAACCCATGTCCAGGCACCTTGGTCGTCTAGGTAAAACCTTCAATTGTGGAAGGACATGTTTACATTCAGTTAAAGTTACCGTGACTATAGAAACTATACGGGGTTAAAGTAACGCCGAGTTTAAACCATAGTATTGAAAAACTGATTCTGTCTGGAAAAAACAATCTGCTTCATCTAAGGGATGCGTCTCAACTAGATATGAATCATAAAAAACAACCCATTATACTAAAGCGTGGCGTGTCTCAACTGAGAGAACATCATATAATAACAGATGTCTCAACTGGAGCTGAAACATTTGAGACCAACTCAAAATATGAAGTGGCGCGTCACAACTGGAGCTGAAACACTAGAGATCCACTCATTATAGGAAGTGGCACGTCACAACTGGAGCTGAAACATTATAGACCAACTCATAATATGAAGTGGCGCGTCACAACTGGAGCTGAAACATTAGATATCCACTCATTACATGAAGTGGTGCGTCACAACTGGAGCTGAAACATTAGAGACCAAGTCATAATATGAAGTGGTGCGTCACACCTGGAGCTGAAACATTAGAGACCAACTCAGTATATGAAGCGGTGCGTCACAACTGGAGCTGAAACATTCGACATCCACTCATTATATGAAGTGGCGCGGCACAACTGGAGCTCAAACATTAGAGACCAACTCATTATAAAAGAAAGTGGCACTACTCAATAGGAGCTAAAACATTATACACCAAATAGATCATTATAGTAGGAAGTGGTGTGTCTCAGCTGGAGCTGAAACAAAAGGGAGCCATTGATTATGGGACGCGGCGCATCACAACGAAATCTGAAACATTAAAAGACTAACTGATAACAATAGGAGATGTCGGGTCTCAACTGGAGCAAAACCATAACAGACCAGCTGAAACATTAAGAGACTAAATGATCATTATAGGAAGAGGCACATTTCAATATAGAGTCTTGGATTTGTTGTCGCTATGATCCTTTGGGAGTGATACACAGATCGTTATAAATCTCTACACAATTTAATTGCCGGAACGGGTACTCACAACAGAGGTCCTTAATCTTTGCACCGACTATTGTGCTAAAGTAATGGTCAAACGGTGACAGTGAATCTCTTCATTTTAATCTGAAGCGTGGAGCTTTTTAATATCTATCAATATAAGTACAAAAGAGATGAGACTTCCAGACGACCTCAGCTGACACTACAACTGCCTTTCTACGGTAACTGGGGTATCATTGGGTGTGGACAGCACCCGCAACTCATTCTTACACTTCACCATGAATGCGGAAGGTTATACTTTCCCCACTACTCGGAACATTCTGACCAGCAAAATACACCCCTATATCTACTGACCACATTCTTCACAGAGAAAGTCCAGCATAGCATGGCTTTCTCAGAATGGAGCCCACGTGACCACGGACAGTTGCAGTGTGTAACCCATGTCCAGGCACCTTGGTCGTCTAGGTAAAACCTTCAATTGTGGAAGGACATGTTTACATTCAGTTAAAGTTACCGTGACTATAGAAACTATACGGGGTTAAAGTAACGCCGAGTTTAAACCATAGTATTGAAAAACTGATTCTGTCTGGAAAAAACAATCTGCTTCATCTAAGGGATGCGTCTCAACTAGATATGAATCATAAAAAACAACCCATTATACTAAAGCGTGGCGTGTCTCAACTGAGAGAACATCATATAATAACAGATGTCTCAACTGGAGCTGAAACATTTGAGACCAACTCAAAATATGAAGTGGCGCGTCACAACTGGAGCTGAAACACTAGAGATCCACTCATTATAGGAAGTGGCACGTCACAACTGGAGCTGAAACATTATAGACCAACTCATAATATGAAGTGGCGCGTCACAACTGGAGCTGAAACATTAGATATCCACTCATTACATGAAGTGGTGCGTCACACCTGGAGCTGAAACATTAGAGACCAAGTCATAATATGAAGTGGTGCGTCACACCTGGAGCTGAAACATTAGAGACCAACTCAGTATATGAAGCGGTGCGTCACAACTGGAGCTGAAACATTCGACATCCACTCATTATATGAAGTGGCGCGGCACAACTGGAGCTCAAACATTAGAGACCAACTCATTATAAAAGAAAGTGGCACTACTCAATAGGAGCTAAAACATTATACACCAAATAGATCATTATAGTAGGAAGTGGTGTGTCTCAGCTGGAGCTGAAACAAAAGGGAGCCATTGATTATGGGACGCGGCGCATCACAACGAAATCTGAAACATTAAAAGACTAACTGATAACAATAGGAGATGTCGGGTCTCAACTGGAGCAAAACCATAACAGACCAGCTGAAACATTAAGAGACTAAATGATCATTATAGGAAGAGGCACATTTCAATATAGAGTCTTGGATTTGTTGTCGCTATGATCCTTTGGGAGTGATACACAGATCGTTATAAATCTCTACACAATTTAATTGCCGGAACGGGTACTCACAACAGAGGTCCTTAATCTTTGCACCGACTATTGTGCTAAAGTAATGGTCAAACGGTGACAGTGAATCTCTTCATTTTAATCTGAAGCGTGGAGCTTTTTAATATCTATCAATATAAGTACAAAAGAGATGAGACTTCCAGACGACCTCAGCTGACACTACAACTGCCTTTCTACGGTAACTGGGGTATCATTGGGTGTGGACAGCACCCGCAACTCATTCTTACACTTCACCATGAATGCGGAAGGTTATACTTTCCCCACTACTCGGAACATTCTGACCAGCAAAATACACCCCTATATCTACTGACCACATTCTTCACAGAGAAAGTCCAGCATAGCATGGCTTTCTCAGAATGGAGCCCACGTGACCACGGACAGTTGCAGTGTGTAACCCATGTCCAGGCACCTTGGTCGTCTAGGTAAAACCTTCAATTGTGGAAGGACATGTTTACATTCAGTTAAAGTTACCGTGACTATAGAAACTATACGGGGTTAAAGTAACGCCGAGTTTAAACCATAGTATTGAAAAACTGATTCTGTCTGGAAAAAACAATCTGCTTCATCTAAGGGATGCGTCTCAACTAGATATGAATCATAAAAAACAACCCATTATACTAAAGCGTGGCGTGTCTCAACTGAGAGAACATCATATAATAACAGATGTCTCAACTGGAGCTGAAACATTTGAGACCAACTCAAAATATGAAGTGGCGCGTCACAACTGGAGCTGAAACACTAGAGATCCACTCATTATAGGAAGTGGCACGTCACAACTGGAGCTGAAACATTATAGACCAACTCATAATATGAAGTGGCGCGTCACAACTGGAGCTGAAACATTAGATATCCACTCATTACATGAAGTGGTGCGTCACACCTGGAGCTGAAACATTAGAGACCAAGTCATAATATGAAGTGGTGCGTCACACCTGGAGCTGAAACATTAGAGACCAACTCAGTATATGAAGCGGTGCGTCACAACTGGAGCTGAAACATTCGACATCCACTCATTATATGAAGTGGCGCGGCACAACTGGAGCTGAAGCATTAGAGACCAACTCATTATAAAAGAAAGTGGCACTACTCAATAGGAGCTAAAACATTATACACCAAATAGATCATTATAGTAGGAAGTGGTGTGTCTCAGCTGGATCTGAAACATTAGAGACCAACTCATTATATTAAGTGGTGGGTCACAACTGGAGCTGAAACAATGGAGACCAACTCATGTGAAGTGGTGCGTCACAACTGGAGCTGAAACAAATAGAGACCAACTCATGTGAAATGGTGTGTCACAACTGGAGCTGAAGCATTAGAGACCAACTCATTATAAAAGAAAGTGGCACTACTCAATAGGAGCTAAAACATTATACACCAAATAGATCATTATAGTAGGAAGTGGTGTGTCTCAGCTGGAGCTGAAACAAAAGGGAGCCATTGATTATGGGACGCGGCGCATCACAACGAAATCTGAAACATTAAAAGACTAACTGATAACAATAGGAGATGTCGGGTCTCAACTGGAGCAAAACCATAACAGACCAACTGAAACATTAAGAGACTAAATGATCATTATAGGAAGAGGCACATTTCAATATAGAGTCTTGGATTTGTTGTCGCTATGATCCTTTGGGAGTGATACACAGATCGTTATAAATCTCTACACAATTTAATTGCTGGAACGGGTACTCACAACAGAGGTCCTTAATCTTTGCACCGACTATTGTGCTAAAGTAATGGTCAAACGGTGACAGTGAATCTCTTCATTTTAATCTGAAGCGTGGAGCTTTTTAATATCTATCAATATAAGTACAAAAGAGATGAGACTTCCAGACGACCTCAGCTGACACTACAACTGCCTTTCTACGGTAACTGGGGTATCATTGGGTGTGGACAGCACCCGCAACTCATTCTTACACTTCACCATGAATGCGGAAGGTTATACTTTCCCCACTACTCGGAACATTCTGACCAGCAAAATACACCCCTATATCTACTGACCACATTCTTCACAGAGAAAGTCCAGCATAGCATGGCTTTCTCAGAATGGAGCCCACGTGACCACGGACAGTTGCAGTGTGTAACCCATGTCCAGGCACCTTGGTCGTCTAGGTAAAACCTTCAATTGTGGAAGGACATGTTTACATTCAGTTAAAGTTACCGTGACTATAGAAACTATACGGGGTTAAAGTAACGCCGAGTTTAAACCATAGTATTGAAAAACTGATTCTGTCTGGAAAAAACAATCTGCTTCATCTAAGGGATGCGTCTCAACTAGATATGAATCATAAAAAACAACCCATTATACTAAAGCGCGGCGTGTCTCAACTGAGAGAACATCATATAATAACAGATGTCTCAACTGGAGCTGAAACATTTGAGACCAACTCAAAATATGAAGTGGCGCGTCACAACTGGAGCTGAAACACTAGAGATCCACTCATTATAGGAAGTGGCACGTCACAACTGGAGCTGAAACATTATAGACCAACTCAGTATATGAAGTGGCGCGTCACAACTGGAGCTGAAACATTAGATATCCACTCATTACATGAAGTGGTGCGTCACAACTGGAGCTGAAACATTAGAGACCAAGTCATAATATGAAGTGGTGCGTCACACCTGGAGCTGAAACATTAGAGACCAACTCAGTATATGAAGTGGTGCGTCACAACTGGAGCTGAAACATTCGACATCCACTCATTATATGAAGTGGCGCGGCACAACTGGGGCTGAAACATTAGAAACCAACTCATTATTTGAGGTGTCGCGTCACAACTGGAGCTGAAACAATGGAGACCAAGTCATAATATGAACTGGTGCGTCGAAACTGGAGCTGAAACAATAGAGACCAACTAATTATGGAAAGTGGCAAGTCAAATCTGGAGCTGAAACATTAGAACCCAACTCATAATATGATGTGACGCATCACAACTGGAGCTGAAACATTAGAGACCAACTCATTATATGAAAAGGCGCATCACAACTGGAGCTGAAACATTAAAGACCAACTCATAATATGAAGTGGTGCGTCACAACCGGACCTGAAACACTAGAGATCAACTCATTATAGCAAGTGGAGCATCACAACTGGAGCTGAAACATTAAAGACCAACTCATAATATGAAGTGGTGCGTCACAACCGGACCTGAAACACTAGAGATCAACTCATTATAGCAAGTGGTGCGTCACAACAGGAGCTGAAACATTAGATATCAACTCATTTTATGAAGTGGTGCGTCACAATTGGACCTGAAACAATAGAGACTAACTAATTTTGTGTAAAGTGTCGTGTCACAACTGGAGCTCAAACATTAGAGACCAACTCATTATAAAGGAAAGTGGCACTACTCAATAGGACCTAAAACTTTATACACCAAATAGATCATTATAATAGGAAGTGGTGCGTCTCAGCTGGAGCTGAAACAAAAGGGAGCCATTGATTATGGGACGCGGCGCATCACAACGAAATCTGAAACATTAAAAGACTAAGTCCTTATACAAGTGGCACGTCTTAACGGGATCTGAAACATTAAAAGACTAACTGATAACAATAGGAGATGTCGGGTCTCAACTGGAGCAAAACCATAACAGACCAGCTGAAACATTAAGAGACTAAATGATCATTATAGGAAGAGGCACATTTCAATATAGTCTTGGTTTTGTTGTCGCTATGATCCTTTGGGAGTGATACACAGATCGTTATAAATCTCTACACAATTTAATTGTCGGAACGGGTACTCACAACAGAGGTCCTAAACTCGAAATATTTGCACTGACTATTGTGCTAAAGTAATGGTCAAACGGTGACAGTGAATCTCTTCATTTTAATCTGAAGCGTGGAGCTTTTTAATATCTATCAATAATAGTGCAAAAGAGATGAGACTTCCAGACGACCTCAGCTGACCCTACAACTGCCTTTCTACGGTAACTGGGGTATCATTGGGTGTGGACAGCACCCGCAACTCATTCTTACACTTCACCATGAATGCGGAAGGTTATACTTTCCCCACTACTCGGAACATTCTGACCAGCAAAATACACCCCTATATCTACTGACCACATTCTTCACAGAGAAAGTCCAGCATAGCATGGCTTTCTCAGAATGGAGCCCACGTGACCACGGACAGTTGCAGTGTGTAACCCATGTCCAGGCACCTTGGTCGTCTAGGTATAGCCTTCAATTGTGGAAGGACATGTTTACATTCAGTCAAAGTTACCGGACTATAGAAACTATATGGAGTTAAAGTGACGCCGAATTTAAAGCATAATATTGAAAAAAATGATTCCGTCTGGAAAAAACAATCTGCTTCATCTAAGGGATGCGTCTCAACTAGATATGAATCATAAAAAAAACAACCCATTATACTAAAACGTGGCGCGTCTCAACTGAGAGAACATCATATAATAACAGATGTCTCAACTGGAGCTGAAACATTTGAGACCAACTCATAATATGAAGTGGTGCGTCACAACCGGACCTGAAACACTAGAGATCCACTCATTATAGCAAGTGGCTCATCACAACTGGAGCTGAAACAGGGATGCGTCTCAACTAGATATGAATCATAAAAAAACAACCCATTATACTAAAGCGTGGCGCGTCTCAACTGAGAGAACATCATATAATAACAGATGTCTCAACTGGAGCTGAAACATTACAGACCAACTCAAAATATGAAGTGGTGCGTCACAACCGGACCTGAAACACTAGAGATCCACTCATAATATGAAATGTTGCGTCACAACTGGAGCTGAAACATTATAGACCAACTCATTATATGAAGTGGTGCGTCACAACAGGAGCTGAAACATGAGAGACCAAATCATAATATGAAGTGGTGCGTCACAACAGGAGCTGAAACATTAGAGATCAACTCATTATATGAAGTGGTGCGTCACAACAGGAGCTGAAACATTAGAGACCAAGTCATTATATGAGGAAGCGCTTCAAAACTGAAGCTACAACACTGGAGACCAACTGATCATGACAGGACTAAGCTGGAGCTAAAACATCAGAAACCAACAAGTGATGATAGGGTTTCACACATCTAAGCTGGAGCTAAAACATCAGAAACCAACTAGTGATGATAGGGTTTCACACATCTAAGCTGGAGCTAAAACATCAGAAACCAACTAGTGATGATAGGGTTTCACACATCTAAGCTGGAGCTAAAACATCAGAAACCAACTACTAAAGATAGGGTTTCACACATCTAAGCTGGAGCTAAAACATCAGAAACCAACTAGTGATGATAGAGTTCACACATCTAAGCTGGAGCTAAAACATCAGAAACCAACTAGTGATGATAGGGTTTCACACATCTAAGCTGGAGCTAAAACATCAGAAACCAACTAGTGATGATAGGGTTTCACACATCTAAGCTGGAGCTAAAACATCAGAAACCAACTACTAAAGATAGGGTTTCACACATCTAAGCTGGAGCTAAAACATCAGAAACCAACTAGTGATGATAGAGTTCACACATCTAAGCTGGAGCTAAAACATCAGAAACCAACTAGTGATGATAGGGTTTCACACATCTAAGCTGGAGCTAAAACATCAGAAACCAACTAGTGATGATAGGGTTTCACACATCTGAGCTGGAGCTAAAACATCAGACACCAACTAATAATGATAGGGTTTCACACATCTGAGCTGGAGCTAAAACATCAGACACCAACTAATAATGATAGGGTTTCACACATCTGAGCTGGAGCTAAAACATCAGAAACCAACTAGTGATGATAGTGCTTCACGCATCTGAACTGGAGCTAAACACCAGAAACCAACTAATAATGATAGGGTTTCACACATCTGAGCTGGAGCTAAAACATCAGAAACCAACTAGTGATGATAGGGTTTCACACATCTAAGCTGGAGCTAAAACATCAGACACCAACTAATAATGATAGGGTTTCACACATCTGAGCTGGATCTAAAACATCAGAAACCAACTAGTGATGATAGGGTTTCACACATCTAAGCTGGAGCTAAAACATCAGAAACCAACTACTAAAGATAGGGTTTCACACATCTAAGCTGGAGCTAAAACATCAGAAACCAACTAGTGATGATAGAGTTCACACATCTAAGCTGGAGCTAAAACATCAGAAACCAACTAGTGATGATAGGGTTTCACACATCTAAGCTGGAGCTAAAACATCAGAAACCAACTAGTGATGATAGGGTTTCACACATCTAAGCTGGAGCTAAAACATCAGAAACCAACTAGTGATGATAGGGTTTCACACATCTAAGCTGGAGCTAAAACATCAGAAACCAACTAGTGATGATAGGGTTTCACACATCTGAGCTGGAGCTAAAACATCAGAAACCAACTAGTGATGATAGGGTTTCACACATCTAAGCTGGAGCTAAAACATCAGACACCAACTAGTGATGATAGAGTTCACACATCTAAGCTGGAGCTAAAACATCAGACACCAACTAGTGATGATAGGGTTTCACACATCTAAGCTGGAGCTAAAACATCAGAAACCAACTAGTGATGATAGGCTTTCACACATCTAAGCTGGAGCTAAAACATCAGAAACCAACTAGTGATGATAGGGTTTCACACATCTGAGCTGGAGCTAAAACATCAGAAACCAACTAGTGATGATAGTGCTTCACGCATCTGAACTGGAGCTAAACACCAGAAACCAACTAATAATGATAGGGTTTCACACATCTGAGCTGGAGTTAAAACATTAAAAGACGCACTCAATATGATTCATGGTATTATCAGTCGTAGCAAGTTCTATCAGCGACACCGACAGCAACAACCCCGCTTCAGCATCAGCAAAACGTCCGACTCGCTCCACATCATGCTCCACCATGAAGTTCTCCATCCAAAGCCTCCGACCCTACCACGATTCTTCAAATAAATAAAATCGGCAATACCCTTACCATATTCAATAGAAATGTCTATGTAAAGCAGTGCAGATTGTACGATTCCGACTATGTCATGAGCAGGTGTTTATGAATCACACGAGAATAGTAAAGATACCAGGTGTTCGCGAAAAGGTGAGCGTATACTGAACCACCGGTGGCACCCGTCACAAACACATGTGAAGGCAAGTTAATTGTTCACCTGAAAAGTCACGGGCAGATACCCCATGCAACCTCCATAGCAACTTAGCAACAGGATCAAAACATTAAAGTAAAATAGCATCAAATTATCAAATTTCAAAATTTATAAAAAATTATATTCCAAATAGTAAATCTAGATGGACATTAGTCCCTTTACACTAAAAATATTACAAAACACAATTTTTCTAATTCGACCCATTAGGACAAAATAAATTCATGAATTCACAAAGCCATTGCAGATCTAAACTGCAACTAAACATCACAGTGATCAATGTAATTTGCAAAACAACCGACAACCGAGGACCTTGACAACCCTCTTCATATCATGATCACTAACAAACTTCTGTTCAAGCGCTACATCAAATTATGAAAACAATCTAGCTTTACTCTTCAGACCACTTAATGCATCGGCAGTTTCAAATTTCATCAAAATAAACAGCAAACAATTTAGATTAATCTCCAACAAAACAAAATTCCAAACAAACCAATTACCAAAACAACATTTCTCCATTTCGGAGCGGGATCGAAATTTATCTCTACATATTGTAATCTTCGTTCATATGGAAGAAATAAAGAATATCTTCTTTCTGTGAATCGACAGGCCCTCGTGGTCTAGTGGTAGGTTCGATCACCGACCGCGTCATTCCAAATGACGTTGAGAGATTGTACTTGTTACTCTGCCTGGCGCTCGGCCAAATGAAGGAAGCGTACATAAAAGGAAAGTAGTTTAGTTTCAATAGTAGAATAATACTTTGCATCATGTTTTTTTCAAAGTCGAAATCAGGAGGTAAAGACAAGTAATCGCTCCAAACTTCCTGGGTCTCCTTAGGTTCTTCTATTACATTTTGAGAAAGCTAGGTATAAACGTAGTTAGTTATTCTTGTGGACCTCATGGTGCCTGGCCGTCAGCTGGCTTTGTATTCCGCTCAGTGCCACACTGTGATGACGTCGCGGTTTCTAAAACGTATACATTGTATCAAAAGGGGCCTTTATTTCTTCACACAGTGTAACCAAATTGTGTAACATGCAACTCAAGTTGATTGTCTTTCCAACAGTATCTAAAGTCAACAAATCAAAAGGTTCCATGCTTTGTTGTTTGTTTGTTTGTTTGTTTGTTGTTTTACGCCACACTCAGCAATATTCCAGCTATATGACGGCGGTCTGTAAATAATCGAGTCTGGACCAGACAATCCAGTGATTGATATCATGAGCATCGATCCACGCAATTGGGATTCGATGACATGCAGCCTGGTCTAAGCGCTGCCTAGCCATTGATAAAGGTTCTGGCATTGTAAGTTTTTTAAAATTAACGAGAGTATGCTAACGTACTACCACCCAAGAGTTAGTATTCAACCAAAATCGTTCAAACGTTTTCATGGGCAGCAAATCTATTCAAAAACCTATTTTCGATCACTCGTAACTCGGGCGCCACTTTGCCATACAAGCATTGTTTCGTTGTGCAATCACTAAGACCGCTTATTTATACTTCGGGTGTTATGATGTGTTGTTAATGGTTTAAACCAAACTTATAAAAAGCTTGAAACGAGATGTAATTGGACAATTTCAACACTTGAATTTGAAAGCTCAAGAAGCATAGATCAGTGGGCTATTTGTAATACGGATATAACGAACTGTTGTTTTGTTTTGGTTTTTTGTCCAGGCCATTTGTTGTATATATGCTGTATGTATGCTTATAACTAACTACGGTTATAACAAACTACAAATAGTGGCCCCTTGGTGTTCGTTATAACTGTAGTTTACTGTACAAGGAAATGATAACTTGCACAGGTGAAAGAAGGCAATATTATTGTTTTTACGGTACAATTATAAGTACTGTCTAGATTAAGTGAAAGAGGAAATTACGGAAAATATGAATTACTTCGATTAAAGTAGTGTTCAATGTATAAACAGTTCATGTTCTCAAAACTCAAATTGTACAAATGTGCTTCACTGTGACCACTAGAGAACATACATCCTCGTCTCAGCATGTAGTTCGCACTTGGTTGCCCACCTTAGACCTTTGCTCAAAAGATACTTGTATGGGCTGTCCATGAAATACAACTTTTTCTTCCATATTGTGTTATAAATACGACCTTAGTGTTTTAACACCTAGGTACGCACATATATACATTCAAGGACATGTGTGATTGTATTTTTCCAGTACAGTTCCCATTTTATCCGATTCTACAAAATAAAAAGTTTGAAATATATAATGATTGTAGGTCAATGAAAGTAATGAAATTATTTGTCATAAAAGGAAAAATATATTCTTGGTATTGAACTTAGAAAATATAACAAGCAAAATATTGAATATAAATGGTTTTCAGTAATTATGCCTTTCCTTTTTTTTCTTTTTCGCCTAGCTAAACTGCAGCTTCGGGGGAGCATATACAATTTAAAATTGTGAAAAAATACTCACAATAATGCATTCATTTTGCTCTTAGACAAGACGGGTTTTCTCAAAAAATTCTATTTCTTTCTAAGGATACAAAAGAAAGTAATTAATACTAAATACGTATGTCACTAATAGAAGTATTTGATAATTTAGATAATGCAGTGAACAAAGACTACAATGAAATCTATTTAAAACATCAAAATTATAAAAATCACATTTACACTGAAAACATTTTATCATTCAGAAATCGATTATTCTCTAAATATTGTGTGTAGATCTAATTACTTAAATTACTGTTATAAATTGAACCATACGTTAAAAAAGGTTGTTTATTGTTGGATCCATTTTGACAGCTTGCTCTCTGTTAAAGATTCCATTCCACTACTCAACTATATGCACATTCTTTTCTTGGAATATTAAGTCCTCAAACAGATATGAAAAGCATATATATACCAAAATTAGAAAAGTAAGCTAAATATTCTGACAGTGTTAGTCAAGTGATAAACCGTCTCATTCACTCGTCGGTTGCCGTGGAAATTTTCCCAGTCGTGATGTACTATATATCTTTCCAGTTCAGTCAAAGAGAATATTTTTATTTGGAAACTGAAAACACGTGTACCCATTGGACTACCACAAACATTAGATCAGCTGTTTGACATGACGTCACCATCGTCATAACATATTCCATTTTCTGAGGAGATGTGTATTTGATGATAGATATGCATACACAGTTGGTTATCAATTATTTTGTACAATCACAGCATGTACCATGTACATAAGACTCAGGGAATGAACTATTTCAGGAAACCAAGCATAGCGCCATCATCAGAGTTTAAATGAAAGGAAAAACAAATCGAAATCGAACTTTACAGCACATCGTATCCATAAGTGGTTAGAACACAAATGCAAAAAGGTTTTGCTGTCATCATTTTAGAAGTTATGTTGATGTTTTCAGTAGTTGCATTATATGTTTGTATCGCGTGTACCATCGACAGAAACGGGGGCCGCGTAAACATGTGAAACGCAATTTGTTTTCAATATGGCGTCGTTCACGTTAGATGTCGTCGCCACACTTTTGAAATCTCCTTTTGCGACAAAATGCCAAACGGTTAGGGCAATTCCTTCAAGCGGTCAGGTAGTTTGAGCAATCACACATGACCCTAAGTCATTTCATATGAAAAAAGCAGCAGTTATTTGTCGAAACGGGCGAGCATGGTAGACAAGAAATCGCGGCACTGCTATGATGAGAACGTGCCCTGTCGATCACTTTGGGCTTGGTCATTCAATGTTTACGTTTTGATCATGAACTTCGTGCCCATAAATATACACTATACCACCTTTATATTAACGATCATAGCTATCTTTCCATATCTTAGATTTGAATATTTTCTGTAAATCAGCATCATAAACAGAAAGACAATCTGCGCTGCCGTTTCGTCTCTAGCGCCGTGCTAAATCTCACGGTCGATAAAAATATGCAATACTTGAACAAAACACTTCCGTTGCGGACTTAATTTTAGTAGTCTTACGTCAATAGCTGTGCATTGCGGAAAAGTAAATATTTCTGACCCGTCTGATCAATTTCTTTTTTTCAAATTATCTGTCTGATATTATAATAGTTACGTGTATGTGACATGGGTGCATGATAATATAAAAATCGCCGTAATTCGCATGAAGTGCAACATGGCAGTAAAAGGTCGAGAGGCGCGGTAACCACTTTACTAATTTCACCATATTTCGCAATCCGTAGCATTGCATAAAATATGAGTTACACGATATTAATGCTAAGGTGATAAGGGTGATGATGGTTATAATGTCATTCACTGAACGTTATAAATGTAATTGAAATATATACTGTCGTTTTCTCATGTGTACCGACCATTCCGCCATTACCGATAGTCGATAAAAATAATTATACAAAACGTGTAAATAAACTTGTTCGTAAAGGAGTGAACAGAATTGTATTTACGTGAATAAGTATACATTTGTGAAAAATATGTCTTTCTGACCACTCAGGTCATATTATTTCTTATGAACAAAGATTTTGAAAATATTTACGTGTATGTGACATGGGTGCATAATCAAAATTCGCAGTCTTTCGCTTGGTGTTCAAACATGGCAGAGAAAGGCCGAGAAGCGCGACAATCCGTAGCATTTATAATTGTATAAAGTATGAGTTGCACGATGTTAAAGCTAAGATGATGGGGGTGATGAGGTTATATGTTTCACTCAGTGTTTGATATCAAAATTCACAGTTTAAAAAGGGCATTTTCCCGGGACCATATATGGTCCCTTGGCACTATGCGGGTGTGAAAAGTGAGGGACAATAGTGTATGGTCCCGTGGCACCAAGAGGGTTGGTTAAACAAGGCTCGGAGTCAGTTTACTGTGACTGAGTGTGGGTATTCATGTTAAAATGCGGCATGGTATCTCAGTGGGTTAGCACTATGTAAGTCGCTATATAAGTGTAATAATCTTGAACGCGACGTTAAACCCCATTTCACCTCACCTATCTATGAATCTACCCTGCTCGATTACACAACCAACTTAATTATCTAGGTCACCACGCCCACACAACAAAAACAACACTGCCATCATCAGCCGCATTACCCCGTCTCCCAGCCCAACGGTTTTTTTCGCAACAGCAACAATGTTCTATCACCCTTTTCTTTATTTATAGGTCTATTATACTAATACAAGCTTAACTGATACATTTTAACTTTTCTCTCTCTATTCGATAATTCGTGCCATTAATTTTACACTTTATTCTTACAGCTGGTAGCAGTCTTTGTTTACTTTGTTATGTTTTTGAAAAAGGGAGGGATAGAGAGGGGGGTGGACAGAGAGAGAGTATCAGAGAGGGGAGAGACAGACAGATAGAGAGAGAGAGGGGGAGAGACAGACAGAGTGAGAGAGGGAGAGACACAGAGAGAGAAAGAGAGATGTACATTATTTACGTGTCATCGTGATGTATAAAATAGTGCCACGGCATTAAATAAAATACAACCGTACAATAAAATAAGATTAATAGCTGCGTTAAGATGTTATAATGTTCATACATACTTATGACATTAAAGAGATGTTTTCCTTAACAGAAATAGCAATGTTCTTGTTTATTCTTTTACTATCATTCTATATAATGTATATTAACTTTTCACACTCGTTAAGATTGTTTAACCTGGGTACCATATTACTTGAATGTGATAAAAGTTCATCTCTTACGTCAGATCAAAAAGGATATGAAATAGAAAGAAAAGTGCTTTCATCTTCAACAGTGCGAACATTACATGTACTAAAACGATGTGTGCAAATTATATCATTTAAAAGAGTTGCTGGTCTACTATAACGACCGGGTTCTACTGCAATGGGAAGGGAACCCTTGGCTACAACCGGCGCTGGTCTCAAACCTAACATTATCGAAAACAAATATGACCCAGCAATGACTTGAAAAAGTAATTAGGCTTCAGACTGTTGAAAAGAAGAAAATGTCTGTCACAACAATTTTAAAAAATAATTTAAACTAAAAGTTTTACATATTCCTAAAATACTTGCTTTTTGCATCTGCAGCTGAACAAATCAATACATGTATGGCTGTTGAGAGTTTATGTGACGCGCCCGGACTGCACATGAGCATATCAAACACAGACGTTACTTGAAACACCATTTCAAGCAGAATTATTTTGCCTATTATGCCTACTCATTCGTTTGAATATACCCAATAGGCTGGCTCCGGTGGAATTAAACTGCAGAAAGAAAACGTTGAATGCCCAATATGAATTGTAACAAGTGAGAAAATACTCAATGGCGTAAAAGGTTATCTGGAGCCCTGACGTGTGTATGACTTTAAATAGGCCTCGTTAGGTGAGTGAGTGAGCGAGCGCATGAGTTCAGCGGCACGTGGAATAGGATTCGGCGTTAGAAATTGGCACTAGTCCTGTAGTCCTTGCCAAAGTCCCCATTAGTTAAGGTATCATAAGGACTAGTAGAAATTTGTCATTTTTAAGGGTTTTGCTATATGTTATCATTATAAGGACAAGTGGACTAAACAGACAAAACTAAAAAGCATATTATTTAATCTAAACATAAATATGCAAAATTATATTGAATCTAAATTCGGTTTCTAAAATATTTGTATGTATGTAGATGTCACCCTTCCCTATTTTGACACTGGTGCTAAATTTGCGGCTGTTTACAGCGGACCAAACAACTACCTTCGTCGGAGTACGACTGATGAATCGCCAATTAAAACTAAGTTTTATTGATATTAAACCAACAGTTTGAAGTTTTCACAAAGAAAACAGCATATATTGATGTTATTACACCATTCATAGCGGAGCTGGTCATGATGGAGGAGCTCCATTGAATGGTTAATCTCTTAGTGGAGGAGTCCACTAATGCTTCCTCTCTGCAGAGTTGAACTGGCCCATTTTAGTGTACTATTGCCTACAGTGACAAATGACAAACACTAGTAAATGGTATTTAGTGTTTTTTCTTTATTCATACATTTCTTCTGAGATTTCATACATCATACATCATCCATAGTTTCATTTATCATATTTCATGTGCATTATGATTCACACTCCCATTCACATCCCCCTCTTAGTTCTCGATACCATAGTGTTATATAATTATCTACTATACGCTGCCTTAGTAATTTACAAAAGAAAGAAATATTTACGTTACAAGGTGAAATCCACACATGGTAAAAGCCATTCTCTGACAATATAGACTTAACTGTACGATACCAATTGTTCGTGTGATTACAATTCTTTTAATATACAATTAGTAGAAGACATAATATTAGACCAATATTTAACTATGCTTACTTGACGTTGGATATTCAATGGAAATATCCCCAACTCCCCATATACCTGCAAATTACTAGTACTGTCCTTTACACCCAGAATCAATTTACATATTTTACGATGTACTCCCACAATACAATCAGCATGTTTCCACCCCCATACTTCACAACCATAATGTTATACTGGTAACACACGTGTCAAATAGTTCTGGAGAAGATTTCATATCTAATTAATTTCTTGTATCTCACTTATTCAATCAGTATATGTCTTTAATCCCTTTTTTCTGATTTAACACTTTGATAGCTGTAGTATGATTACCATTTGACAGAAAGACAAATCCCAAATAATTAAACTGTTTCACTATTTCTAGTGACACTGATTTATATAAAAACTGTATGTCTTATGGCTGATATGATTTTCTGAAAATTACAACTTTAGTTTGGTCAGTATTGACAGTCAGCCCTCATTTGTTACAGTAATGAGCAAGTTTGTCTAGTTGTGACTGCAGACCAGCAGCAGTTTCACTCATTAGGACAATGTCATCAGCAAGAGTAATAAAAAAACATAAGATCACTTATGGCTATGTCAGATTGTAAATTTTCTTGCAAACATTTAAATCTTCAATAAAGAGTGAGGTGAGGTGAAATGGGGTTTAACGTCGCGTCCAAGATTATTGCGCTTATATAGCGATGTTTTTAATAAAGAGGGAAAATAAGTTGCGACATGATTTCACCCTGCCTAAGTCCAGAACTATACAAGAAAGAAGTGAGCAAAGCTCACATACCCCGTTATCCCCGCTGGTCAACAACAAATAATAAATAGTTTGTTAATTAATGAAATATGCATGTTGCTTTAAGTCAGAGGAACTGCCCTTTCCTTTGTAACCCCATGAGCTATACAAAACCAGTCATCAAAATTTCTAAATTCCATCATGTTTCCATGAAAACAGCAAAAGAGAAAACTTTCAGAATCTTATAAAAGATAAAAAAAACAATCATAGTGGTTAATGTAGCAAGTTTGCTGAAGCTAGGATACATAATATTGTAAACATGGATCGTACAAAAACTCTACCCAAAATTTATGTTTCACCATGATTCCATGGAAACGGCAAACATAAAAAAATCAGAATCTTCAAACTAGCAAAAGGCACAAGTACTCATTAGGGTAAATGTGTGTAGCAAGCTTGTTGAAGCTAGGATGCATAGTTAAAAAGATATGGGCCGTACAAAACATCCACCCTAAAAATTTATGTTTCTTAATGTGTCCATGGAAACGGCAAAAATTAAAAAAATCACAATCTTTAAACTAGCAAAAGGCACAAGTACTCATTGTGGTAAATGGGTGTAGCACATTTGGGGAAGCTAGGGTTCATGGTTACATATGGGCCGTACAAAACACCCACCCTAAAAGTTTAAGTTTCTAATGTTTCCATGGAAACGGCAAAAATTAAAATAATTAAGAATCTTCAAACTAGCAAAAGGCACAAGTACTCATTGTGGTTAATGTGTGTAGAAAATTTGGTGAAGCTAGGGTGCATGGTTAAAAGGTTATGGGCCGTACAAAAGCTCGGACGGAAGGACGGACAGACGGAACGCTATATACCCCCGATTTACTTCGTAAATGGGGGTATAATAACTAAATATTTCGCTATGCATATTTTGATACTTAATACATGACTTAACATCTATACATTTATAAACGTACCACCGATTCCCAGCTTACTAAGTTTAAGTCACTTTAAATACTATCAAATGCTTATAAAATCTATGAATGCCCAAAATAATTTACCTTTATCTTTAAATAAGTGTTCTATTCAAATATTCAAAATAAAAATTGCACCTATGGTTCCACATCCTTATTTAAATCCATATTGAGCATCAGATATTAAATTAAACAAATATGAAATATCATCGATAAGCTACAATTTAAAACTTTTGTGAAGTGTTTTCCAAAACTGCTCAGAAGAGGGATCCCCCTATAGTTATTAGGGTCTTCTCGGGAATTCTTTTTGTGTAGAGGTACAATAGCACCAACTGACCATATTGATGGAAAACACCCCGTATCCTATAAACAATTAAACAATTTGACAATATCTTTACCCATAACCTCAATCAAAACATCTGCATAGTCAATCAAAATTTTATCCATACCAGGTGGTTTATTCTTTTTCATAATGCTTAATAGCTACATTTATTTCTTCTATTGTTATTGGAGAATTAATAGTATCATAACACTCAGTTGAGACATTTTCTAATAATTCTTCCGCCACAGTCTAATTTCTAAAGTTCATATCCGAATGTATGGCCTTGAAGTGTTCAATCTGATATATCTTTCTTGTACATCCAATAAGATATAAATAAGAACATTTTTTCCACAAGGTTTTACACCCACACACTAACACATACACACTAACACTAACACTAACACACACACACTAACACTAACACTAACACTAACACACACATAGTGACTGAGAAACGCTGCAACGGGCCTGGTGCCCATTCCATGTGCTGTTTTGTATCATTTATAATATCACATCATCTGTGAATGGTTACAGCCTCGGCGATTATACTTTTACATAATTATATGTTCACAGACAGATTGTTTAATTACATATTGCTGCACTTACCTTGTCGTTTTGTTCAACGTCCTCTTCAGAATGAAAACATCCGACAGGGCAGGAAATCACGCGGAAAAATGTTCTTGTGAAAAGTCTTCATAATGCACACGACGTACCAAAGTTTTAAAAGCAGCGTCTACCGTAGTGCGCGTGAAAAATATAAACATGAGAAAAATAGGTCTAAGCCCATTGTAATCTCCATTTTAAATGAAGTCTAAACAGCCTGTTGAAATTAATTTAACATGCACCGGTGCATTTGATAAAGGAAGCGTCGTCTGCTTCGATTCATTGAGTCTGGATTACGCGCATGAAAAACTCGTGCAGCGGAAGTGTTTCCCGATTGGCTAAACTCGAAAGTAAACATCACGTGACTTTTCCGGTGAACACCTGCGTGAAATATACAACACTTCTGACCTGTTTGACATTTGTTTATGTTAATATTCTTAACCGACAAAGCCATTGGCGGTGGGGTTTGTCTAGCGAGGTTAAAGCGTTGACTCGTCACACCAATTTACCATATGGATACACCATGTAGAGCCGATTTTGACGCCCCTCTCCGTAATATGGCTTGTATTTTGTTTGTTCCAAATTTCGCACATGATTTTTAAGTATATATTAATCATAATAGAATGGAGATATAATACAGTGGATAGTCGAGCATGAGTTGCGAAGCGCCTTAACATTTTAATGCATTTTAATCATTATGATGATTATGATAAAAAAATTGTTTAAGATTTATGAACAATATATATAAAGTACCACACGAGTGAAAAAGATATCAACTGAGGTTATACCGAGGTTGTTTTTAATCTAATGGAAAATTAAAACAACTGTTGTTAAATTTGATTATATCTATTTAACCATCATCATTCATTTCTCAACAGTTTGTGAAAAGTAATCTGTGGCTAGGTTATTTTGTGTCAAAATATATTGGTTCAATGCAGACCGGGGTAGGAAATGAATTTGCAACCACATGACCCCCAACATGTTTAAAATGTTGTTAATTTATGCCGAAAATTGCAAATGTATTGATTTTCAAGATAAGATATCTGAGATACCCATCATCAGTTGTGTATTATGAGAATTTTTTTTTTTTAATTTTTAAAAGTTCAAAATCAAATCATATTTTAAAAATAAAACCAGATAGAGATAAAAAAAAAATTAAGCTGGCAAAGCGCCAGTAAAATACTTTTGGGTATGATATCGCTACCTTTTTAATTGAAAATCAAAGATATGATAAAATCCACTTAGGTGTATCGTTTCCTTTGCCCCTCAGTATATGTTTGGAATGCAACACAGCGATGCAGCTACTACGTGGCGCAAAAAGCAAGCGCTTACACTTTAAAAACGTTTCAAAAATATATTAGATGAACAAATGCTCAAAAGTGTGTTTTTGCAGTCGTTGTTTTTTTTATAGTTTCATGGTCTTTGGTCAAGTTACTGGACAGCCCGGCTACAAATTTGGAAATTGTCGTTTATGAGTTTACTCCATATCCTTGTGTTTGCTCGCAGCATTAGTTTTTCGGATATGTGTGTTTGATCACAATGATCAAACAATGTCTTTATCAAAGAAATTATTAATTTTATCAGAAAATGCTTGAAAAGAATAAGTATGCTTCAGACTTTTGGGTAAAAACGATATTGTCTGCCAAACGATTAAGCGACCAAATTGCTGGGTTCATCGCTACACCCCACTTCAGTTTCAAGAATCCAGTGGTTCAGAGGATATTGGGGGATGGGGGTGGGGATGGGGAGTGGCATTGTGGTGGTTAAAGCGTTTGCTCGTCACGCGGAAGGCGCGGGTTCGAGGGTACAACGCGTGAAGATCCGGTTTAGAATGGGTCTTCAGCAACCCATGGTTGCCGTAAAAGGCGACTATGCTTGTCGTAAGAGGCGACTAATGGGATCGGGTGGTCAGGCTCGCTGACTTGGTTGATGCATGTCATCGTATCCCAGTTGCGTGGATCGATGTTCATGATGTCAATCACTGGATTGTCTGGTCCAGACTCGATTAGTTTGAGACTGCAATCATATAGCTGGAATAATGCTGAGTGCGGCGTTAAACAACAGAAACAAACAAACAAACAAACAAACCCACATGGGTACACTGTGTGAAGCCAATTTCTGGTGTCCCCCGCCGTGATATTGCTGGAATATTGCTAAAAGCGGCGTAAAGCCGAACTCACTCACTCACTCAGAAGATATGGCGAAACGGGGAAACAAGCTGGAGTTACGGAAAGGTGATAGGGTTACTAATCAGTGTTATAATGATATATTCAAATCTACTGCCACATACGCAAAGCTCTGTAGCTCAACTGCTTTTTTGTAATATTTTCAAAATAATAAAACTATTTATAAACAAAATTAACACGAAAATGCCTAACTCATTAACAGAAGTTTCAATGATGCATATTCCATTGCATTGAGATTATAAGTATAAACAATAATCAATAAAAAATCTTAATTAAGTAATAGTAAATAATGCCGTGTTTAGTACGATGTACATGACAACCATGTTTAGAATCGGATCAGAATTCTGGTATCAAAATTTGAAGAGATACCAGGGTTTTTTCGGGGGCAAAATATTGCGCCGTATACTCATAACAATTATGAACAGACGCAAATGATATCCATTGGGCACACACGGTTTGGGTGTTGGAATGATTAAATTGAAACTATAAGTTTGATTTGTATTATATTTCTGTTCTGATAAGAAGTACAATCAATGTTCGGACATTCCTTGTTAGATTTCTTTACTAAGTCATTAAATTTCGTTTCAAACAGGACCGCCTCCGTGGTCTAGTGGTAGAGCGTCATACCAAAATACTTTCAAAGATGGTATTTGTTGTTACCCTGTCTGGCGCTCGGGATTATAAGGGGCTAAACAGGGTCGGCTCGGAGTCAGTCGGGGTATTCATGTTAAACTGCGGCATGGTATCTCAGTGGGCTAGCACTATAAATCGGCATCAGTCCGGACTCAGTACAAGCACGCACGCACGCACGCACGCACGCACGCACGCACAATGAGCAAAGGAAAGTATACATCCATGTTTGATGGTGGCTGTTATTCGATGATGATGATGATGATGATGATGATGATGATATTGTAATGTGCAGTAATGTGAATCAGGTCATGTCATGGGTATACTAAGCTTTCTTCACTTCAATTATTCTGCTTCGTGTGGTAATTTTGTACGTTTGTTTGTTTGTTGGTTGGTTGGTTGGTTGGTTAATGCCTAACTCAACAATATCCCAGCTATAAGTCTGGACGAGACAATCCAGTGATTGATATCATGAGCATCGATCTACGCATGTTGAGGGAGCATGCATGCTTAATATGTTGATGATATTAGTTGTAGTTTGTTTGTTTGTTGTTTAACGCCGCACTCAGCAATATTCCAGCTATATGACGGCGGTCTGTAAATAATCGAGTCTGGACCAGTCAATCCAGTGATTGTCATCATGAGCATCGATCCACGCATGTTGGATGACACGGTGACATGCATCAACCAAGTCAGCGAGTTGGACCACCCGATCCCGTTCGTCGCCTCTTACAAGTACAGGCGCTGAAGACCTTTTCTAACCTGGATCTTCACGGGTAGTAGTAGTAGTAGTAGTAGTAGTAGTAGTAGTAGTATACTAAGTATACTAAGTTGGTGAATAGATTGAATGAGTTCGGCTTGTGGCATATATTTTGTGGATCCAATCACTTCCCTCGGGACGTAAAATACACATTTATGTATTTTGAAATCATATAACTCAGCAGGGGTACAGATCCACTGTTCACTAACCCAGTGGTTGATAGTGAGAGCACTCATCCACTATTTTCTCACCCAGTGGTTGATAGTGAGAGCACTCATCCACTGTTCTTTCACCCAGTGGTTGATAGTGAGAGCACTCATCCACTGTTCTCTCACCCAGTGGTTGATAGTGAGATCACTGATCCACTGTTCACTAACCCAGTGGTTGATATTGAGAGCACTGATCCATTGTTCTCTCACCCAGTGGTTGATAGTGAGAGCACTCATCCACTGTTCTCTCACCCAGTGGTTGATAGTGAGAGCACTCATCCACTGTTCTCTCACCCAGTGGTTGATAGTGAGAGCACTCATCCACTGTTCTCTCACCCAGTGGTTGATAGTGAGAGCACTCATCCACTGTTCTCTCACCCAGTGGTTGATAGTGAGAGCACTCATCCACTGTTCTCTCACCCAGTGGTTGATAGTGAGATCACTGATCCACTGTTCACTCACCCAGTGGTTGATATTGAGATCACTGATCCACTGTTCACTCACCCAGTGGTTGATATTGAGAGCACTGATCCACTCTTCGCTCACCCAGTGGATGATAATGAGAGCACTGATCCATTGTTCACTCACCCAGTGGTTGATAGTGAGAAGACTGATCCACTGTTCACTCACCCAGTGCTTGATAGTGAGAGCACTGATCCACTGTTCACCCTACCAGTGGTTGATAGTGAGAGCACTGATCCACTGTTCACTCACCCAGTGGTTGATAGTGAGAGCACTGATCCACTGTTCACTCACCCAGTGGTTGATAGTGAGAGCACTGATCCACCGTTCACTCACCCAGTGGTTGATAGTGAGATCACTGATCCACAGTTCACTCACCCAGTGGTTGATAGTGAGAGCACTCATCCACTCTTCGCTCACCCAGTGGTTGATAGTGAGATCACTGATCCACTGTTCACTCACCCAGTGGTTGATAGTGAGAGCAATGATCCACTGTTCACTCACTCAGTGGTTGATAGTGAGAGCACTGATCCACTGTTCTCTCACCCAGTGGTTGATAGTGAGATCACTGATCCACTCTTCGCTCACCCATTGTATGATAGTGAGAGAACTGATCCACTGTTCTCTCACCCAGTGGTTGATAGTGAGATCACTGATCCACCGTTCACTCACCCAGTGGTTGATAGTGAGAGCAATGATCCACTGTTCACTCACTCAGTGGTTGATAGTGAGAGCACTGATCCACTGTTCTCTCACCCAGTGGTTGATAGTGAGATCACTGATCCACTCTTCGCTCACCCAGTGTATGATAGTGAGAGAACTGATCCACTGTTCTCTCACCCAGTGGTTGATAGTGAGATCACTGATCCACCGTTCACTCACCCAGTGGTTGATAGTGAGAGCACTGATCCACTGTTTTTAGCTTTTATCCACCACTCGCTCAACTCTCTCAATGGTTAAAGTGAGTCCATAGTTGGGCTATGCACATTCAGTGGCGGAAGAGGACATTGGATTTACTCTAGTAAAATGACAAGAAAATGAACGAAACAAATTATATCGTGTATCTTTGAACCTACTCTTGTGTGAGATATCTGTGATGACACGTCAGGATAAACTGAGAAAAGAATCCATCCTAACATAAAAATAGCACCAAGGCACTGTAGCTCACCTCCTGTGTAGTCACCATTTTAAAATGTCCAAAAAGCTGTCAGCATTGCTATTCAAATATGTTGTGCATAAATAGTGAGGAAAATCTAACAATATGGCTGCAATGGTGGCCATATTGAAATTAAGATTTAAACCTCTAGTACAAATTGGGGGTGTCATCTTTAGTGGGAACAAGTACTTCGTTTCAGGTTCTCTGGTTCAGTGGTTTCTGGCGAGATGTTTACAACAGATGAAGCTTGACGGCTTCCTTTACTTGCGGACCCGTGAAGATCCGAGGTAGAATAGGCAAGAGGCAACTGACGGGATCAGTTGGTCAGGCTCGTTGACTTGGTTGATGCATGTCATCGATCCCAATTACGTGGATGGATGCTCATGATATTAATCACTGGATTGTCTGGTCCAGAATCGAATTCTTGACAGACCGCCGTCATACAGCTAGACTATTGCTGAGTGCGGCGTAAAACAGCAAACCAACCAACCAACCAACCAACCTTTACTTACTGGGCAAATAAGCCGTGACATAAGATCACTTGACTTTCAGTCAAGTGTGCTAATGCAGTAAATTACGGTTATAACGAACTCAAAGGGACTACTGATATTAGTTCGATATAACAGTAGTTCGCTATAAGCATATATACAGCACATATACAGCAAATGGCTGGAACAAAAGAATATGTTTGTTATATCCGTCAGTTCGTTATAAGCGTGTTCGTTATAAATGTTGTTTACTGTATATTAAAAATTGTCATAGCCGACAGAGTACAGAAACCATATATCACAGTTTGGAGTTTGGAGGATGTTTTTAGCGTTAAATTTGCAGCAAGAAATGGAACAGTGTGTCTGGTTCTGACACCCTTTTGACAGTAGTTTGGTTACATGGTGTGTCACTGACACCTGGGGCACCGATTCCCAGCCAGTACAGGAAGTAGTTAAAAAACCACTCTGAACACAAGCATCATCTGATGTATTCATAGACAATATTTTATTTCACACATTGCAGTATTTGCATTTAGATGCCCAGACCACAGAACATAGTCTCCTTTTAATAAATGCATGGTAAAGCTTAACATATTCCAGCCAATCAGGATTGTGGTTGTATCCGGAGTCGGACAGACTGAATACTGTCACGGTCGGGAATGTCCTTATTACACAGGGGACAGGTTAAACCAGGGTCTGCTTTATAGTTGCTCTGAAACAGAAGAATATACACAAGTTCAGATCATTTGCATGTATGGTTATTCACATATAACTGCATCTTCCCGAGGCAAGAGAGTTAACTGTCTTTAAAAGTCCAGTTTCCACCCTTGCTGTAGGGATTCTGGGTTGGAATTGGTACGCTAGTAGCAAGAGGCAACCAAATGGTTTGGGTGGTCAGGCTCAGTGACTCAGTTGATTGCAGTCATCGTACACCGATGGCGTGGATCATTGCTCACAATGTAAGCACCAGGTCTGGTATAGTCCGTAGAACATTTGTTATTAATCTGAATCCCATCAGTCAATAGATAATGTTGGTTGGTTGGTTGGTTTGTTGTTTAACGTCGCACTCAGCAATATTCCAGCTATATGACGGCGGTCTGTACATAATCGAGTCTGGACCAGACAATCCAGTGATTGATATCATGAGCATCGATCCACGCAATTTGGATAGATGACATGCATCAACCAAGTCAGCAAGCCTGACCACCCAATCCTGTTAGTCACCTTTTACGACAAGCAGAGTCACCTTTTACGGTAAGCATGGGTTGCTGAAGACCTTTTCTACCCCGGATCTTCACGGGTCAATAGTTAATGTACACAGATGCCTTGAACAGTGGGAGATTTTGTACTTTTTTTTAAATAAAATGCTTCCTGAATCCCATGCTTAAAACATTTGGAGAGAGTTGGGTTTACTGCCATTCCAGACTGTATTCCAGTAATATTACGGCGTGTCAGCTTAATGTGGGAGGAAAACCTGAGGTGATGCAGGTCTCAGATGCTTACCACTTTGGTGAAACCCACAAGCACGGGTATGGTGCTGACAAACCTAGAAACATAATCAGGGCGAACCGGGATTCGTACCCATGATAACAGATTTCTGGCGTGCCCAAGGGGCGCAACTCTTGCCAAAACATTTGGATGAAAATCTAGTTTATTTAGTGAGTGAGTGAGTGAGTGAGTGAGTGAGTGAGTGAGTGAGTGAGTGAGTATGGTTTTATGTTGCTTTTAGCAATATTTCAGCAATATCATTTCGGGGGACACCAGAAATGGGCTTCACACATTGTACCCAGGTGGGGGGAATCGAACCCAGGCCTTTGGCGTGATGAGTGAATGCTTTAACCACTCGGCTTCCCCCCATCCCTAATTTACTAAGGCCTAAGGAGAAATATATATTTACTTACATGTATACAGTAGTAGCAGAACACATGTACACAGCCGATCTCTTGGGGGTCAACCGGCCACTCCCCACACACACCACACGAAGTCAGATGGTGTCGGGATCTCTCCACCAGAGGGTGCTGTGTTGTCCGACGTGGGAATGTCCAACGTACCACAGTGTTTTTGATTCTCTGCAAGTTGACTAGTGGGAGGGCAAAGAACAAAAATTCCTGGAGGAAGAAACAGGATTGGAATCAATTTAGGGAAAAGTTGTAAAACAGATCTTAAGCAACCAGGGCTTCTTGTACGAGTGAGTGAGTATTGTTTTACACTCTTTTAGCAATATTCCAGCAATATCATGACGGGGGACTCAAGAAATGGGCTTCACACATTGTACCCATGTGGGGAACTGAACCCAGGTCTTCAGCGAGACAAGCAAACACTTTACCACTAGGCTACCCCACCGCCCCCTTCTCATGAGAGTGCACCCAAGACAAAGTTTTCAACAAATGTATTTTCTACTTGGGTGGTGGGGTAGCCTTGTGGTTAAAGCACGTGCTTGTCACAACAATGGCCTGTGTTCGATTCTCCACATGGGTACAATGTGTGAAGATATGTCCCCCTACCGTGATATTACTGGAATATTCTCTCTCACCCTCCCTCACACCCACCCACCCACTCACTGCAAGAAAACCCATGAAGATTCCGGATAGAATAGGTCTTCAGCAAACCAGCTTGCCGTAAAAGGTGACTATGCTTGTCGTAAGAGGCGTCTAAAGGGATCGGGTGGTCAGGCTCGCTGACTTGGTTGATGCATGTCATCGTATCCCAGTTGCTCATTATGTTAATCATGCTTGCTGTAAAAGGCGACTATGCTTGTCACCCGGCTGTTCTACCCACTGAGACCACCCGGCTGTTCTACCTACCGAGACCACCCGGCTGTTCTACTTACTGAGACCACCCGGCTGTTCTACTTACCGAGACCACCTGGCTGTTCTACTTACTGAGACCCCCCAGCTGTTCTACCCAGTGAGACCACCCGGCTATTCTACCTTCTGAGACCACCCGGCTGTTCTACTTACCGAGAAGCCATGCCAAAGCAGCTCCCTCGTCATGTACTCAAAGCTGACCTGAAACATGAGTTGTTTTTAGATTTGAGGGTGTTATTCAGTACTTGACGACAAAAAAGTTCATTGGAGTAACACACTTATTTTCTGCAGCACTCTCTTTCAACCTGCACGAGGATCAGTCATGAGACCAAGTGGTCACTCTGGAATCCAAGCTTTATATAGATGCATGGCTGAGATGCTGAGTAAAATGAAAAAACACAAATGGAAAATATAATGTCCCCATTTTTCAAAGTTTGGAACAAAGACAAAAAGTAATTCTTTTATTAATACAAGTATTCCAATTGCACAAATTTCTGGGGTTTGAATCCCACAGGACAACATTTTTTAATCGATTGCGGCACACACACATCAATTTTCTAATGGTTGGCAAGTAGTAATGTGGGTGGATGACTGGGAGGTTTGGATGGTTCCTGAGTGAGTTCCTGAGTTAGTTCCTGAGTGAGTGGTTGGTAGGGTGGGTGAGTTAGTATATATGGGTGGATTGGTAGGTGAGTGGTTGGGTGGTTTGGATACTTCCTGAGTGAGTGGGTGGGTGAGTGGGTGAGTGGGTGAGTGAGTGAGTGAGTGAGTGAGTGAGTGAGTGATTGAGTGAGTGATTGAGTGAGTGAGTGAGTGAGTGAGTGAGTGAGTGAGTGAGTGGTAGGGTGGGTGAGTTAGTATATATGGGTGGATTGGTAGGTGAGTGGTTGGGTGGTTTGGATACTTCCTGAGTGAGTGGGTGGGTGAGTGGGTGAGTGGGTGAGTGAGTGATTCAGTGAGTGAGTGAGTGAGTGAGTGAGTGAGTGAGTGAGTGAGTGGTAGGGTGGGTGAGTTAGTATATACGGGTGGATTGGTAGGTGAGTGGTTGGGTGGTTTGGATACTTCCTGAGTGAGTGAGTGAAGGGGGGTGAGAATAAGGTTGGTTGGGTAGATGTAATGAGTGAAGGGTGGGGGGAAACATGTGGGTGTGGCTGAAGTCAGAATTGAGTAATGTTCACAGTGAGTGAATGTGTGGATAGTTCTGTCAAATTATTGTGTAGATGACACCAGAATGAAAATCAAAACAGATCCTCTTCAACAAATTGGGTTTTGATTTTCAGGGGAGTGAGTAAGTGATAATGGCATAATGCTGCATCAGCATTTTTTTGAAGATTTATGTGAATCATCATTACAACCATATAAAGCTTCATCTTTATTGGTATAGGACCAGAAACAAATGCCAACGAGCTGTGGACAAACACACCATGACTTAAAATCAAGTGAGCTTAAAATGTCACAATCTATCATTTTGTTTTTGTTTGTTTGTTTGTTGCTTAACGCCGCACTCAGCAATATTCCAGCTATATGACGGCGGTCTGTAAAATAATCGAAATCCAGTGATTGATATCATGAGCATCGTTCCACACAACTGGGATCGATGACATGTATCAAGTCAAGTCAGCGAGCCTGACCACCCGATCCCGTTAGTCGCCTTTTATGACAAGCATAGTCGCCTTTTACGGCAAGTTTTGGTTGCTGAAGACCTATTCTACCCCGGAATCTTCACGGGTCTACAATCTATCAAATATTGAGGTTCATCTATCAACACAGACAGGTGTATAAGGGCATCTTCCCACCTGTCTCAGGCCCTGCCTCTGCGGGAACATCGACTGAACACCCAAAATCCTCTCCACCACGCTGAGGTAGCCTCCACGACGGAGGAACATGAGGAAGTTGACCAGTGCTGCCACCTTCAGGGTCGTCTCTGCCCACTGCAAGTACTTCTCTATCTGGGACAGAGAAATACACAGTCAATAAACAAAACAAGTTGACCTGGGCCATGTTCTACAGAGCAATCTTAGCACTAAGATGACAGTAACATCCATTCTTTAACATAGACTAACAACAGTCGCAGTACTAAGATGACCGTAACTTCCATTCTTTAACAAAGACTAACAACAGTCGCAGAGCTAAGATGACCGTAACTTCCATTCTTTAACATAGACTAACAACAGTCGCAGAGCTAAGATGACCGTAACTTCCATTCTTTAACAAAGACTAACAACAGTCGCAGAGCTAAGATGACCGTAACTTCCATTCTTTAACATAGACTAACAACACTCGTAGCCTAAGATGACCGTAACATCCATTCTTTAACATAGACTAACAACACTCGTAGCCTAAGATGACTGTAACTTCCATTCTTTAACATAGACTAACAACACTCGTAGCTTAAGATGACCGTAACATCCATTCTTTAACATAGACTAACAACACTCGTAGCCTAAGATGACCGTAACTTCCATTCTTTAACACAGACTAACAACACTCGTAGCCTAAGATGACCGTAACTTCCATTCTTTAACATAGAATAACAACAGTCGCAGCGCTAAGATGACCGATGCAGCTGTTGTAGGAGAATACAGGTCATTCAACACACATTACCGTATTTTCTTGAGCATAGTGCGCACCCATGTATAATGCGCACCCCCCTCTAGCGGGTTCAATATTTTAGAAAAAAAGAAATTTGAATATTATGCGCAGAAATTTTTTACACCGTACCCTTTCAGCGAAGTCCGGCAAACGAACGGGTGCTGAGAAACTTCGTCAGTACAAATTCGAAATTTGAGATAAAAAATCACCAGACATGTTTATTTACCGTTTAAAAAGTATTTATTGTTCTGCTAGGCATTGTTTTATATTTAGGGATTAAGATTACCTTGCGTATTTTCTCGTAAACTAAGCTGGAAACAGCAATCAGCTGTACACACATTTTCTTGGAATCGACCGGTGATTCGGTCAAGACACACCCAATGATATAACTTTATAAGATTTTTAATGCAAGGATCGGCAACAATTGTATCTGAAACTATTTTATTTATCAGGAATAATATATTCCATTATTTTCATAATTATATGCAACCTTTACTAAACATATTTAAAATAATAATAACCCTAAGCGAAGCAGCTGATCGCTATTCCCGGGTATTATTTTTTACATGGAACATGTCTGACCAGTCACCGTCAAGGCTCACGCGCACGTGATCACGTGACATAGAATCGTCAAACAAAAACAAATATGACTTTTAACGAGGCAAAGTATGTCATTTATGATATATGTATCCATTCTCTGTCAACTAAAGTTTGTTTCAAGGCGTCAATAGCGGTATTCTGACCGTGGTTGCTGCTAATAACGGTGAGTTGTGCGATCTTCCGATCGCTTCACACACGATTTCGCCGAAATTAATAAAAACAATATTATAAGGAATTTTGAATAAAATAGTCCAGATATAAAAAGAACACTTTTTATAGCCAGACAGTGTAATTACATAAGTATTTTGCGTACTTCAGTATGGATTTGTTGACATGGTATTTCCGGTGTTTCGTGCTCACGGTAATGTCTTTCCATGGGGGGAAAAAACATCCAAACTCATAATTCGTGTATAATGCGCACCCCCTTCTACACAGCTGTGTTTTTTCGAAAAAAAGTGCACACTATACTCAAGAAAATACGGTACACAAAATGTATTGGCCTATCTGTGGCAGTTTTTGACACCCCATGCACCCCAGCCAATCAAAATTAACATACCCTATCCTCCCAATTCTCCAGGCGAAGTAATCTGACGAGGTCATGTGATCGGTCTCGTAGCCAGGGACAGCCAATGAGAATGAGGGCATATAACCACTTCTGGCGGCTGGACATCCATGCTTGGGGTGCCTTGTTGCTTCCATATCTGATGTTGAGGATCTGCTGCCCAATGGAGGCATCCCATTGGTGGATGGAAAACTGAAATAAATGGCACAAAAACTTGTTTTGCAAAATTTGAGATCAGAGGCACACTTTAAATCACTGAATTAATGCATCATCCAGTTATTGTGAGTGATAACCCCTAGCCTAAAGGAGTGGTGGGGAAGCCTAGTGGTTAAAGCGTTCCCTTGTCACGCAGAAGGCCTGGGTTCGATTCCTCACATAGGTACAGTGTGTGAAGCCCATTTCTGGTGTCCCCAACCATGATATTGCTTGAATATTGCTAAAAGCGGAGTAAAACCATACTCACTCACTCACTTACCTAGCCTAAAATGCATCAAGAAATTAATGCAAGTTTCCCTACCTTTCATTTCATAAATAGTCCACTTTACACTTTAAATCACTGAATTAATGCATCATCCAATTAATGTGGTGGAAAGGGTGAACGGGAATCACGCACGCATGAATACGGTGTTAGCGTTTGGCGTCTCAACGTGCGTGATTCCTCTGCACCCTTTCGAGTTGAGTTGATTGGTTCAACTGTGTCATATGGCCCTGTGACACAGGAGTAGCATTATGCAGATGGCTGTTTCAATGAATGCTCGTTCCACCCGTGACGAACAGGTCTAGTTGTTGATGAAATATAGTGATAGCTAAATAGACAGAATTTTTATTCATGCACCGATTGTCTTTAAATGTAATATCCAGTTATGTATGACTGTTTAATAATCTCATACCAACTTGACCGGAGTAGGTCCAATAGTTTTTCAGATATTGTAGTAAACATCGGTACCTTAAATTACCTTCCAGACTATAAGTTCTCTTTTAAATATGTCTGATCAATGTGAGCCTGGACTATTTATATCCTGGCAATATTGTTTGAGTTATCTATTACAGACTTAATAACTTAAGTTTTTTGCAAAAACAAATATTTTTCAATGAAAGACTGGAAAAAAGTAATGTAGCCTCAATATTTACACACAAGCATTTTTTACAGACTTGTTGACTGTCCTAAGAAAACAAGTGTGTTGGGAATAGTAAATACACAGACTAAAACTGTTGGTCTTGAAGCAGCGAAAATCCTAGACCCCTGGGGTATGAAATGGTATGTTTTTGTTTGTTTGTTTGTTGTTTAATGCCGCACTCAGCAATAATTTTGCGATATGACTGCGGTCTGTTAATAATCATGTCTGGACCAGACAATCCAGTGATTGACATCATGGGCATCGATCCACACAATTGGGATACGATGACATGCATCAACCAAGACAGCAAGTCTGACCACCCGATCCCGTTAGTCGCCTCTTACAACAAGCACAGTCGCCTTTTACAGCAAGCATGGATTGCTGAAGACCTATTCTTCCCCGGATCTTCAGGGGTATACCGGTAAGAGAATCATGAATGTGCAATGATCTTGTCAAGCTTGCGTGATGTATGGCCACATAAAAGGGACTCGCTTAAAGAGAAACAATAGCAACATTAAACAAATCTTCATTTTCTCCTTGTAGAAAGTAAAGAGCCCAGAAACGTCCCTGACTGGGACTTCTCCATTGACTGTTGCCTATCAACAAACGTACCTCACTCTTGAGCTGCTCGGACACAAGCCACAATAAATACTGTCACAGTTTTATTACCAACATCAACTTGTACAGAAGCAAAAGCACTCTGAGGTTCTATACACCAGCTTGCACCAGGAGGTTTAGCTGTGTGGGCAGATCCAGGGGGTCCACAATTTCAATGAGGGCATGAATTGTGCATGCGTGTGTGCCCGTTGTTTACATTTTTTTCCATATTCATGCATATACTCAGGTATGAAATTCACTTAACCAGTTTGAAACAAGCTTGGTGCTGTAGTAAACTTTGGAAATCTCAATTTCCTACACTAATTGTGCACAGACGACTTTGAAAAGCTTTAGCTACAGCCAGGTTGGCATTGTATATATAACAAGGAGCATCTTCGCGAGGCAAGGGATTTAACTGACTATAATGTGAGGTGAAATTGGGTTTAACGTTGCGTCCAAGATTGTTGCCATTATGTAGCGAAGTGCTTGCACATGTGTGTGTGGCTGCTTGTACTAGTCCGGACTGATGCCGATTTATAGTGCTAACTCACTGAGATACCATGCCGCAGTTTAACGTGAATACCCCACTCAGACACAGTATACTGACTCCAAACCGACTAGTCCTTGTTTTAGCCCCTTAATGCCAAGCCCCAAACAGGGTAACAACAAGTACCATCTTTTAACGTCTTTTGCTATGACACGGCCGGGGATCGAACCCGGGACCTTACGCTCTCTGGGCGGACACTCTACCACTAGACCACGGAGGCTGTCAACTGACTATAAAAGTCCAGTTTCCACGAAATGAAAATAAACACAATGTGGGGAGACATGCAAAGGATCTTGAAACAGAATTGTTTGCACATACACTTCAAACTCACTCCTCCCTTCTTCAATATCTAGGATCCTCGGGGGCACGGTTGGCCCAGTCGTCTAAGACGCCACGATTCGCTGTGCAGAGTTGCTTCCCTTGGGTACGCCAGAAACCTATGATTGTGGGTTCGAATCCCCGTTCGCCCCGATTATGTTTCTAGGTTTGTCAGCACTATACCCGTGCTCGTGGATTTCACCGAAGTGGTAAACCTCTGAGACGTGCATCACTTCGGGCTTTCCTCCCACATTAAGTTGACACGCCGTGATATAACTCATTTTTAAAAATAAAGAAGACATTTTCAAAAAGACACATTTTGGGAATAAAATTATGCATGTCTATTCATAAAAATTTCTTCTGCCGTGAATAACCCAGAAGATTTCCGCGCTACATACAATTCCACTGGTTTACAAGGTACACTGCTCATAGATATTTAGACAGGCGCCAGTTCCACAGGACTAGGTGTGTTCCAAGGCATTCACTTCTCAATTCCATCAAATGGTAAAATGCATTAAATATCATTTTCACTCTCAATTTCATCAATTCCAAAAGACAGCAAACAAAAATAGCACATTCATATGAAGATATCAAGATCAGTCGCCAAAGAATATTAAATATCAAAAGCTCATTAACAATAATGAAAATTAAAGATATACCTTCAGGACATGATCTTTCAATCTCACCTAGAGTCTGTTACAAATGAATACAATTTTCTCATGCATCATATCCCTCAACATGTCTGTGAATCGACTAAAACAGCCAATAATCATCATAAAAGTTAATCATTATCATACCAAACACAAAGAGATGCTTCCTAAAGTCCTTAGTCCAGTCAACAGATCTTAGATTCCCATATACATCAACAAAACAAGTAACCAGAATATATTTCCAAGAACATCATTTTTGCGTTTATTGATCTGTGATAAGTTTCCTATTTGACAATCTAATTACAAGCATTTGAATACAATTGATTTAAACTACTGCTAATCAATAAAACTATCATTTTACCATCTATAAGGAAATCATTTTACCATTTACACATCCACGGTTACCGTGGTGATATCACAGGAAGCATATCGTGAGATAATATTTCTGAAAATGTTACATGAATGATTGATTAGCATGATTAGCGTGCAATAAATGGACCTGTGATAACAGATAATCAATATGCAATTATCAATACCCAGTACCCAGATATGACTTGATATCATGGGAAGGGAGACAACTCTGTATTTCCTAACTGGAAAACCTTTATATTTTACAAAAAGCTTCCCCTTAATTTTGCACAAGTCAAAACACTGTGTTGCTCCCATGTCACTTTCATTTGAGAGCATGGTTTAATATAAAGGAATGCAATATTATTCCGTAGTCATGGCAACAAATATTCATATATTTGATCACTGTATATGGCAGAGCTGTTTCGGAGAGGAAGGGTTGAGGTATTTTGCCTTTTTCAGCATTGCCAATGGCCAAAGCTGATTGCAGATGAATACCTAAAAGAAACATGTAACCATAATAATAATAATAATAATAATAATAGGCTATTTATATTGCGCATATTTCTACACCACTCAGGGGCATGGTCTAGTGCTATCATTACCCCCGTCACTGGATCATTGTGCACTCAAGAATCATTCTCAGCTTCCTGGGGAGTATACAACCCAAGCTAACTAGATGGTTAACAACAAGCTCCTTCATCAGTAACAGTTTCTAAGTATTTTAGCCACTTTGCAAAAATAACAGGGGATCTGGGGGACTTGAGACCCACAATGACTTGAAACAAATCCTATTGTAATGAAATATCATTTTTAGTTTCCTAAGTTAATGAAACATACTACGTTTGTTGAAATGAGGCTTGGATCGATGTCACTGTGGAGGTTGCCGCACGCCATTATGGAACTTCTAATTTTTCAGTAATATTTCTATGTTGATGTCCAATTTTCCATGCTTGTGAATTGCCTTGATATTTGAGCTTTAATTAAAATGCAGAGAGTCATTTTTGTCTCCATTTTTTTTAGCTTCATCACCCGATTTAGAAAAAGTCATGCTGTCGCGTATTGCTGTATAAGTTGCATCGAGCAAACATGGCGGCTAGGTATCCGGTAATTTGTTTATGTACAAATTGTTTTTAATTCTTATGATAACTTAATGCAATAATTACTAGTAATCTGAACACCAATAGCAAAATTGTTCCATATCCTCACATAATATGAGTTCCCTTTGCTTTTTAGTTTCTGTAAACAAATGAAGAATATTTGTTCAATTGTAAATATATCCACAATTTGTCACTTCCATACCATTATGAAATACCCATCACATCACGGCCATACTCATAAAACAGTTCCAGCCTTGTGGTTTCTAAGAATGTTTTAAAAATATTTTGAAAGTTCATATTTTTACCTATTTAAAAATTCTTACAGTTTTAACTGGCATGAACTTAAGACATTGTGAGTGAGTGAGTGAGTGAGTGAGTGAGTGAGTGAGTGAGTGAGTGAGTGAGTGAGTGAGTTGTTTTCCACTTTTAGCAATATTCCAGCAATACCAGCAGAGGACACGACACCACAAGTTGTCTTCCCACATCGTACTCAAGTGGGAAATCAAACTCGGGCCTTCAGTGTGACAAGCAAACGCTGTAACCACTAGGCTACCTTTCGGTCAAAACCTAGTAATTTATTTATGTCCTAATTGTATTACTTTGGCTGGAGAGTTGGAGAATTGTATTTAATGTAATGATAACCATGTAATATTACTCTGCAGCTAATTTGTGCATTATAGCAATATCTCCATGCGCCCTTATTTCCTTCCCTCAGTATATTTAGAATAGGTCTGAAGCAACCCATGCTTGCCGTAAAGGCGACTACGCTTGTCATAAGAGTTGACTAACAGGATCGGGTGGTCAGGTTCGCTGACTTGGTTGATGCATGTCATCGATCCCCATTGCGTGGATCGATGCGCATGATATCAATCACTGAATTGTCTGGTCCAGATTCGATTATTTACAGATCGCCGTCATATAGCTGGAATATTGCTGAGTGCGGCATAAACAACAAACCAAACCTATTACTACTACGTGACATGATACTGAATACATTTATCATCCAAAACTGCCTTCTATGGGAGATATCACTTGGCTGAAATCAAAAACATAATGAAATTGCATCACAATGCCTTGCAGACCATTGTGACATATTCGTTACCATGACATCACAATCAAATGACATCACAATCTCTACAGTCCATTCCAAACATACTGAAATGAAACAGTAGCCATTTATTTGTTTATTTGATTGTTAATTTACACTTTATTCAGCTATATGATGGCTGCCTGCAAATAATACAGTCAGAACCAAACAATCCAGTGACATAAACTATGACCTTGACATGCCATCAACCACGTAACTGACCCAGGCCACCTTACACCTCTTACGACAAACATAAGAAGCTGGGGACTAATTCTTATGCAGACTTATAGTCAGTGTCTTCAGACCCTGGAGAATAAATATAAAAACGAGTCAAACTCAAGTCTAGATTGAAATTAAGGATTGCCCTGGGCTCAATTTGGATTTTATAAGTTTTACTTTGTAGATATAGATTTGAAATAAGATAACTTTATTTCTGGGACTTAATGTCAGTCTAACTCGGAATCCCCATAGAAAAACAAGCATAGATAGCTGGGGACCTATTTTAACCTAGAATCCCATTGGGGAAGCAGCCTAGTTGGCTATGAACAATGAATAATTGAATTTCTAAATCCAGTTGAAAGCTTTACTTTTTTATAAAGTACCTTTTGGGAATATTAAAAGCTGGCTTTCTTAAAAGAAATTCTCTACATAATGGCCCATACTTACCGGTATCTTACATAAGTTTATACAAACATCTCGTCAATATTTTATATTTTGATTCATTTGTTTCACCAGGGCTGGTTGTGATGACACATATGTTGTCAAGTAACAAATATAAGTTCGTAACCAGGATACAAATAAACATTTCAAAACAGCAAAAACCTGAGGCACTATTTTTCTGTCCCTTTTGTCTTAAACACAGCCAAAGGATAGAGATGTTATCAAGACAGTCTTAACATGACTATTATACCCTTAATAGATTTTTTAGGTGCGGCTACACAACTGGTCCAAGCTGATTGGCAAGGTGATTTGTGTGAAAAGGCTCTGTATTGACTAAAACTGCTGTCTGTTAACGACCTAGGTGCACACTCGGCAAAACCCATTGATGATCCCAAAACAAACAAGGCTCTGAGGAGACGACCAAAATGTATTTATAGAAAAAACCATGATAAACGACATTGTTGCTAAGGCTTGCTAAAGCTGGTTGTCATGGAAAAATACATTCATAAATTATTTTCGAATCTAGACTTAATATTGTCTTATTGTCATGATATTAATGTGTGTAGTAAAAATAACAATGCTGTGAGCCAGGCAGTGAATTAAATACGGGTCGCATGGACAGCCACAGGTTAGAACATGTAACATACAATACGACAATATATACACCTGCTGGAGTAGAGTGATCAGCTAGGGAGCTGCCATAATAGCCAGATACTTAATCTTGGCGTGTGAGCAGCGATAGGATAATCTTACACCTGGGTACAGCACTGGTCAATAGATGTTATCAGCCACTGTGGAACTGTTGTCACGGATGGATTGCCAAGGTTGAGGTCGTACGAGCACTCACATTTCGTGGGGTTACAGCATGGTGGGTTTAAATCCTCTTGTGCTTGACTGGAGTATTTACTGTGAGCGACTGGGATGTGAATGGCTGTAAATGCCGGCTAAGCTGGGACAATTGGATTGCAGCCATGTTCAATACGCGGAGTTGTTTTGACCCCTGTGATAAGGGTGTGTGGGTAATCATGCTGTTTGGATATCAGTGGGCAGTATAAAACTCTGAGGTTAAGTGACTCTTGTTGTGGTCATGGAGGAGGCAGACGGACAACGCGACCCAGAGTCCCCTTCCCGTGTGGATGTTGAGGGGGCACCTGCAGACACTGGGTTTCAACAATCGGCAGTGTCTGAAACACCAATCAGCCAATCATCGGAGGGATCTCTGGACACTGATGATACCAGTCTTGAAATTGCATTGGCTGATGACCAGACTAGCGAGCCAATCAGGGATGGAGGTGAAATTCGAACCCCAGACCAGCTGATCGTCCACTCACCTCCCCCTCCTGAAATTCTTGTGTCATTGCCAGAAGATGAAGATGAAGATGGTCAGGAGGAGGATGAAGATGAAGGTCAAGGTCAGGAAGAGGATGAAGGTCAAGGTCAGGAGGAGGAGGAAGGTCAAGCATTAGATGTCCAAGATTTACAAAGAGAAGGTGAAAATGACAACCGTGATGATGATGATGACAATGATGATGATGATAAGAATTTAACAGTTGTTGAGGACATTGTTGCAGCAGCTGAAGATAAAACTCAGCATCCCAGGGGGAGTTCTCATGAATCAGAGATTAACGAGTTTGACGAGAACGATGAAAATATTGGCAGCGTCAGTGATGAAGAACAAAATATTGCAGACGACTCCCTCACTAGTTTCGAAGACAACCAATCCAGCAGCACCAACTACATGGGCATGTCTCCCCGAAGTATTCCGAGTCTCTCAAAGCAAATTGTGTCTAGCATGTTGTATGGCGACACTGACGACCTTCTTCAAAATTTCAAAGATGACGGACAGTCATCTGTCGTCAGTGATATTTTCACGGATGTCAGTGTCAACAAGACACAGACTGGTCCAGCCCACAACAGCAGAGTAACCTCAAGTTCCTTGCCCTCCTCCAAGCAAATGTCACAACCAAGCAGTTTGAACAGTCATGGCTCAAAGACTATCGGAAGCCAAGCCTTCTTGAATGGCCAATCAGATAAGGGCTTGTATGTAACAAAGACTCCAGTTGGCTACTATCTAGATGAAGAAGAGGCTGAGGTAGGTTGTTAAACACTCAATAACAAACTTATCACTTACTGTGTACAATGTATATATGTATGGGGGTTTTATCAACACGTTTTGAATTGATGCCTTCAGTTGTCTCCCAAGGAGGTCAAAGGGATGCCTTTTAATTATTTCGAATACATCAGTTCTATCCATTAAGTGTCCACCCAAAATATTGTATACATTCAAATAATTCATTTGGAAGTCGTCTGATCCTCCATTGACGCTCAAAATGCATGACTTTGTGTTGCTCTATCTTCATTCAGCGCGACTGATATTGCTGAAGTGTCTGAATAGCACCTTTTCTCTTATTTAGAGCCACAAATGCTAATGTAAATGTGAATTATTTTTGGTGAATAATGTTATTTACCTGTTCTGAGTGAGTGAGTGAGTGAGTGAGGTGAGGTGAGATGAAATGGGGTTTAATGTCGTGTCCAAGATAATTGCACTTAAATGGCAACGTCCATGCACGTGCGTGTGTGTGTGGCTGCTTGTACTAGTCCGGACTGATGCCGATTTATAGTGCTAGCCCACTGAGATACCATGCTGCAGTTTAACATGAATGCCCCACTCAGACACAGTATACTGACTACAAGCTGACCAGTCCTTGTTTTAGTCCTTTAATGCCGAGTGAGTGAGTGAGTGAGTGGGTTTAGGTGAGTGGGTTTGAGTGAGCGAGTGAGTGAGGGGGTTTGGGTGAGTGGGTTTGAATGAGTGAGTGAGTGAGTGAGTGAATGAGTGAGTGAGCATACTTTTACACACAACACTCAGCATATTCCTGCCATATCACAGCAAGCGGAACCTTGAACACTGTTCATGTTGTATCCATGTTGGAATAGAACCCAAGACTCCAGCATGACAAGCAAACACTTTCACACATGGCTTTCCCGCCTAACACTATCCCCATATATCAATACGGACATTTCAATGAATGGTCGGACAGGTCTATTGTCAATAGCTACCGAATTCTCACCCAGACAACTAAAGTCACACACCCAATTACACAGCAGATCATATCTACCCTCTTAGCCCTGAGTCAACCACTTCCGCTACATAAACACATTAATGGGGCTTTGTTTTGGTGTCGGGTATAAGGACTTAACCTGTGCTAAGATCTGACTTAGTACCTTGAGGTATTAATCTCATAATAATCCTCATAGGTAATAATTGCCTGTTAACCTACTAGCTGATACTTAGTTTCAACTAATGATTTTCCTACATTTGCAATATAACACTGAGATAACGACTGAGATTTTTTAGGGGCTAGGTTTCTCAAAGAAACCCTGGGAAGATCTGTGTTAGAATTGGTCTTCAGCAACCCATGCTTGCTGTAAGAGGCGACTGTGCTTGTTGTAATAGGCGATTGGCAGAATCAGGTGACCAGGCTCGCTGACTTGGTTGCATATCATAATATCGAATTGCATAGATCGATGCTCATGATGTCAATCACTGGATTGTCTGTTCCAGACTCAAGTATTAAGAGACCACTGTTATGTAGCTGAAACTGTTCTTCAAAAACTGCTGACACAGCAAGTTTGAATCGATCATTCAATTCAACACAATCTTTGTGATCTTTTGAACTAAACCAGTTTTTTATATGTTCTGGTTATTTCATAGAAAGGTGTGGTTAGTTAGTCCAGTGATGAAAGTGTCAACTTGTCATGATGAAAATCCAGGTTCGAATCCCACATAGGTACAGTGTGTGAAACCATTCTTACTGCCATGTCACAATATTGCTGTAATATTGCTAAACACGGTAAAACCATACTCACTCGCTCAAGCATATGATAAACATCCTAATGAGGTATTTTCTTTAAAAAATGAGAAGATTTCTAAATGTGCCCTTTAGGCATGGTGAACTAACATGTCAACAATGCCATTACAATTTTAACCTTGACATTGGAGCACTAATTTAAGGAAGTCAAATCCTGTATACTGATATCATACACAGGGATCTATCTAAGATTTCAAACTACATGTCCTTGGCAAGTAAATTGAAAATTATTTTTTCCTAAATTGAACTTTCCTATTTTCTTACATTCAGAGGTGTTTTAAAATTGTGTATTAACCATGTTAACATCACATTCAACTATGTAAAACTAAGTAGTATTGTCCCTTCCTTAGTCTGTCATACAGATCCTGAAACAAATATATCCAATACAGCCTATGCAAGTCTATAATATTTAGCAGGTCTAGATTACGGCAGTATCTGAAAATGAAGCGAGTGCCTGGGCTCATTTTATCACATTTCATAACTAAAATTTAACAACTGTTTTTATCCGCAAAATATGTTCATTTCAGAGACAAGATGTTAGTTAACCATTCCTCTGACGTAGCCATCACATTAGATAGAACTATATTAACATTAAGGAGAACATTTACTGACATTTGCTGCAGACTTTGGGCTGAATTCTGGCCTCTGGGCAGGTCTAGATAAACCCTGCACATATCTGTGGCCTTACTGGCATGTTGTTGAGATGGGGCGTGAGAATATCTCTCACATAACACGATTAATGAAACAAGCAGAATAAATATTCATCATAATTTTATACCTGACAATATCAAACACCTGTCCATTCCAGTTCATGAATGTTTATTTAGAAATGTCAGACCCACATGTCAAGTTGACCATATCCCTGGAAACAAACCAACAACAGCCAGATTACACTATTCTTTGCTGTTGCTATGGTAACCTGACAACATAAATGCTTGACACATTGGTTTAATGTACACCATGTCACAATGCAAGTCAAACGTGTGCTAAACAGTCATGTCTCGTCAGGTAAAGCCTCGTTAACGGCCAGGTATATCGGTCATATACACAAATTACACAACCATCACATTTGTGGGGGCGGTCGTGTAGCCTAGTGGTTAAAGCGTTCTCTCGTCACGCCAAGGACCCGGGTTTGATTCCCCACATGGGTACAATGTGTGAAGCCCATTTCTGGTGTCCCCGCCATGATATTGCTGGAATAATGCTACAAGCGGCGTAAAACCATACTCACTCACTCAGTCATATTTGTGAACTGCAAATAGCTGCAATACTCCTGATGAGGATTACAGCAATATTTACTCACTCACACACTCATACTTGTGCAACAACTGTCTTCAATACTTACATAATATTGTTAATATTTATGTGCATGTTTGTTTTGAATACCTGATTTAAAAAAATGTAATTTAATATCAAATTCTTCAATTGTTTACTGGCATTTTTAAAGGATGATAAGTAACAGTAAAGACAAAATATTTTTATGGATGACAACTCCTTTAACATGTTTATTCTAAATAAAACGTTTCGCAATAGATCCTTATACTCTTACTTGATAACGGTATAAGGATCCATACCGAAATGTCACATAATAATAGAATAGAGAAGTTGTCATCCATAAAAAATATCTTGTCTTTACTATCAGCGTCTTACTGGAAAACAATGACCTTGAAATAAGAGGCTTGACAAGAACAAAACTGATGTTGTCCAATGTTGCAGTCTCGGGTATCTGAAGGCCTCAACAATCATTGACAATTCTATTTACAAACTAAAAAATATATTAAACAACAAATTATCTAATCCCCTTATTTATTGTGCAAGAGCTGAAAGTATTTTCTCAATGTATACAAAATGATTTCAACTGAATCGAAGTCCATCTTGTGTACCCAAGTCAATCACCGCTTGATCAACATTTACAGCCCACAATAAGGACTGTGTCAACACTAGCAGTCGTGTGTACAATGTGACAAAACAAAGAGTAGTATATCACCCTTAACTGAGACACCTCATATTCACGTATTATGAATCCTCCACCCCCACCCCAAATACACCTCCCAGTCCCTGCCCCACACCTCCCACCCCACACCTCCCACTCCCCCACCCCACACTCCCCCGCCCCACACCTCCCACTCCCTCGCCCCATACCTCCCAATCCCCACACCACACCTCCCACTCCCCACACCTTCCACTCCCCGCCCCAACACAACCTCTCACCCAACCCCTGATGATGATCAATCTTTTGGGTAAACAGATGACCCAGCACTTGAGGCTTCAAAATGTTAGGTATGAACTGCTTCACTCTCACTGACCACCTCGAAGGCCTAGTAGAGAGAGCATCTGCCCCGAGATCTGTGTCGCAATAAGCGCCTGCCAGTAATCCCGTGGCAGGAAGGTACCATGTCAGGACCATAGTTTCTGTTTTGTATGTGTCCTCAAGTCCTGCAGTACAATTACATGTCGACTTATTTGTCACAATAAGCTGCATTTTATTAAATGAGGGCCTGCAGCTTCTAAAGTGTGGGTCCTGATGGCAGCCTGGCAATTTATTTTATTTCAAACACTGCCTGAGAGCTAAATGTCAGTGGTTCAATCCTGGGCTGCATCAAACCAAAAGGTGTCAAAAGATGGCACTTGTTGTTACCCTGCCTGGGGCAAAACAAAGACGCACACACGTTGCTACCTGTGCAATAAACTTGAACCTCCTTTCACCTTATGTTATTTAAATCATATTAACATTGATTTGATACCATCCTCTATCGATTTGACAAACCCTTCAAACATTTTTCAAATTCATATTTCATACATCATCTTGCTAGTTATTGTAGCTTTGGGGTGTCAAATTAATACCACTAATATTCTGTCACCTGTGAACCAGATGGTCCTACGTCCACATGATGTTTTTGCATTTTCTTTCCAAATGGGTGCTTTTCTAACCTTGTTGTTAATTTCATGAAGCCCCTGTTGCTGGAAAGTAGTTTTTCAGTGATTCTACGTCGAAAAACTCACAAGTTACTTAAAACCAGATTGTTCCCCGTGCATGTCAATGCCCATGTGTCCAATCAAATTCCTAACAGAAATCATGTGACAAGGAGACAGGACAACATAGTTCCAAGTCATTTACCATTACTGTTGAATGTGAACATTGGGAGTGAGTTTTGTGATCTGTGAGCTGAAATACTGAAGAAAAGGTGATGACTCCATAACAGTAAACTGTCTCCAGTATGTGATCTCTCCTTGGGTGAAAACTGTGGTCAAGAATAATCAGAATACGCCAACTGAATTTTTATTATTTATTTTTTTTAAATATTTTTATTTCAATTCAGTAGACATATATATAACATTGGTACATGAGGTATAGCCAACTGAATTTACTAATGGAGATAAAACAGTATGGATCTGAAACTAAAAGTCCCAAATTCATTGGTACTCTTACATAAAAATATTATTGATCTGTAAATGAGAAGAGGGACAATTACTTTTGCTTCAAAAAACATATCAATAAATTTGTATTTGTAAGTTTCATGTAAAATAAATGCACATTGTTTTTAACTTAATATTATACATATTTTTAAATATATAAATATTTAAAAATTTTAAAATATTATTTACTCAAAACTTGTAAAAATGGAGATAGGCATTTAATATGTTTTTTTGGCGATGATTTCTTTTTGTAATTAACATATTTGTAAAAATTTGCCTCATGAATCTGAACTTTTCTTTACTAAAGATAAAATAATTTTAATACTAGGAGAAAAGTCATGAGGCACCATTGGAGAAATACAATACAGTCACGGAGGTGTCTTTAACAACAACTGAAACTTTCTAAACACCGGACATGAGGATGTTATGTCAGAGGCAGATGTTTTAGTGGACTTTACGATGTCCAGAGTCCATCATTGCTACGTCTTCACTTTGTCCGACTGAGCTAGTGTATCGATAATCAGCAACAAATATTGATCTTGTAAGTGTTCACCGATACAACGACGCATCCCACAACACCTCAATACTGTAAACCTCCAAAGCAACAAAAGTTGTCAATCCAATAAATGATCTGTTGATTCAGGGTAATGTAACACAGTGTCGATTTGCCAATATCCATCATTATGTCTTGTTCAAACGTGGCAGTGGACTGACACAATAATGGGGTGTGAATCATAATCACATCTCTCCACTATAAATTCATCCAGCAACACAATCAATAAGCAGTGTTTCTCTGCAGGTGTCCCATGTCAGTCAATGTGACATCTATCTCAACCACCTCGGGTGAAAATCAGGTGAATTTCTTATTTCTCCTCATGTACACATACATTCAACCATTTATGTATTCACCATGGGGATTCCAGGTAGAAAAGATCCCCTAGGCCCTGCTCAACAACACTATCGTAACGCTAAGACCATCACAGCTCCAATACTTCAACACAGTGAGTGAGTGAGTATGGTTTTACGCTGCTTTTAGCAATATTCCAGCAATATCATGGCGGGGGACACCAGAAATGGGCTTCACACATTGTACCCATGTCGGGAATCGAACCCGGGTCTTCGGCATGACAAGCGAACGCTTTAACCACTAGGCTACCTGACCGCCCCTACTTCAACATAGACTGACGACAGTCGTAGTGCTATGATTGTTTTGTAGAACAGGGGCCCTGTACCACAAGCTTGACATAAGATTTTACTTCAACGTGGGACCCGTGTAGATTCGGGGTAGAATAGGTCTTCAGCAACCATGCTTGCCATAATAGGCGACTATGCTTGTCGTAAGAGGCGAGTAACGGGATCGGGTTGTCAGGCTCGCTGACTTGGTTGATGCATGTCATTGTATCCCAGTTGCGTAGATCGATGCTCATGATGTCAATCACTAGATTGTCTGGTCGAGATTTGATTATTCACAGACCACTGTCATATAACTGGAATATTGCTGAGTGTGGCATTAAACAACAAACAAACAAACAAACAAACACACTTACGGCAGTCGTAGCACTATGATCGTCTTGTGGACCGGGGCAGAGTATCACAAGCTTGTCATAAATGTGGATTAGATGGCTACAAAGTGTGACCGTGTCATCGAACCCTGCTGGCATGGGTCATGGCTCATGTTATCAACCATTGGTTTCGCTTGCTCTGACTTTACCATCTACAGTGGTGATTTTTGTGTTACAACTCGAACACAGCTGACTGCAATGTAAAATGACATTCACTCACTCACTCATTCCTTCCCCCGTAAGGATTCAGGTTAGAATTGGTTTTCAGCAAATTGGTGCCATGCTTGTTGTAAGAGCGATAGAAACAAACCGTTGTTGTCAGATATTCGTTATTATGATAATGTATCGCAAAACCCTTAAAAATGGCAAATTTTACAGTCCTTATGATACCTTAACTATTGGGCAGTTTGACAAGGACTATAGAACTAGTGCCAATTTCTAACACTGCCGTAAGAGGTGACTAACAGGATTGGATGCCCTGCCTCACTGATGTGGTTGATGCATGTCATCGTATCCCAATTACATGGATCGATACTAATGATTGTCTGGTCCGTATTTACAGGTTGCCATCAAATAGCTCAAATATTACTGAGTGCAGCGTTAAAGAACATACAAACTCATTCCATTATTCATCCATATCAACCTATTATTTAACTTCAACAGAACATAAATTAATTTTATTGAGAAAATATATCTGTTTACATGGTTGTAACTTAACCTACAACATTTACTGGCCCATATAATGATAACATCGATATTCAACAATTTTGTCACAATAAAAAAGCCACTACTGATTTACTTAAGTGCAATAAATGTAATCATTATACAATGTAAGGTGAATACCATTTCCTTTTAGTTTGTCCATTCCATATGGACGTATCCATCATGAACAAAATTGTTAAGTTCATTAATAATTTTGCAATGTATTTGAAAAGAAATTAGCCTGTTTAATGTTACATAAATATTTTATTGAGATAGTATAACATTTGACCCACTTGTCCATGTGTCTTATCTATTGTACTCTTGGAAATGTGGCCTTTGATACCGAATATCTTCTAATTTTCTCCCACAAATAAGGACACCCCTCAATAAATCCTGAAATTCTACTAGACCTTAAGATTCCATGAACATTAAACAAACTGGCTCTGGCCTGCAGATGAGTGCTGAGTTGTAGCCATGATTTATTGTTGTGCTCTCAACACACACACAAATACTCCTAATTCATAATATATGTTCAAAAACATTGGGATTTCTGTCCAAAGGCAAAATATCTGCCTGAGGTTATTTCATAAAAATCAAAAATAGACAACAATAAAGGCCATATATGTGGTCAAGCTCTGGATAAACACGCCCAGGAAATAGCTGGCCCTGGTCAAACCCCGGTTCCAGTACTGTACAGTCACTTGGTGAATAACAGGTCAATATTCCCACGTTTAATAACTGGGAGTATTAAAGCAAATAACTGCAGGCTGCCCTACAGGGATTGTCAGAAAGGGGGTAAGGCCACACCTTATTAATTTTATGTTTTGCCAGGAAGACACCGTCGAAGAATAGGTAACACTAAAAAAATCTTTTTATGAGAGGTTTTCAGTCATATTAGTAATACCACGTTTGATAAATTCATATTGTTTTAAAGGTGATGTGTTAGAATTAGAATTAATATGTTTTTGTTTACTAATCTATCAAGAATAGAGAAGTGTGAAAAATAAAATAATAATATTTTTATTTATTTTTTATCTTATTTTTCTGATTTGTAATTTTGCATGAGGTCTGTCGAATCCATAAAGTGAAAAATGAAAAATTGTGAGGCCTTGATATACCTTTGTATATATTGAAAACGTTACCATTGCTGAAATGGTAATCATGGTAACATCTTTAGTTCCATTGTTCTTTGTGCAAGGGACATGTATGGTGTTCCGGAATCAATAATCATATGTTGTACAAATGGATATATTCAATATCAACCACCAAAGGCCTAAATATTCCCCCCGGGGTAAGAAGTCGGACAGATTAGAAGTAAATATGCTAAACATTGGATACAATTCATTTCCGTGCTTTCATCTTAGGGATCAATCATTACAAATCCCTTCCAAGAGAATATCCTAAATGTTTGAGTCCATTCTGTTTCTTCTCTGTATCTTTTCCAGCACACAAATCAATAACTCCAGCAATTGTGAGCACATCTTGTAGAGTCACTGCCCACTCAGTGCCATCTACGTCTCTGAGTCTACCTTGCCTTCTTGGAATTTTAACTGTTAAAATACACCTTAGACGTATGAAGACCTCACAGCTCATCAGGGCTCCACATTCTATTCTTAACCTTTGAATATTCACCATGTCTACTTACACATAATCGTTCTTATTGGGTATTTATATTTTTTCGTCTTTTAAGCCCTCCTTTGTTCACTCAACACCGACATATAACAATAATGATGAAATTGTTAACCTTTTTTGAAATACTGATCAATATTTGAGTGAGTGGTGAGTGAGTGAGTGAGTATGGTTTTACGCCGCTTTTAGCAATATTCCAGCAATATCATGGCGGAGAACACCAGAAATTGGCTTCACACATTGTACCCATGTCAGGAATCAACCCGAGTCTTCTGCGTGACGAGCGAACGCTTTAACCACTAGGCTACCCAACCGCCCCGATCAATATTTGAACCACTTTGAAGCCTTTACCCGTACTTTCCAACAATGTACATTTTCGTACATTATTTGGGCTCATTTCAAAGCCTAACATGTTCCCCATTTCCTAGATTTGTCTCAGGAATTACCTCCCAAAAAGTCAATTCTGGATATTTGGATGTCTATAGAAATAACCAGCCATTATTTTAGGTACCTCCTTTCAGAAAAAAACCAATCGTTTGTCTTGAAGCAGTGGGTGAATAGTATTCTGTCTCGAGTAATGATTCTAGGACCACAGAAGATTAAGTTCATGGTCCCGAAGGAAAAGAGGAAACTTCCTTTCAAAACTCCCCTTATCCTGTTTAATTCTGAGTGAGTGAGTGAGTGAGTTGGGTTAAACAGCGCTTTTAACAGTATTCCAGTTATATCACGCAGTGTCAGCTTAATGTGGGAGGACAGCCCGAAGTGATGCAGGTCTCGGACGTTTACCACTTCGGTGAAACCCACGAGCACGGGTATGGTGCTGACAAACATAGAAACATAATCGGGGCGAACCGTGATTCGAACCCACAATCATAGGTTTCTGGCCCAAGGACTCTGCACAGCGAATCTCGGCGCCTTAGATGACTGGGCCACCCGTGCCCACTGTTTAATTCTGAGCACACTTCATAACCCAGCCTGCCCAATTTATTTCAGCACACAGCGCTGTAAACAGGGTGGGTGGTTTGAAACATTCGAGGCTTCATTATACAAGGGACAATTGAACAAATATTTTCCACATTCATTCCTGACAGAAAATACACATCACCTGAGCATTTATGCATATCATACATAACTTAATGATACATAAAGCCTACATGGTAACAGTTATCGGGAGTTTTTTTTTGTCCTCATGCTATTTCCCCGTCAAATAGGTTTGTGTACAGAACATGGCTTGCAACACACTGTCGAGCATTAAGTACAATTTTGTTTGTTTGTTTGTTTGTTTGTTGTTCAACGCAACACTATGCAATATTACAGCTCTATGATGGCGGTCTGTAAATAATGGAGTCTGGACCAGACAATCCAGTAATTAATATCATGAGTATCAACTGAGATACGATGACATGTATCAACAAAGTCAGCGAGTCTGACCACCCGATCCTGTTAGTTGTCTCTTATGACAAGCATAGTAGCCTTTTACAGCAAGCATGGGTTGCTGAAGACTTATTATGTACTGTCACCTGATAATATGTTAGTTAGTAGCCTCTTACAACAAGCATAGTCGCCTTTTACAGCAAGCATGGGTTGCTGAAGACTTATTCTGCACTGTCACCTGATAACATGTTAGTTAGTCGCCTCTTACAACAAGGGTAAGGGTGCACTACCTGGTAAGGATATATACAATCTACAAGATCTGCAGAAAAACATTTCTTTCCATGATCAAATCCTTGAGAAAAGCTAAGGCAGTGGTGTGGTGACAGTGAGCTATTGTCCGCGCCCTGTTAGACTCCCGGGGACGTGGAATGTTCCGATCTATCTATATCACAGCAGGCAAACAATGCCTCATGATTGTAATTTACACCTGAATGGACACTAATTAACGCTGTTGACAGAGCACGTAGGTAAACATGTTTGACATACCTTTGCTTGTAACTAACTGAGAAATCCATAGACACTGTGATATATAATGTTAACACTCCAAACATATGATAATACAAGAGATATGCTATATTCCCCTTGTTTAAATTGTCAGAAAGACAAGCATTACTAAATATTCATATTTTACGAAATTGTTATAAAAAATATACTGATGGTCTACCAACTTAATCAGGGCTGTGTATATTAATGAACTTTTGCTTTTGATAAGCAAAGGTTCACCGGTACCTGTATGTTTCTTTGTTGTGAAACACCCAAATCAGCAGTATTCACCTATAACAAGCTATAAGTAATGAAGTCTGGAGCAGACAAACCAGTGATTAATATTAAGAGTAAAGTCCTATGCTTTTGGGTAAGTAAGTTAGTCAGTAATTATGGTTTTATGCCCCTTTTAGCAATATTCCAGCAATATCATGGTGGGGGACACCAGAAATGGGCTTCACACATGTTGCAGATCAAACCTGGGCCTTCAATGTGACAAGCGAAGGTTTTAACCACTTGGCTACCAAATGGCCCCTTAGCTCTTGGGGGGAAAAATTACCCTCAATCAACCAAGTCACTGGATCCATTTAGACACCTCATTATACAGCATGCATAGGCTGCTGGAGCCAGTCCTAACCTGGAATCCCCATGTGGACCTTATAATGAAATACCCTCTTCCATCAAATGCACTACAAAGTGAGTGAGTGAATGTTGTTCTATGCCTAAGATCATGGTCTTTATTGAACCAAGTCTTAATCAGGAAAACCAGTACATTTATCAAAGGTTTCATACAATAAACAAAGTATTTTAATAAAAAAATATCCTCTTTGAGTGTGCCTCCAGGGCATTATTTTAGCCATGACATTGTGATTTTAACACACCAGTGACAATCAAATGCAAGGAATTTTGAGCCCTGTTCTCAAAGTCAACAAACAAGGCAATATGAAACTGATTTCCATATTCCGAACGAAACGTCCCATTTACACAACCTGACCTTACACGATCCGATAAATGCCTTCAGAACAAGGTGCATGAATCATTAATACATATACCACGTCTTCATGGCAACTAATGATATTTGAAATATATAGCCAACATCTACTGTTATTGATACAAGTCGATGCTAAATATTAGGGCTGCAACGAATACGCTATGAGGTGAATGCACTAGTGAATCGTAACAGCCCTACTAAACACTATCTCTCAAATAATGGACAGAGTAATCAGTGCAATAAACCAACTGATACATTTAGTATCACGATCTGATAAAAATGTAAATGAGGTCCCGAACCAGGAACTACTTTCAAGCACTATCAATGCACTTTTTGCTTTCTCAATAGTCTATTGAGAAAATTCCCAAAACTTTAAGATATGTGTTTCATAGTGTTGTGGTTGTTTTTGTAGACAACCCTGGCTGCAATTATTTGTCACTATATAATAAATAGAGGATTCATCACGAGTGTTTTTTAATATGGGAAATATCAACCGAGTCTTAGTTAATCGGTATTTGCCGAGCCTTTGGCGAGGCAAATACCGATTAACGGGACGAGGTTGATATTTCCCATATTAAAAAACACTCGTGATGAATTCTATTTATCATTTTCACATTTTTGCTTCCAAATTAAGGAATAATTGCATTAAACATTAACATCAGCAACTTGTCGAAATCTTACGTATAGATCGTGCGTAGTGATACATGTTTTCCATAGCCATGTAAACCAAAATAAACAATTCGCTGAGAAAAAAAGTTCCTCGGATTATTTTAAACAAAATACTTGAACAGACTTTTGCAGAATAATTGAAACTTTAATAACGGTAACAACAACGATTCTGTGTAATCTGATTATATCTCTGGTGTAACTTCACTTATAATATATAGTTTCAAATCAAACTGCTCGCTCTTCCGGTTATCTAATTTGCATATCTAATTTGCATACTTATGTCATTGGGGTATGACATACATGTTTTTATGTCATAAGCTTATGTCATGGATAAATGCTTAAGTTTAATGATAAATAGGGCTATTCACTCAAACACTGTAAATTCCCCACATGTTATTAGGTGACGGGTAAGATGAGACCCGTGAAGATCCGGGATAGAATAGGTCTTCAGCAACCCATGCTTGCTGTGAAAGGTGACTATGCTTGTCGTAAGAGGCGACTAACGGGATCTGGTGGTCAGGCTCGCTGACTTGGTTGATGCATGTCATCGTATCCAAGTTGCGTGGATCGATGCTCATGATGTCTATCACTGGACTGTCTGGTCCAGACTCGATTATTTACAGACCGCCACCACGTAGCTAGAATATTGCTTAGTGTGGCTTTAAACAAACAAACAAACATGTTATCAGTTATAGGTCAAATGGGAATATTGGTTGAGACATTACACAAACTGAAAATGATGAGTAGGTATATTAGGATTTGCTAGGATTTGATTGTTTTTTTTGCATATTACAGCTGATATTACGGTAAATACTGCATCAAATGTCAAGGTCAGAAACCGACTTCTGGCCTCCAAGTGGCCTACTTCACAAGCTTGATTAGACTGCATGTTGGGTAATAAGTGTAGCACACTCGACACTCGTAATGATGGATTTATTTAGATTAATGCTGCAAGTTACTTGCAACGGCTTTTGACTTATGTAACAATATTTCACCTTGGGAATAATAATCCTTAATTCATTCCTGTAAGTTGTATGTTATTCTCTCAATCTCAGGTATATAAAATATAGAATCATTTCACCCATATAGAATATATTCAAAACTGAAAAAGTTCTGATATCTATGTGGCAGCCATAAAATTCTCGAGTCCTGTGATGGGATTCGAACCACAAACAACCTGATCCGAGGTCAGGCACCTTGTCCACATGGCCAAACAGGTTAACCCAATCAACAAGTTGACAAGCTACGGATGTCATCTGCCCTGCTGCATCTACAAGTCACAGCATTTCACTGTGCAAAGTAGCCTCCCTTAGCCATGTCAGGATCCACTTGTTTGAATTCAAAAATTGACCTAATTTTCAACCTTGGTCAATCAACATCATCCGTCCCTTACAGAACTCTCAGTCAAGGCCAAGTATGGTCCCGAACTGCCCGTACAGAGTTCTGTTCCTTGGATGCAAAGATCTTTTCATCATGGGTTCAAAAATTGGGCCCATTCATGACCCTTTGTCTGACAGCTTCATGCCTGGGTCTCAGCCTGTATAATTTTTGGCTTTCCTTAAATACTCTAAGCCACCACCTTTCCCAAATTACAATTGGTATTTTGTTACAGTTTTCTCATCAGAACACCAAAGGAAGACAATATGAATCATCTACAATACAATACAGCCATGTGATTCAAAAGCTTGTTTACTTTCAAAATCGACTACAGCAACTTCTGATACTACGAGAGGAGAATCTTAATTGGACAGATGCAACACTATAAATAGATTTCATCAGTGTAACTTTAGTCCTTGTGATTTTTCCCCCGTTGATTGGTATGTTAATTGCATGAATTTGGGAAGAAATTGTATTTTTAGTTGCACATTCGTTACAAATACGAAATACTCGGGACAATGTGCAGCAATGCATACTGTGATAATTTGGGCTGGGACGATACACCAACTCTGCGATCCGATACTTATCACTATACCTTGCTCGCGATCTGATACCTATCACGATACTTGTATGTGCACTTTTCTGTGGTGCGTGAGCCATGTTTTTCATAGACAGGATGGACAAAAGGCACACTAACGATTTACAGCTGTCAGTGTCAAGTATGGTGCAATGGATGAAAATATTTACATTTTCCCTTCTCATTTTGACTAGTAATTAGTGTTTAGTGTAACATTTATTAAAGAATACATTTAAGGAAAGAATCGATACTTTTTACTTGTGTGCGATTGTGATCAATACTTGTAATGAGAAGTAAAAAATCGCAATCCTCTAACGCATCGGTGTATCGTTCCACTACAAGTGATATCACAACTGAATAGCAATAAACCCAACGCAATGACACTTCACACAAACATGAGTGAGTGAGTGAGTTGGGTTTAACGCCGCTTTTAACAGTATTCCAGTTATATCACAGCGTGTCAGCTTAATGTGGGAGGAAAGCCTGAAGTGATGCAGGTCTCTGACCTTTACCACTTCGGTGAAACCCATGAGCACAGGTATGGTGCTGACAAACCTAGAAACATAATCAGGGCGAAACGGGATTCGAACCCACAATCATAGGTTTCTGGCATGCCCAAGGGACACAACTCTGCACAGTGAATCGCGTCACCTTAGATGACTGGGCCAAACGTGCCCCCCACACAAACATGAAGCATTTCGATACTGACCTTCCAGAGTACAAACTTGAGCAGGGCGTTTATTTCTGGGTCATATGCTGTCAAAAAGCTGCTCTGAAAAACAAGCAAACGAATGTTGCATTGAATCTAAAAAGTTTCAAGTTGTCTTTACAAGTTACCTTGTCCCTGGGTTTGAATGCCAGGTTCGACCTTATTTCAATTCTTGGTTTATCAGCAATATACCTGTCCTTGAGGGGTTCCATATTCCCGAGGCAAGCGTGTTAACTGACCGAATGTGAAGTTTCCACCCTTGCCAAACTAGACTGGAATTCCGGAGTAACATTTTGGCTAGACTGACGAGTCTATGCATAGTCCAATCAAAATCACACAACAAACTAAACATCAAGTTTCTAAAGAACATGGATTTCCACATGGAGATTTCCGTTGACTGCAGGATTTGCAAAGAATGTGTTCTGTCAACAGGGCATCGACAGATATTTTCCAAATGTTATCATGTTTGTAACCAAGGTTCTCAAATGATTTAGTGTACTTCACAGGGTAAGAACCGTTATATGACAATATAGATCTTGATTATCGATCAGATCATTTTGACTGGGCGCAGCCATTTTGTTTGAGACAAATGCAAGTGATGTCAGAGGTGGAATCTGATTGGTCAATAGGAGGGACATAAAAGGGACATAACTCATAATAGTCACTTGTGGCGCTATGATCAAGCTACGAAATTCCAGCGTAGTTCGGCAAGGGTGGAAACTGGACTTTAGCAGGAAGCAAAGTAAGTGCAAATTTTAAGATAAAACAAAACAAACAAATAGGTCAGGCCTAAAAAATTAAAAAATCAGACCAAGCTCCTGAAAAAATACCCCGCTGTTTACACCGGGTAATGTCAAAACATTACAGACTAGTTATCATCATTGATTACAGATTAACTGAACAAAAATTAAAATAGTTTTGAAAACCTGACAATTATTTACTGCTATTGTTTGAACAAAGAGTCAATGTGAATACTACCGACACAAAGACAAGCTGTTTTATTCAAGTTTTCATATCAAGATATCCCCAAACACCAGCAGGGATTTCTTATCTATCAATCAATGAAATCAATACTGTTTGATTTATATTGATCTGCCTGTATCACCCCCAGGGTTACCAAGAACAGGGAAATGAGTTCACGAAGGGGGCATGTCAAAAGATTTTATAGTATTAAAATATGTTTCACGGTTAATCATTCAGGGTTAGTGCTGTTCTTTCAAGTCCTTTATTTATTTTTATTATTAAACCTGGCAACAACTTGTCTCCTGTTTCAAAGAAGGTCACATGTGAACAAGACTTCTTGCTATTAGTAGGTGGAAAATGATTAATGAACTTTTTGAAACTGTCCCTTATCTAAATGAATATGCACAGACATGCAACAAGTAATGGCTCCACGTAGTATAAGTACAATTGGGACTTGTGTGATATTGAAAATGTGCATGCTGGTACAAAATCCCTTATTCCATGCCGGTTAATCTTATTTCAAGCAGTTTTATCTAGTATCAAATGATTTGGTGTACTTCACAGGGTAAGACCTGTTTTATTACATTATAGATCTTGATTATCGATCAGAACATCTCGACTGGGCGCCAACATTTTGTTTGAAGCAAATGCAAGTGATATGACAGATGGTGAGTGAGTGAGTTGGGTTTAACGCCGCTTTTAACAGTATTCCAGTTATATTGCGGCGTTATATGACAGATGGAATCTGATTGGTCAGTAGGAGGGACATAGGAGGGACATATCTCGTAATAGCCTCTAGCCACAACCATCGAGCCCATAAATTCCAGCTTAGTTCGGCAAGGGTGAAAACTGGAATTTAATAGTCAGTTAACGCCCTTCCCTCAAGAGGATGTGCTCATGATGTCAATCCCTTGATTCGATTATTAACAGGCTGCCGCCATTTAGCTGGAATATTACTGAGTGTGGCGTTAAACAACAAATAAACTTGTACACTATGTCCATAGAATTCTCCGGTTGAACAGGTCCTGATTAATCTCGTGCCGATTGTAAGAATGGACTTACGTGGATCAAGTGGTCAGGCTCTGTGACCTTGTACCCCTTGGGTATTGATCCATGCATGTGTGTTCAGCATTGTTCAGTCAATGGTTGGCCTCGTAAAGGATTTTACATGCTGCAACTATGTAGATGCAATATCGCTTACTGCAGAATGTTTCCGGTTTCATTCACTCATTCACACACTTTTGTGAGTTTATCACACATGTTTGACATAAGAGTTTATTCATCATGTTTATTCATACATGCTTGACATGGAGTTTATCCACCATGTTTATTCATACATGCTTGACATGGAGTTTATCCACCATGTTTATTCATATATGCTTGACATGAAGTTTATTCATGTTTATTCATACATGCTTGACATGGATTTTACCCACCATGTTTATTCATACATGCTTGACATGGAGTTTATTTATGTTTATTCATATATGCTTGACATGGAGTTTATCCACCATGTTTATTCATACATGCTTGACATGGAGTTTATTTATGTTTATTCATATATGCTTGACATGGAGTTTATCCACCATGTTTATTCATACATGCTTGACATGGAGTTTACCCATCATGTTTATTCATACATGCTTGACATGGAATTTATCCACCATGTTTATTCATACATGCTTGACATGGAGTTTATTCATGTTTATTGATATATGCTTGACATGGAGTTTACCAACCATGTGTATTCATACATGCTTGACATGGAGTTTATCCACCATGTTTATTCATACATGCTTGACATGGAGTTTATCCACCATGTTTATTCATATATGCTTGACATGAAGTTTATTCATGTTTATTCATACATGCTTGACATGGAGTTTACCCACCATGTTTATTCATACATGCTTGACATGGAGTTTATTTATGTTTATTCATATATGCTTGACATGGAGTTTATCCACCATGTTTATTCATACATGCTTGACATGGAGTTTATTTATGTTTATTCATATATGCTTGACATGGAGTTTATCCACCATGTTTATTCATACATGCTTGACATGGAGTTTACCCATCATGATTATTCATACATGCTTGACATGGAATTTATCCACCATGTTTATTCATACATGCTTGACATGGAGTTTATTCATGTTTATTCATATATGCTTGACATGGAGTTTACCAACCATGTGTATTCATACATGCTTGACATGGAGTTTATCCACCATGTTTATTCATACATGCTTGACATGGAATTTATCCACCATGTTTATTAATACATGCTTGACATGGAGTTTATTCATGTTTATTCATATATGCTTGACATGGAGTTTACCAACCATGTGTATTCATACATGCTTGACATGGAGTTTATCCACCATGTTTATTCATACATGCTTGACATGGAATTTATCCACCATGTTTATTCATACATGCTTGACATGGAATTTATTCATGTTTATTCATATATGCTTGACATGGAGTTTACCAACCATGTGTATTCATACATGCTTGACATGGAGTTTATCCACCATGTTTATTCATACATGCTTGACATGGAATTTATCCACCATGTTTTTTCATACATGCTTGACATCGAGTTTATTCATGTTTATTCATACATGCTTGACATCGAGTTTATCCATTGTGTTTATTCATACATGCTTGACATGGAGTTTATTCACCTTGTTTATTCATACATAGTGACATGGTGTTTATCCATCATGTTTATTCATACATGCTTGACATGGAGTTTATTCATGTTTATTCATATATGCTTGACATGGAGTTTATCCACCATGTGTATTCATACATGCTTGACATGGAGTTTACCCACCATGTTTATTCATACATGCTTGACATGGAGTTTATCACTCATTCATACATGCTTGACATGGAGTTTACCCATCATGTTCATTCAAACATGCTTGACATGGGATCATATCTATCATGTTTATCCATACATGTTTATTATAGGGGATGAGGGTTTTCGGTGGGATTTTGCTGACATTTCATGTAAATTTTCTTTTCCATTAAAAATTAGTAAATCCATCATGTATATTCATATATGCTTGAAATGTCGTGGATATATTTCTGTTGAAAACAAATTGTCTCCCTTTAAATAGGACACCATACATGCCGCTGTTGTTGCTGCCTAAGTCTAACCCTGTCAGTCTGCCCATACAAATGCAGAACAGTGCAATTTCTAGAAACATTATTTGTGTGCGACCAAAAGTTTGGTTGGGATGACTGTGATTTTAGCATGAGTTGTGCCCCTTGATATTAACATAAACCCAGAAACCAATCTCATTAAATTCAGATCTTAGTTCTTACTATCGTCAGAGCGATCTTTCATCCAACCAATCAGAACGTCACTAACTAGATCAGGAAAGTATGTACTAATCATGCACCCTCAAAAAGGTTAAAATGGGGTTTTCCTAACAACAGTTACAGGGTTTATAACTGAATCTGTCAAAATCATCCTCCATGTCTCACTTCTGTGGGGACCGTGAAGATCCGGGGTAGAATAGGTCTTCAGCAACCCATGCTTGCCGTAAAAGGCGACTATGCTTCTCATAAAAGGCGACTACCGGGATCGGGTGGTCAGGCTTGCTGACTTGGTTGATGCATGCCATTGTATCTCAATTGCGTGGGTCAATGCTCATGATGTCAATCACTGGATTGTTTGGTCCAGACACGATTATTTACAGACCGCCGTCATATAGCTGGAATTGCTGCGTTAAACAACAAACAAACAAACAACTTCTGTGGGTTAAACGTTTGAATGGAACAAAGTTTGCATTGACTGTAGGAAGTACTATCATACAATCTAGGCAATCTATCAGACATTCCAGAATATTCTTTTGTCTTTAAGATCTTTGTCATAATATATTTAAAAGCGTAGACTGGAATGGAAGTTGCCAGTTTGAAACCAGTGTTGTATAGTTCGAGAAAACTGCTTCCTGATTGGCTAATGTTGACTTCTTGTTAGTCATTTAATTGGTCAGTCAAAGTTTGTGAAAGGCCGTTCTCAGCTGTAATGGGATGTCCTCAGATCTCTGTTTTGTGGTAGTGAGAAATAAGTTCTGATTTTAATGCGATTGCCCAGAAACATAATCAGTGAGAGACTGGGATTCAAACCTCCAATCATAGGTTTCTGGCATACCTTAGGGACGCAACTCTCAACAGCTGATTTTCTTTGAGGTTTTGAGATTTAATTGGGAAAATAGAAAAATCTTGCCGTACCAGTTATGGTCAATTAGAAATAACTTCAATTTGACACCTGTGTGTTCTGTATTGTTTCTATTGCCAAGTATTAAAAAATGTTCATGTTCATTTCAGCATTTCAGCTGATGTCAGATAATTTGTTTATATTTATCAAAATGTTTTTACTGTCAGGGGAAATATTGAAACCACATTAGTGTCCTTTTCCCAAATTAAGATTCTAAGATCAGCAGATCTGCAAATCAAGTAAAACTTATTCATGTTAAGGCTTAAAAAAAAAAAAAAATTGGTTCTCAGTCACTGAGGCACTCCATGGCTTTTGAAATTATTGCGCAGGCTGGCGGTGTTGTTTTGTGGTTGATTTTTTTCTTCTTTTTATTTTGGGGTGGATGGGGGTGGGGGGTGTTCAAGGTAGTATTTAACCAAATTTTGTTTACAACAATATCGGGGGAAATCATGTTGTTCTTAATAGGTATTGAAGCATTTAACTACCTGTGTCATGTGTTCGAGGAGCAGAACATTTAAAGCAATTTTGTTTGTTTGGAAAATGGAAATAAAAATGAAACGTGCGGCAGACTTTATGATGATGCAGGAGGTGCCTGAGAACCAAGACTATTTTTTGTTTTAGCCTTATGTTTTATCTGTAGTGTCAGTGTGGTTATGTTCGTTACTCACGTGAGTGCTACACTTTCAAATTAGTGCTGCAGGCTGAGGGATTGTGAAGGACTAGACTAGCATTGCAAACTAGAAGCTAGGCTAGGTACTTTATAAGCGATCACACAAAACAAGAGTTTGTTTAAATTGACATTACCACCCAAATTATACAGATGCAAACAAATCTAAACCTGAGCTCATTCGCATTAGTCAGTTTTCATCTTATTTTTTAAGCTACATGTGCCATTGCCAATCAGTAACAAATTTGGCACAGATCAAAAAGGGCAGGGCGTTGATCAGAAAGGGGATCGTCAAGAGCTATAAAGGTAGTGTTAGAAGTAATGATTGTAGGTCATACCAGTTTAGTTGGACTCACTGACTCAGGCATTTAGTGCTAGTGCTACAAGCCTGCTCAGATTGTGAGCGTTAAATTGCAGTCTTGCTCCAGGGACTTCTAGTTTAACTAGGTTTAACTGTATTTTGAGGATGTAAAACGATCCTATAACAGCTGAATAAATGTGATCCCCATACCTGGTGGTATTTAAAAATTTTGTTGAGCTGTGTCTTGGTCAGTTGTACTACTTCCTGATCTAACTCAGCAGCATCCAGCTGAAACAGACAGAAAAAATATTGTTGTGATGTAAAACTGAAACGAAAACAGGTTCGCCAGATTAGTCAAAATAATCTACTCGTAAAAAGTAGTTTCACTACAATTATGCCACTGTTAATACAGCATACTTGCCTACTTTGGGGGAGATGGGCTGAGTAAGTTTAAACTCATGTCATGTATGTCACGTTTGAACAATAATCTGGAAAGACATTTGATTATGGGATCCGAAAGCGACAGTAAGCAAATGCTAACCAAACTGGAATCTATACATAAAAACTATCTTAATGTACTCTCTAATGCTCAAGCTTTCTTCTGATGACAATATCAATAACTGTCAAGGCAAAATCGGAATGAAACATCAACTTACTTGGCTTACTCTTAGTGCTGGAACACGCCCATCCACGTTTTCCGCCATTTTGTTTGTTTATGGGTGATGATCTGTAACAAGCCCTGTGATTGGTGAATAAACCAGGCTTTGTGTATAAGCTATTATCATTGGATAAAACAACTTTTATTTTCAATACAACTAATGCTGTTCTGATTTTTACCGGATTCAGACAACAAACCTCAACTCATTAGCCAGGATACGTTCTGCATGATTGACATCGACACAAGATTATTTGTTTATATAGAAATTGACCCCGTAGCCTTCGCGTGACGAAAGTGGCTGCTAATCGCATTTTATTTTGCTAATCCAACTGACGTGTTCATAATGTATGGTGGTTGTTAAGAGAATTGCATCTACCTAACGATATTGCGGTTAGCCAATAGAATGTTACTTTAGAAACATTGGGATTTTACACAGACCAATTATAACCTTTCTTTCATACTTCCTTAGACTGGCGGGGGATTAGAATGTAAACACAAGTTACGACTAGCTGTTAAGCCATGTATATAAATTGGATTTGATAAGACCAAAGCTATTTAAGGGTCTTGCGATCAGTCAACAGCACTCCGTCCGCTGCAGGCAAGGATTGTATTTTCGATAAGGTAAGGGCTGCGATCGAGTAAATGAATGTAGCAGGATAACTGATAGTGACAGTTGCACAAGATCTGTCAGTGTCAAATACTTTTGAAATGTATGAATATTGTTTGGGTGTGGATTTAATATTATTCATAAATAGTCATGCTCGGACCTTCATACAGATATGATATTCATGTCAAACTGGCAACTTTAAATTATTTTTTTGCATTATTTTTTACGCATTCTCCATTCATTATTTGTATGTAAGTTCAATATATTCAACTCGAGTTAGAGTCCCAGATGTGCTTTAGTGACATGTGCCCAAAAGCTTCAATCCTTAATGCTCGACAAGAATGGGAGCTTAGATCTACATGGGCAAGTGTTACAGAAATATATTAATTAGTGGGTAAACACCACCATTATTCAAAATATGTATTGACATATATTGACTATTCACACGAGTAAGGTGTGGTGTTATTCAGGAAGAAGCCCAAATCTAAACAAACTTGCAATATCCAAGAGTGGAGCCAAAAAATAGGAATACAAAGTGGCTGTACTGAGATAAGGCTACAACATGTCCCAACATAGGAAATTGAGTAACGATCACCACGATCACCACGATCACATCGAATTATTGCAATGATATTGCTTTCTTCATGTTATAAGTTATATGTGATATACACATATTTCCTTTTGAAATATTACAATCCAAGTGCTTCTAGTTGAATCCATTTTGCATGTTTTTGGCTATATTTACATAAACGACTGACTCTCAGATTTGCATTTCTATTCCTAGCATGCTTAGTCACGTCAGTTCAGCAGTACATTGCCACCAAAATGACATGTCAGCTTGACTTTACTGCAAACAAGCAGTGTCAGTAGTAGTGTTTATTTTTTCTTACCCTACCAACACAATCTTCTTCCAGCTGTAAGTTAACAGTGTAAGTTTTTATCAACCTTTCCTTACAAGTTATAAATGTTGTCAATCTATTAGATCAAAATGACTGACTGTAAACTAATGGCTCCTCTCGGAAACGTAATTTTTTTTTAAAAAGTTTATAATATTTCTTATGTGTGAATCTTTTGAGGACATAAGTGGTTTGTTACCATAATTGCTTGCAACTTTTATTGTCATATCATGGTACTGAGTAAAATGCAGCCTAATAAGATATGAACATGTAAAATCTTTTACACTTTACTGAGTAAAGAATAATAGCTGAGGCCTTTTTTAATTCATTTGTTGGTTTTCAGTTGGTTTTTGGTCGAAACCTTTGGTTGGTGGTAAAAGATGTATTTTCTTTTCACTGTTTTACACACTGTAAAAATAGTACCAAAATCAAACTTTTTTGATAGAAAGTATAGTTTGTTTGTTTGTTTATTGTTTGCTGTTTGCATTTTTGTTTCATCTTTATTCCAAGAGCTTTGTTTAGGAAATTAACCTTGGCTCAATCCAGACATTTTGGCAACATTTTCTGTAGCATATTTGACACATTCTGACCACAATTATTTCTTTAATATAATTCTTTTTAATATCTCTTTAAGCAATGTTAAGATGAAAACAATTATACTTCTTTCAAATGTTTTCAGATCAAGTATTGAATGACCTTTTGTTATAAACTAGAATATCACAATGTACCTAGTATTTTATATATCCTACCATACTGTATATCTCTTAAGACATCAGCTCAACAGGCCCGTGTTAACAGCAAAATGGACTTACCGTATTCTCCATAATTAGGGCCAATTTCTAGGCTAAAAATTTACACGACAGTCTGTATTTTATTGTGTATATTCCCAAAACAATTGCGTTAACCAGTTAACAGGGCATATAATTGCCAACTATTATTGAAAACAATTTAGTTTCATCGACGTTTGATTGGTTGGTTGTTTGTTTGTTGTTTAACGCCACACTCAGCAATATTCCAGCTATATGACAGCGGTCTGCAAATAATCAAGTCTGGACCAGACAATCTTGTGATTGACATCATGAGCATCAACCCACATAATTTGGATACTATGACATGTATCATCCAAGTCAGCGAGCCTGACCACCCGATACCGTTAGTCGTCTCTTACGACAAGCAGTCGCCTTTTACAGCGTTTGAACTAAGTTTGTTTAAATTTAACTTGCTGTGTATGGTTTTAATAATCTCCCCTCCCCTCCTCCCTTGGTCAATTTTCTAAGCACCCAGTGGGCTTATTAGAGCGATTATGGCACAATGTACTATCTATGTGTTTGTATAAGTACCCGTTTCAGTACTAAGCGTGTGCGGTCTAATGTTTACCTTGTATTGTGTGAAGAAATTGCTTGGTACCTGTCACTTGTTTGACGTGTTTGATTCCCAACTCAAGTAAAATGTCCGTTTCTGGTGTCCCATGCCATGATATTTCTGGAATATTGGTGTGGCACTTACCCTGCTCACAGTTGGAAAAAAAATCAGGCATATAGTTTCTGTGTCATGAATATGTTCAGCCCATATTTTCAGTCATACTGAACAAAATTGAATTCTTGGGAATTTATTCAGTTTAAATCATGTTTAAATATATTACTTTAAGCTGATTTGAATTTGAAGAATATACATGTTTTGACATCATGACTCCAAAAGTTGCTGAACCGGAAAATTTCAGGTCTTTGTGTAGGGACTGACTGAATGTTGTTTAACGCCTAAGTCAGCAATATTCCAGTGATGTCACAGCGGCCGGTGAACTTGGTAAATAATGGAGTCTTGACCAAACATTACTGAGACAAACAAGTGACTGACATCATGAACCACGGTCCACGACTAGCCTGACCGCCTGATCCTCATTATTTGTCTGTTACCATGGTTACAAAAGACGTGGGATTTCCTTGAATCCCCATAGGTTAGCGCCATGTGCGGCGCTGTATGTGGAAACACTGTATGTAAAACTGGCTTCCACGGGAGATATTGTTTGAGGGAGATTAATGAATTGCATCACAATGCTTTGCAGACCATTGTGATGTCATCAGTTACTATGATTTACTTCATATGACTAAAGGGGCAGGGGGGTAGCCTAGTGGTTAAAGCGTTGGCTCATCAGTCATCACACCAAAGACCAGGGTTCGATTCCCAAAATCGGTACAATGTGTGAAACCCATTTCTGTTGTCCCTCGTTGTGCCATTGCTGGAATATTGCTAACAGTGGCGTATAACAATACTCACTCACTTCATATGACTTCACTAATCTCTCTACCACTGAAGCTTGTTAGCCAGATTTTCTACACTCAAGACACTGGTTATAACTGTTTATAAATTGAAAAGGTTGGAAGATTGATTTTCGATAAAGAGAATCTCTCCCTCTTGTCTTTTGATATCGAATATATCAACACTTGTTGATAAAAGTTCTATACTCTGAGGCTTGCTGATTCATGTTGATATAGTTGATTGCAAAAGACACAAGGGCAGGGATAATTCTGGGATAGCCCCTTGGACTTTTGCCCCATAAATCATTTTCAAATGCAGTGGGGCTTTTTAACGTGGTGGGTGAGGTGAGGTGAAATAGGGTTTAAAGTCGCGTCCAAAATTATTGCACTTATATAGCGACGTGCATGTACGTGTGTGTGTTGCTGCTTGTACTAGTCCAGACTGATGCCGATTTATAGTGCTAGCTCACTGAGATACCATGCCGCAGTTTAACATGAATACCCCAGACACAGTATACTGACTCCGAGCCGACCAGTCCTTGTTTTAGCCCCTTAATGCCGAGCGCCAGGCAGGGTAACAACAAGTACCATCTTTTAACGTCTTTTGGTATGACGCGTCCGGGGATCGAACCCCGGACCTTCTGCTCTCCGGGTGGACGCTCTACCACTAGACCACGGAGGTGGTCTTTTAACATGGCATTATATAAGATTGTTCAAAATTTCACTTAACAGTGCTATTAAATGGCCCACAGAAAATTCCCAAAATGATCACTGCAAGGTTGAAATACAAATTTCAGTGGAAAATATCCAGAGGGCAATATTGCCACATGTGTTACAATTCTGTGACAAACTTATCTTTTTCTAAGAAACAAGCTCATTTCATAATGAAGGCATGTTTGGCATGATTTAGTGACTGTTTGAGGGCTCCATTAATGCTGAGGCTCAAATATTAATCCAGTCACTGATAACATACGAGTTCTGTCCAAACAGTGAGATTACTGTGTATATCAGTGTATATGTCAGTGTATATATACAGTCATTTGTCACTGTCAGACTGTCGGCAGTAGACTTCATAAACACACACAGATTCAACCAAACAACAGATTACATTGGTGCGTCCTGATTAACAGCCATGAAACTGTAGGCAGTAAGGAAGAGATGTTATTTTAGAGTACTATTTTATTATGGTAATTTTTATTATCCATTGAATACAAGCGTAAATATTCATGACAAAAAAACTTAGATTCAATTTACTGTATTCGACGTAATAAGCGCCCAGGGCGCTCTCAAAATTAGAAATAGGGAGCTCTTATTAGAATATTATTTTGCTGGAAAAAAACAGAATTGAAAGATAAATTTCGTGGTTTATGCTGACAGCCTGAAATGTTTATATACAACAGATATATTTTTCCAGAATTTAATTGCCCATAATTAATGGTGCATATAACACACGAGTGCATATTATACGCAAATAAATAAGTCTTGTGTACAGTGATCAATCGGAATGGGGGGCTTATTGGCATTGTTCACTATTAGGAAATTTTTATCTATGGGTGCTTATTAGAGCGGGGCGCTTATTACGTCGAATCGAATACGGTAGGTCATAAACTGTCAGATGAACGAGACCAGTTTTAAGAAACACACATGATCAGATAACTGTTTGATAAACAAAAGCCAATCTGAAAACTGTTTTTCAACTGACTTACCATGGTGGCATGTGGTCCTGTGCACAGCACACAGGTCATAAATCACGTTGGTCGTGGAGAGTTGTTGGATAGGAGACCATGTTTGTCAGCTGAGAGATTCTTGGGCTTTGTTGTTTGTTTGTTTGTTTGTTTGTTTGTTTGTTGTTTAACGCCGCACTCAGCAATATTCCAGCTATATGACGGCGGTAAGTAATCAAGTGTGGACCAGACAATCCAGTGATTGACATCATGAGGATCGATCCACGCATTTGGGATATGATGACATGCATCAACCAATTCAGCGGGTCTGACCCCCCGATCCCATTAGGCGCCGGAGTAATAAGGGTGTGGCGCTTTGAGAATGCCTTTAGGTGGTGTGGAAGTGCAGCTCAATATAAATGTTCACCCAAAACTCTGGAAATCAAGCAAACCATGCAATAAATAGTTTATACAGTTGTGTCCTAGCTTTGAAATATAAAAAAGACATTATTTTAATAATTTTCTTTTTCCCCATGACAAATACAAAAGACATTTCTATCAGCCAAAGCTCCCTGTTAAGTTCTTTTAATCAGACATTCTTGATTCTTAACAACTGATTCTGGAAATTTGTTTTTAATTCCAGCACATCTAATCTTGCATCACCCACGACTGTACACGTTGTCAAAATGTACCAGCTCATCATATTTGTTATTCCAATTTACGCTGATTCATCATTTTTTTTCTATCCCCACAATAGTCAATGCTGGGGGCCATCATGAATTTCTATATCAACAATCTTTAATCAGACCCAGACTTCAAGAAAAGTTAACTTGCAAATCCACAAGTCGGAACAAATCAAGGCATTACACAGTGCAATAAAGACTGAGCAATGAAGAGGGTATCTCACCAGTTTCCTAGATATGTCCTATTCAATCCCCCCACCCCCCAGGTCTATACCCTGGGGGTTGTTTGCCACCCATAGACTCATTTGTCCCTTGTGCCCCCTGAAAGAGCTCTGTGTTCATGGCAGATCAAGACAGATCAATAATTCATTGATCGGATGTGATTTGTTGGTCTGACCAACTACACCTCCCTGACACAATAGGGGCGGCTGTATGTCTTGTTGGCACCTGTATACGGAGTATATCTGTCTGTATATCTGTATACCTGGTATACACGGCACCTTATAGTGAATCTATAAAACCGATTTAAACTTGTCACAATGAAGTCTACCTCTCTCGTTGTCAGCTTGTGGAGTCACAGGTAGATATTTTACACACATTTTATGTCTATTTAATGCGCATGTATGTATGATTTAGTCTTCATTTTTTCTCTAAAAATTTCAGCTATTCAATTTTTATTTAATGCCTTTTGTAAATGAATTGGAAATTTTTCAAATCTTTTGTGTTCAATCATATTTTGTAAAATATATTAAAAGAGAATATATTATATGTTGATATTGTATGAGCTCATGGTATTGGTCACTGTAAACTGGGCAGACCAATTTCATTTTTTGTTTTCAAAATGAAAATACCATAAATCTTCAAAAAGAAAAGCGAAATAGATATACAAGATATATGGTGTGTTTATGATCTAAAAACTTCTCCTAAACATTGGCATGTACTGTTTTCAAAATGAAAATACTATAAATCCTCAAAAAGAAAAGTGAAATAAATAGACAAGATATATGGGGTGTTTATGATCTAAAAACTTCTCCTAAAACATTGGCATGTACTGTTTTCAAAATGAAAATACCATAAATCTTCAAAAAGCAAAGCAAAATAGATATACAAGATATATGGTGTGTTTATGATTTAAAAACTGCTCCTTAAACATTGGTTTGTACTGTTTTCAAAATGAAAATACCATAAATCGTCAAAAAGAAAAGCGAAATAGATATACAAGATATATGGTGTGTTTATGATTTAAAAACTGCTCCATAGACATTGGCATGTACTGTTTTCAAAATGAAAATACTATAAATCTTCAAAAAGAAAAGCAAAATAGATATACAAGATATATGGTGTGTTTATGATTTAAAAACTGCTCCTTAAACATTGGTTTGTACTGTTTTCAAAATGAAAATACCATAAATCGTCAAAAAGAAAAGCGAAATAGATATACAAGATATATGGTGTGTTTATGATTTAAAAACTGCTCCTTAAACATTGGTTTGTACTGTTTTCAAAATGAAAATACCATAAATCCTCAAAAAGAAAAGTGAAATAAATAGACAAGATATATGGTGTGTTTATGATTTAAAAACTGCTCCTTAAACATTGGTATGTACTGTTTTCAAAATGAAAATACCATAAATCCTCAAAAAGAAGAGTGAAATAAATAGACAAGATATATGGTGTGTTTATGATTTAAAAACTGCTCCATAGACATTGGCATGTACTGTTTTCAAAATGAAAATACCATAAATCTTCAAAAAGCAAAGCAAAATAGATATACAAGATATATGGTGTGTTTATGATTTAAAAACTGCTCCTTAAACATTGGTTTGTACTGTTTTCAAAATGAAAATACCATAAATCGTCAAAAAGAAAAGCGAAATAGATATACAAGATATATGGTGTGTTTATGATTTAAAAAATGCTTTACATAAGTTTGTTTTCAAAACTTAAAGTCACCATCTCTCCAGTCATTTCTATTTGCACAGATTATAACTCACTTATCAGCTTGATACCTACACTTTAAAACGATCTGGTCACATATACACTGATGTTGAATGAAGCTTTATCTTTAGTCAAACCTATAAAAGTCAGAAGCCATGCGTGCATTGTCAGAAAGAGGGGCGGTCAGGTAGCCTAGTGGTAAAAGCGTTCGCTCGTCACGCCGAAGACCCGGGTTCGATTCCCGACATGGGTACAATGTGTGAAGTCCATTTCTGGTGTCCCCCGCCGTGATATTGCCGTCATAGCCATTATATTGTGTGATATTTTATACACCCTGTCGCTTTCTGGAGACATACACTGGGTAATAGAGAGGGGCTCTAAATGTAGAAAAATAAGGCAGCGCCGTCATGGCCATTATATTGTGTGGATATTTGATACACCCTGTCGCTTTCTGGAAACATACCGCATAATAGAGAGGGGTTCCAAATGTAGAAAAATAAGGCAGCGCTGTCATGGCCATTATATTGTGTAGATATTTTATACACCCTGTCGCTTTCTGGAAACATACCACATAATAGAGAGGGGTTCTAAATGTAGTAAAATAAGGCAGCACCGTCATGGCCATTATATTGTGTGGATATTTGATACACCCTGTCGCTTTCTGGAAACATACCGCATAATAGAGAGGGGTTCCAAATGTAGAAAAATAAGGCAGCGCTGTCATGGCCATTATATTGTGTGGATATTTTTAAACCCTGTCCCTTTCTGGAAACATACCGCATAATAGAGAGGGGTTCCAAATGTAGAAAAATAAGGCAGCGCCGTCATTGCCATTATATTGTGTGGATATTTTATACCCCTGTCGTTTTCTGGAGACATGTAATACACTGGATAATTGAGGATGTTCCTGCAATAGACTGGCATGCTGACCAATCAAAAACAAGGGATTATATTGGGCTCAATCTCTTTCAAATTAGATATTTATTCTAATGTGATATTTCTAAGCATGAAGATCTTAGGTCACCTCCATTGGAGGTCGCGTCAAATCAGTCTTCTAAATGGGAGAAACAGATCTTTATTCAAAGAGGCTGCATTTTACGAGCCCTTGATATATCTATAGGGAAAGAATTAATCTGTGAAACACATCAGAAGGCTGTTATGAGTTAGCTTATAGCTGGAAAAGATTGTTCCTTGAGCCTGATGAGTAGTAAGATCAAATGTTGCGAAAAGTAAGGAATGCACCACGACAGTAAGTGTCGCCACTAGTTTAAATCGTTAAACTACGGTGTAATTTGTTTGATTCCATGGCTATTTTTGTGTCATGTCTCTAATAGAGAGGGGTTCCAAATATAGAAAAATAAGGCAGCACTGTCATGGCCATTATATTGTGTAGATATTTTATACACCCTGTCGCTTTCTGGAAACATACTGCATAATAGAGAGGGGTTCTAAATGTAGAAAAATAAGGCAGCGCTGTCATGGCCATTATATTGTGTGGATATTTTATACACCCTGTCGCTTTCTGGAAACATACCGCATAATAGAGAGGGGTTCTAAAGGTGACATCCTTACCTTGTCAGCTTGTGATTGGTTAACCTCTCTAGTCATGTGGACAAGGCATCCGACCTCGGATCAGAATGTTCATGGTTCGAATCCAATTATGGGACTCGGAAATTTTATGGCCACTACACATTGACACTACATGATAAAAGAATGAAGTGAAGTTAAATCAAACTCACTCACTCCGACGACTAAATCGGTAGTAGTAGTAGTAGTAGTAGTAGTAGTAGTAGTAGTAGTAGAATTTAGGGCATGCTTTGCACCCATAGCATGCTTTGTTGTGGTACAAGGATTATCTCCCTTGGCAACCTTGGTTATCTCCCCTAGGCAGTAATGGTTACAACAATGGTTTAGTGTATATATACGGTCTCGCACTGAACCAGGATGTGCCAAGGCCTCACAGGAAAAGATTAGAGCTGCATCAGTGAAACTCTCTGAAGTCCACCGACATGGTTCACAAACCAACATATTTTTCATGCAACCTGACCCTTCACAATATAATTCCATTAAGAATAAACGGTTTAGTGGGTAGTCTAATCACCTAGTACCCCGGAGTAGTGTATTACTGGTTATTTGTTTGTAAACTTATGGCTAGCTGTGAATGGTATTATTTGCCATAGGCTGGGAGATGTGAGGGATTCCATCGGCTTTATTTCAAGATCAGTAAAATTTACATTAGGCCTCTTGAGGTCAGCGTTTAAAAGCTGTTTAGCGTCGTGCTTGTTTGTGTTGGGTACCATTTTGTTGCTTATCTCTGCTATAAGCCTGCTGTCTGATTGGTAGTTTTAGAAAATTGTAATAATTAGGTTTTGAAATGAGAATACTGTTTTCCATTATTTTCAAAGTAACAGTTTTGATGAGGATACTGAGGTAGTTGTCAATACTTCATCTACACGTGCGTGAATCAAAAACATTAAAATCCCTGTCAAAAGTTGAGTGGTTTATATGCATGAAGATCATAAACTTCGCACTTCCATTGATCTAAAGCAAAGTAGGCAGGCAATAAAATAAACGAAATCTTCATTTAATTGTTGTTTGGTTTTTGGCTTTTGTTAATCAACCACAAGCATAAAATGAAATACAGAGACCCTTGAAACATTTACTTCAGACAGGTGTATGTATAGATAGTCTTTAATGCCATTACAAGACAGCTACGTCATAAATCGCAAAGAACAATGAAGAACAAAGTGTGGTTTATTTCACGATAAAACATTGTTCTACCATGACGTCATTTCTGGAGAATCGAACATGCGCTTGCAACTTGACGCTGCCGTATATTGGACGATGTTATTTTTCAGAGGGAAGTGTCTAGTGAGGTGTTCCCCATACATGCCATAGATATAGCTGGCCAACAAAATCAAACTCAGTGCCCAAACAATTGCATTCAAAATTGGGAGAAATTTGACAATCAGTATTGGGAGAAAAGGTACAGATAATCGATGTGAGGATATGCCGGAAATACCAAACTTAACCTGTGTTCATAAAATGGACTTGACAGACATTACTAAGGTCGGATTCTATTCAGGGAGTCATCATTTTTAACTAACAGGAAAGTTTTTATGAAGCTTGTACATTTTATCAACATTCTTAAGAGGCTGTACATAATGTTGATATCTCATATAAGAAATAAATTACTTGTGGTCATTGTTTATTGTATAATAAAACACAGCAGGAAGAATAAACCACTCGGGTTTGCTCCCCTCAGGGTTTATTCTCCCTGCAGTGTTTTATTGTAAGATAAACCAATAACCACTCATTATTTATTTCTTAAATAATTTTGAAGTTGGATTTAGAGATGACGAGGATTATGGATGACAACTTTTTTACTTATTATACATACATGTTTCAGGGTAACTTCTAGCCCCTTCATCAGGTGAATGACAGGATGGGGGAATTTGACACAGACACACACAGAGACACACACAGACACACACAGACACACACACAGACAAATACAATAGATTCACCTGGTTCAGGGGCAAGAAGCAGCCCTGAAACGTTGCATATGTATAATATGTGTCAATAATCTATCAATATCACTACTTGGCCCCGTTCTACAAAGCGATCTTAAAGTTAAGGTGATCGCAGCTCCCATACTTTAACATGGGCATTTGATAGTCCTAGCACCATGGTTGCCATGTAGAAAGAGGGCATGGATATGGACAGGCGCTCTACCACAGGTTCACCGAGCTATGTGGCAATCATGACACAGTTATCACCCCTTGAATTAATCTTGCACAACACACACTGCATGTTGCTCTCTCTGTTTTCTGTATGAACATTAGCTATTCATATTAAAAAATTTGGCAATTGAAAATAACTGTTTTAATTATGGTAAAAAATATGATCATTAAGATAACATAAAGCTTGCTGTCGGAACTTTACAGCCTTAAAAACATCACCTTCCATAATTCAGTCCAACTCTTGTATAAAACTCAGTCTATTCCCGGCAAAGTTTTACTATTGTCTAGTCTTATACTTATATCTTATACCTTATACTCGTCTTGTAATTATTTAAACAGGGATGTATCGAACTGGATGTGTCAGATTCCTGGTTGTATCGTACCAAAAGTTAAACCTGGGTGTCTGGTCTAAACTTTAACAAGGACTTAGAAATAAAATATTTATTATAAAAAAGGCATAATTTAAAACTTATCCTGGTAAGTTTGAGACAAGGGGGTGCGACTGTATCTTGATGTATGTCAATACAGATATTAACTGAGGATGGTAAGGTGAGGTGAAATGGGGTTTAACATCACTTTCAAGATTATTGCACTTATATATTTATATGCATGCGTATGTGCGCGCGTGTGTGTGTGCGTACGTGTGTGTGTGTGTGTGTGTGTGTGTGTGTGGCTGCTTGTACTAGTCTGAAATAATGCTGATTTTATAGTGCTAGCCCACTGAGATACCATGCTGCAGTTTAACATGAATACCCCACTCAGACACAGTGCACTGACCGAGCCTACATTGCCTTGTTTTAGCCTCTTAATGCCAGGCAGGCAGGGTAACAACAAGTACCATCTTTTAACGTCTTTTGGTATGACCCGGTCAGGGTTTGAACCCCGGATCTTCTGCTCTCTGGGCAGACACTCTACCACGAAACCACAGAGAACTGTGGACGGGAGTGAAAGCAATTATGAATCATGTTGCTATGGCAATGCATTATAAAATGCATGACAATTTCATGTGAGTCCTATATGTTAAGGACAGGATGAAAATTGCTAAAATATGATAGGTCGTGTAAAAGTTGACATCAGTGAGAATGGTGTCGGTCAGTTAAAATCTTATATCACCTTTGAGGATGTATATACTCCCAGGAAGTTGAGAATTTAAATCAAGAGCACGCTGATCCATTGACAGGGTTATTAATTTTTAATTATTATTATTATTATTATTATTATTATCATTATGTATTGCATGAAACACCAAACATATATACCGATTTTCATTTTTTCAATGTCAAGATTTAGTGATAACAATTTAATCACATGTTAATAGATGCTATAAACTTTAATCAATTAACTGAAAATCCCACCAAATGTTATGAAAGCATGACAGTACAAGTCTTCATTTGTTTTCTTAAATTTTAGCGAAGAATAAATACTGAGCAACCATTGTGATACGGTCGGGGTAAACACAGCTGCAGTGGGAAAAAATTGTAAAATTAATGTATGTTTTGGTAGATTTATTGAATTTGCAAATTATCATGCTAAGAATCAGTTGCGAGAGGACAGCATCAGAAAACATTCATGTCCTTCATGGAAGAAGCTTACATGCAATATCAGATAAAATCATTTGTCAGTTGTTGTTTTTTTATTAATCATGTAAAAAATATGTACAGGATGTGAAAAGCAAACACACATTGCTGAAACTAGAAATAAATATTTTTTTAAATAAACAAAACAAACTGTGTATGGATTTATGACAAAATTTCCCTTGAAACATTATTCCACAGCCAACAAAACACAAATATTTATGAGAAGCTTAATTCCTTCCTTACAAAATATCATGATGACTCAAGGTTTTTATCAGATATTCAAATATGATATTGTTGAACTCAATATATTGATTGGTAGATCAGTTAAATGATATGACTGAAAATACTTTGTATTTACCATGTGCAAATTCAAAACAGCGAAATAAGTTGAGGCTCATCTTGAGCACATTTACTCTTCAAGAATATATTGAATAAAAATATTAAGTGTTTTTGCAAAATTAATCAATACCTGTATAAAAGCGTGTGCCTGGAGCTTAGCCCATATTATATCAATCATATATGTTTACATCTCAGTGTTTTACTTGGCATACTCAATTTGCTGGCAAATATACTCTGCTTACGATGTATATAAAAAACATTGCAAGAAGTTTGTTTCTAGATTAATGAATACGTATGAAGTTTACCAAATATTTTTTCAGTTGATATATGATAAGGTGTGTACCTGTTTATTGACATACTCAATTTGCTGGCAAATACATTACACTTAAAGGGGTGTTTATATTAAAACATTACAAAGGGCATGTTTAGACATGCGAGGTTCCTCAGCGATAGTCCGGTATAAAGTTGGTTGATTGGTTGGTTTTTTAACGCCGCACTCAGCAATTTTCCAGCTATATGACAGCGGTCTGTAAATAATCGAGTCTGGACCAGACAATCCAGTGATTTATATCATGAGCCTCGATCCATGCAATTGGTATTAGTTGCCACTTACAACAAGCATAGTCACCTTCTACAGCAAGCATAGGTTGCTGAAGACCTATTCAACCCCGGATCTTCACGGGCCAAAGGTAGTCAGGTATAAAGTATTAACTTGAAATTAAAATGATTAATTCCAGAAATTGTTTTCTGATTTTAGTTCATGTTTATTTATTTATGAAAATATATAGATTTTGAATTAAGAGAAACAAAACAACTTATAAGAAGGTGAGTGAGTGAGTTGGGTTTAACAATATTCAAGTTGTTTGACAGTGTGTCAGCTTAATGTGGGCGGAAAGCTCGAAGTGATGCAGTTCTCAGACGTTTACCACTTTGGTGAAATCCACGAGCATGGGTATGGTGCTGACAAACCTAGAAACATAATCAGGGCGAACCATCAAGAAGATAAACATGTTGAATTAAGAACACTTGCAATCAGGTATAGTATGTCTCTCTTTTTAGTTATTGCAAAATTCAGGGAAGGTTAATTGTAAAAGCTTGGCCAAGCCTTCAAAGCCTCTCCAAACACAATGTGACCTGAAGCCAAAAAATCATCAATATCAGTTTTAAGTGTTCTTCTATAAAAAATTTTTACAAAAAGTATAAATCAGCTGCTTGATTTGATATTACACAGAAACATGTTATATTTTCTGAGGCTAAAACATTTTAATCTCTTATTTTACGGACACGGTAACCTATATCATGATTATAATTTGCAGAAATAAAAAGACTAAAACAGCAAATATCCTTTCTTCAACATATTTTGGTTTGTATATATGTTAAAACTTGTATATTTATTCATATTTATGTTATTCATTGATCACACTGGAAGCCCAGATTAGCAACGTTATACCTTACTTATTCTACCATACTTTCCAAGATCGAAAGTCCAGATTTACTACCCGGGTACCCACACCCTTATTACCCAACCCTAGCCGGGTACCCGCTGTTGGTTTCAAAAGACAGGTACAAAATGTCTGATTGGGAATAGTTTGACAGTAGCCTTGACAAAATGTATTTGGATACATGTATTAAACGATCTGGTCATGCATATACACTGAAGTTGACTGAAGTTTTATCTTTATACCAACACATATAAGTCAGAAGGAATGCGAACATTAGGGACTTGTGTAACCATGTAGTTATAGTGAAATTTTGTCATGAAACAACATATCACGTGACTAACCACGGGCCTGGGTAGTCTGGTGGGTCCCCGGGTCCCACTCAGTACCCACCCAGCCCGAGTACCCGAGTAACCCGTCCGAGCCCTAACTGTATAGACCCTTGGAATCAGCCAATGAGGTGACTAACAAATGACCAAGTGCCATTGTCGGAGTGAATATAAACTCATTATTCCCAGTTCATGTTGCTTTGGTCGTCAGTACATGCTTCATTACCTCTGTTGGGAAAGGGAAACATTTGTTACGATCTACTGGGCAGACAAGAGGTTGTGTGTATCAACTGGGGGAGGTGTTACGACTTGATATCTCCCACATAGAGTACAACACAATGGACTACTGGAGCATGTAACACTGACTGCTCATAGTCTAGAGGTTTCTGCAATATGATACAGTTCTTGTGGAATAAATAATATGTAATTACTCCCAGGGGTCCAGAGGGGTCAGACACCCTTTAAAAAATGACATATTCACTTTAGGACAGATTAACATTTTCTCTTGTTTTATGAATGAGCCTGCCCTGAATTTCTGTTTTATTGAAAATATGTTTGTTTTATGAAACAATTGGTAATATGTCTGTATTGTTTGTATTTTTTCTTTCTCTTTCCTTATTGATGAAGAAAATCTCCAAAAACATTTGTACAAATATCGATATAACTGTTGTATGTAAAAGTTTTAGCGCTAGGATTGTCGTAAGTCTGTGTTACAGTATGGGAGTTACGATCATCTTAGCGAAATGACTGTTGTAAGCCTATGTTTAAGTATGGGAGTTATGATCATCTTAGCAAAATGACTGTCATAGGCCTATGTTAATGTATGGGAGTTACGATCATCTTAGCGCTATGACTGTCGTAAGCCTATATTAAAGTATGGGAGCTACAATCACCTTAGCACTAGGACTGTCGTAAGCCTATGTTACAGTATGAGAGTTACGACCATCTTATCGCTAAGATCGCTTTGTTGAACGGGGCACTGACCTGTAGTGCCAATCGGTGCATGTTTCTATTGCATTAGTTAATAACACAATGTTTTCAATTGTAGTATGCATGATATGAGCACATTAACCTTCCTACAGTGCAGATTTCCGTGCATTAATCAACATGACAAAACCTGTCTCTTCCGCTTCTTTCCAGAGATGCAGCTAAGCTGCATATTTTGCATAAACTACGCAGAAAGAAATCACCAATACCCAATAAAGTTTGATTTGCTTGCGTACAACATGTAAAAATATACATGAAAAATTTCAGAAAGCCAATATAGTTTTCATCTTGCATACCCCAATATCTATATTTTTAACTGACCGAATGCAGACAAAATTTATTATAATGCACAAAAGGGCTACATGCGTACTGAAACTGAGACATGAATAACTGTCACGACTTTTTCTGACATTTGGGCCAGAACATGACCAGAAGGAAATTAGTAGTGACCTGAAATAGTGATTTAAGCAGAATTGATTAATTAAATGTCTATTGATTGGTTTGAAGTTACCCAATAGATTGGATCCATGAGAATAACAACGTACTGAATACCCTATGAAAACGATCAAATACCTGATGTGAATGGTAAAACGTGAGTCAATTCTGAATGGCTTAAAAACTTGTCTGCATCTGAAGCCCTGGGCATGAAGTGTTTAGGGAGCGAGGAGAGTCACCTCTCATTATTTTTAATGTAAGTTTACATGAACATGGGGCACAGGTGTCCCAGTCGTCTGAGGTGCCCCGATTCACTGTGCAGAGAAACCTATGATTGTGGGTTCGAATCCCGGTTCGCCCCGATTATGTTTCTAGGTTTGTCAGTACCATACCCATGCTCTTGGGTTTCACCGAAGTGGTAAACGTCTGAGACCTGCATCACTTTGGGCTTTCCTCCCACATTAAGCTGACACGCTGTGATATAACTGGGATATTGTTAAAAGCGGTGTTAAACCCAACTCACTCACTCACATAAATATTTTCTAAAAGAAATACCACATATATTTTCAAATCAAGTATATCTTCAACCCAAATAATGTAAATGTGTAAAGTTGATAATAAACAACCAACCTTCCCTATGCCTCGCCCAGACCCAAGAGAATAAATTAGAAAAGGAATCCATTTCAAATCTAGTATGATTTGGCAAGTCTAGATTGCCTCAGCTCTGAAATTAAGCATTGTTCTGAGCTCCATTTCGATTTTTATTAATTTGTTTGTAGATATAATTTGAAATAAGATAACTTTATTTCTGGGACTTAATGTTAGTTTACCCTAATCCTGTAATGGTAGACTTTCTTGTAACCTTGACCTGACTTTATGTTAAGGCATCATAAGAAACAGAGCTTTATCTTAATCTGACCCAACAGTCTGGTATTTCCAATATATTTTTTCATAATCTAATCTTTCTCACGGAAATCTATTTGTTCCAAGGACAAGCTAAGAGAAGACACTGTGTCTCATTTTTTAAACACATGTGGTTATGTGCATAACAAATCAATGAGTTCATGTTTATCAGGCCATTAGCTGTATTTGTGAAATAGTTAAGTGATGATAGCATTTACAAATGTATTTGGTTGAATTATGGTTTTTTTAACAATTTGAAATCATCAATTGTTGTAATTAACTAAAACAAATCTAGTTTTGAAATTCTGATTGGCTAATGTCAACTTCTTGTCAGTAATTCCATTGGTCGGTCAGAGTTAAAGGTCGGAAATGTCGGTCTGATGTGACAGGTAATGGGATGTCCTCAGATCTTTGTTTAGCAGCAGCCAGAACTAAGATCCGATTTGAATGAGATTGTCCTGAGACAAATTGAAAATTTTAAGGATGTGGAGGATATTGATTTTATCATCAATAAAGGGGTTATATGTTTCATGGGTTGTTTTTTTTAAAAAGAAATCCTACCAAGGCAAGAAACAAGTGAGAACTTGTCTGTCATTTGACAGCAAACGTATTTTATCTTTAAGTTTCATAAGGAGCTGTGTAAATCACCATTTAATTGCTTATAATAATTTTCTTGTTTCTTATAAACCACCCGCCTGTATAATAGGTTTTTATATGTTTATACAATTTCTTCAATTCAAATTTCGTCTATGCACAGGATTCCTACTTTTTGCACATACATTACTCCCAGTCAGTGGGATTCATTAGGGAACCAAGCCACATTCTCTCCACACTTCGAGTGGCAAGTAGCTTGGCCAATAGAAGTCATGCATATATTAGATTCAAGTTTACTAAATTTGTAATCTACTTTTAAAATAAAATGTAAAAAATATACCCCTGGTTTGAAAAGAGCCAGTAGAAACAAGACTATTTTTTTAATGGCTGACAATATGCCATAAATGTTCTCAACAATTAACTTGCTGTCCAGAAAAAAATCCTCATTGGGCTACAACTCATTAATCAATGTCATAGAAAGAGGAACAATTGGCAAGTTGTAACTACAATTATACATTATATAAGGATCATTAGCGGTAGATTGAATACAGTATGTGATAGCCATTAATTCTGAATCTGGGTTCTGCACCATATGTTGTTCCAAGATCGATAAGTGCCATTTAATTACTACAAGCAATGTCATATTCACAATTGAGAATAATGAAGATTATGAATATGGAGATTTTTTTAACATTAGTTACTTACAAGAACTTGTAATGAATAATAGGTGCTTAGGATTACGTGAAAACAATCGCCCGAAATAACCCGACCTAATCATAATTCATAATCTATACTGACTCGATATTATTTATAAGTCATTAAACACGTCAATTTCCTGGACACGCTTGATCGATTACGACAGCAAGCTGATACTAAAGAAAAGATACTGTGTTAATATTTGAGGCTTTGCATTTTTGTCTCGTCAGCAGTATGCGCTTATGGGACAGACGCTATAAAATTATACGTTTTGTTTCGTATCCTTTCTACGTAGGCAACCATCTATAAACCGTTTCACGAGTCAAACGTGATATATGACGATCAATTGATCCTGGAATGAACAAGTGAAGTTCCGGGAGCTAACAAACGTCGTATTGGTACGTTCTGAAAGAAGAAAGTTTCAAGCAGCGAGACTGGTTTGCCTGCCCTAAAGCGCTTGCACTCCTCGCTGTGGAACGAAGGACATCAAACCAGTCTACAAGCAACGGAGATCAACAACGTCCAGAAAATCGAGAAAGAACGATACACGTCATATTTTACACATATACTAAAATGTGCATATGACATATGCTTTCCTTTGACAGGGCTACTTTTTATTTTTTATTTGGCAGTTATACTTCACCTATCAGCTGAAACAATCTCATTTAATCAGATTTTCGTTCTCGGCTTTGTTTAGCGGTTTTAATGAGCTTTGAATGAGATTGTCACTGAAATAAATTGAACATATTTGTTTTGTGATAATTTAAAGATACCATCTCTCTTCAAAGAGGTGGAATGTAGATATCGTCTTTCTGACGTCACTTTGGAATGTATCGACGTCATCGAACAATGGATGACGCCTGTGTTGCCGTGACAACAGACAGACGGGGTAGGAGAATAAATAAGGCATTTGAGGTGACGCAGAGCATCATGTGATGCCTCAGAAATGTATTGTTATGATGTTACTGAGGTAATGAATTAAATTTTATCGTTTGGCACATTAAGCGGAAGAAAAAATACAGCTTGAATATACAACTCGGAGCTTCTGCGTGGCAGCAGTGCAAGGCGTGAAGCTGGCAAGCTGCATAATTATATTTACCGCAAATAATACAAGGCTGGTATTAAAAAAATATATATATTTATTACGAGTCTTTCTCAATACAGTTGCTCCATTTGCATAGGGTAGAGCGATTTAAAAATATCTCGTATGACATGCCAGCACTTTCTTGCACAAAAATAATTATGTGGAAAAAGCATCAACATGATCAAAACTGCCAGCAATAAAGAATAATGGCAGATCCACGCACTCAGATGATATATAATCACATTGTTTTTGCACTTGGCAAAATGATGCATTTGGTTATAATAATGTAAATGCAGATAATAATAATAATAATAAAAATAAGGGCTCAATTAGCCAAAATAAGTCCCACAAAATGGGAGGTCTTTTTGCACAAAAATAAACATCCTGCGCACTTCTGTCTGTGAACATGGTGTATTGTGAAAATAGGCTACATGTTGTGATGTCCCGATTTCGTATAAATGGGAGAAAACCTAGGCATATCTGGTTTCTGTGATTTCGCAAAGGATTACTGGCCACACGATATTTTCATGATTTCTATGGGACATTTGAAATATATCTTCAGGACATTTTGTATGACAATCAGTCAATGTCCTAGAAACGGAATCGATGTCTCAGTGAAACCCTGGGTATCAATATTGATAGTTGTGTGGGAACATTTCTGTTACACATGAACAAACAAATGCTAGAATGGATTGTGAGCCACAGAATATTCTCACCACGACATGACGGATACGGAGTTACAATGGCTTACACTTAAGCATAGCGGAGTTATGTCCCTTCTTCTTTGTACACGTTGACCTTTCCTCTGTGTTGTGACATCATAGCAGGAAATTTATTTTCGCCAAGTAAAACAAGTAAATTTTCATATCAAATCTGTCAAGTTATACATAACCATACAATCCTAATACATATGGCATTATGTCGTTGATATGAGTCAGTATTTTTTTCGTTCAGTTTACATGGTGCTGCGAAATAAAACTTTTCGTCGCACGATACTTTATGGATGTACGATAATAATACATATTGGAAGTCATTTTCGTTGGCGAATTAGAAACTTGGACAACATTTAGCACTTTATTGCTTTTCAACCCGACCCGTGAAGATCCGGGTTAGAATAGGTCTTGCCTTAAGAGGCGACTAACGCGATCGGGTGGTCGGGCTCGCTGACTTGGTTGATGCACGTATCCCAATTGCGTGGCTTGATGCTCATGATATCAATCACTGAGTTGTCTGGTCCAGACTCGATTATTTACAGACCGCCGTCATATAGCTGGAATGTGGCGTTAAACAACAAACAAGCAAGCTTTTCAAACCAGTCTTTAATATTTCACCATGGAGTAGAAAATTCAACTCCGTTAAATTGGCAAGTCAGCAGTTGGCCGAGTCCCGCACGACCGCAATTCTCCCATGTGATCACTTTTTCAAAACTCTTCGTCTGAAAATTAACTTGGATTCCAGTGGCAATGTGGCAATGTGGCAATGTAGTGAATCCCAAGCTTTTGGTCAGAGATCTCGCGGGATCCGAGCTGTATGCAACTCAAAGCCGTATGACTTGGTTAATTTAAAATATGGAAAAACAGCAATTCCCAATATATTTTTCTAGCATTTTGAGCATCCAAACAACAATCAGCAGTGTGGTATGTATTATGTGGAATTGAGCCATATTACATGTAATGTAAGATGTTTTCAATTGTTCATCATCCATTACAAATATCCAAATTAAAAAAATATTTTATTTGATAACTGAGGAATATATTATGCTGTTAATGACGATTTCCAGATTAAAGTTCTTCTCTTGTATTGATCGTGTCAATCGGAAAATTAGTCCTTGGGGAAAACGACATAGGATTATTACAGTGAGTGAGTGAGTGAGTGAGTTGGGTTTAACGCCGCTTTTAACAGTATTCTAGTTATATCACGGCGAGTTAGCTTAATGTGGGAGGAAAGCCTGAAGTGATGCAGGTCTCCGACGTTTACCACTTCGGTGAAACCCACGAGCACGGGTATGGTGCTGACAAACCTAGAAACATAATCGGGGCGAACCGGGATTGGAACCCACAATCATAGGTTTCTAGTGTGCCCAAGGGACGCAACTCTGCACAGCGAATCGCGTCCCCTTAGACCCTGGCCACCCCTGCCCCCTATTACATTAAGGGTTTGATAATGGCAGTCACATACAGCAATTAGCTGCATAAAGCTGATTTTAAAGTATCTCTTAATGCGGGAAAATTAAGCATTAACGTTTCATGCGCATGATTTGGATATTTCGTTTCAGTAACTCTATGTGGTTTCAAATTTCAATAAACCAAAATGGCGAAATACATGCTATGGAATAAAGTAACTTCTACACTTCCGCCTTTACAGCTGGAAAGAATGAATATTCTCTGTATAGTTTGAAAATATGGAAAGTCGTATTGAAAGTCAAATAGAGGACGTGTGAGTAAAGGGAGATAACTCTTAATTGCATAACTTTGCAGGAACTTTGCTGCGTCAGTTTTTGAAGAAACCTCTGGAATTGTTTCTCTACATAAATGGCCACCGTATTTGCTATAGAAATAACAAACACGATATAAGTATGATAATGACACGACATTTATTTATTCGAGGATAATTTTTCACCAATAAATTGCTTAATAATCGTACGATTTTCACAAGAAACATTTCCCTCGAAATGAAGCGCGAGTTGAGACGACTACCGGAAGTGTCAACCACGTTATCAATGAATGACCTTGTACTTGACGTATGAGCAATACATTGGCAGTGTTCCAACTGTCGACGTTCATTATCTATAATACACTGTGAGGTCTTCTGTGGGTTAACACACTCGTCCACGGTTTAGCTTCTTCTTTGAATCGCCTTATTGCTCAATGGAGCAGTGAAAGGCGGTTTAACCTTGAAGGATTTAATAAAGATTAATATGTTGACTCCGACCCCCCTTGCTGTTTCTAAATTGTTTGTGGATGGTTTTAAAACTCCAACGCTGAAGGCATAAGATTAATTCATATTTGGGTGAAGCTATACAAAGAAGTTTATTCAGAGTGTTCAACTCCGGCCCTTCACAATTTAACGTTCATTTCGGCATGTCGGAATGTCTTTATGTCGTGGTTCGCTGTTAATACTCTTCGTGGGGATTCCGGGATAGACCTGGTCCCCAGCAACCTATGCTGATCCTCAGAGGTGATCAAATACTCACTAGTTATTCATGTTATCCTCATCTGAGAAAAAACATTACGTTTTCACAATTTATATGACTGGTGCGTTAGTGTTCTTGACTTAGAATGTTTCAGTTATCTAGGAGTGAGTTTAACGCCGCTTTGGTCAGTATTTGAGTTATAACTCGGAGTGTTAGCATGATGTGGGAGAGGAACCCTCAGTTTGGCGAAACCCAAAAGCACGGAAATCGTGCTGAAAAACCTAAAATCATAATCAGGGTTAATCTGCGATTCATACGGAGCTTCATAGGTTCCTGGCACGCCTAAGGGACGTAACTCTGCACACCGAATTACGCCTGGAACCGTAGCACCGCTTTGTAAAATGAGGCGCAAAATCCTCCGGGTAACTTTGGTAGTAAAGGCGTTTGCTCGTCACACCAAAGAGTCTGGTTCTATTCCCATTATTGTCTGTCGCCGTGACATTGGTCACATGTGCTAAAGAACGGTTTTTAAATACATGCTCAGTCGCTCAATGTTTCTGAACAATTTGAATCCTCACACGAAACCTGGGGACAGCACTAAAATAATAAGATTAGGTGTTGTAATGTGTTGCACCAATCAAACTGTCAGTTATTTGCGTTAATATTTGCTTTTCATTTCTTCATTACCTTACTCGTCATTGTCTTTTAACAGGGAACCTACATTTCTATAGTCTCATAATCTCATAATCTATAGGTTAAGTGTTATTCTCGTCAACGTGAGCCTATTAAGGACGAGCTTTCATCCGCAGTTAATCCAGACGGTGAAACAAACAGGAGTTGTTTTGCTCTTAGATTTGTTGCAGCGATTTTGAACATACAGTAAACTACGTTTATAACGAACACGCTTATTACGAACTGTTGGATATAACGAACTCTTTCTTGGTGCCGTCCATTTTCTGTATAGATGTTGTACATATGCTTATACCGAACTACGGTTATAACGAATTAAAAATAGTGGTCTCTTTTAGTTCGTTATAACCGTAGTGTACTGTACTTAAGCGATCTTGTGACTCGGCTTCTGCTGCTAACGATAATACCGAAACCCGAAAGACTTGCTGTGTAAGCTAATGTGATCAAGTGACAAGGTGTCGGTCATGTTATACATTAGTATGACCTTACCATGTAGATATTCAAATATATGGGAATTAAGTTTAAGAAACAGGCAATATTTGCTGTGGTGATATTCTTTCACCGATACGGAATATAGATACTGCCCCCTCTTGAAATGTCAGTACTTCATGCTATATAGTCCGGCGCCCCCCGAACAAGCTATAGCTGAATATGTTTTCACTAGAACCCTCTACGCCCACAACCCTGTGAAGATCCAGGTCAGAATAGGTCTTCAGTAACTCTTGCTTGTCGTAAGAGGAGATTGCGCTTATCGCAAAAAGGACTAACAGGATCGGGTGGTCAGGCTCTCTGACTTGGTTGATGCATGTCATCGTAGTCCAATTGCGTGGATCGTTGCTCATGGTATCAATCACTGGATTGTCTGGTCCAGACTCGATTATTTACAGGCAGCGGTCATATAGCTGGAATATTGTCGAGTGCGGAGTTAAGTCACAAACAAATAAAAAACAACCCCCAAAAAATCTGCCTGGTCTACCTCAGGTGTCCCTAACAACAAACCCTTTACGCCCACATATACTGATATTGTCTGTAATACATGCTTTAATATAATATCTGAATATATTTCATCTGATAATTTTCAATTACATTCGCTTTGATTGGCATATGTCTTTATTTTTTAATTTTCAAACAGAAACAACTTTTCGAATCTTCACGAAACGAATAATTGGTGCAATACAGACCCATCCGTTTCACAATCAACCTTTTAGCGCTGCGTTTGCCTTTAGCGTAGACGTACGATGGTCGTAACGTTTTAAGATGGCCAACTGAAAGGGGACCAAAACATCTAGTAGTTTACATATACTTGAGGCTGCCATGCATGCATATACAAGTTGGGTGTATGTGTTTGTTTAATGCCACACTTAGCAATTTTCCAGCTGTATGACGGGGGCCTCGAGTCGGGACTTCAGGCGACTATGCTAGTCGTAAGAAGCGACTAACGGGATCGGGTGGTCAGGCTCGTTGATACATGTCATCGGATCCCAATTGCGTGGATCGATGCTAATGATATCAATCACTGGATTGTGTTGTCCAGACTCGATTATTTACAGACCGCCGTCATGTAGCTGGAATATTGCTGAGTGCGGCGTTAAACAACAAACCGACCAACCGACCAACAATGGTGTGTCCTGAATAACCGCCATGAAACTCTAGGCAGTTAGGAAGATGTGTTATTATAGAGTACTATTTTCTCATGGTAATTATTATTATCCATTGAATGCAAGCGTAAATATTCATGACCAAAAAAACTTAGATTCAATTTACTGTATTCGACGTAATAAGCGCCCAGGGCGCTCTCAAACTTAGAAATAGAGCGCTCTTATTAGAATATTATTTTGCAGCGTTAAACAACAAACAATATGAGCAACGACCAACACCGTCAGGACACGCTGACACGCCATCAACCAAGTCACCGAGTCTGATCACCCGATCCATTTAGTGGCCTCTAATCCAACTGTAACACGGAATCCCCACGGGGAGATATATTTTGTGATTTAATATTTATCAGTTCAGTCGTTACACATATTTCGCATCATTCCCAGAGTGAGCTGCACATATTTGATATATTTCGTAGTCCACTCTGTGAATGGTGACAAACGATGTTGCACGACTGAACTGGTAATATAATAATAATGCATCAGGATGCAATTTCCGTGTCCAACACAGCCCTGCACTGGACCTTGGGACAGGTATACAAGGATACTATGGCTGTGAGCCTGCAACTCCTTAATATCCTCGTCAATATGTAAAAGTAAAAGTAGTGTCAGGTAAATTACCACTTACAGGTCGCGTGTGAGATAAGCCTTATAATCGTCATGTTCGGTCAACATCTTACAGACATTGTAATTCATCGGAGACACGTTATGACTTCCTACTCTATGACGCCCCCTGTGTGACAGGTGACATCTGGATATCCATTATTATACCCTACTTATCTATCTTAGGGGCACTTCTCTATAACGCCCACTGAGTCTGTGACGTCAATAAGCTCTGCCTATATCGCTCAGGAACAAGTTATAACATCTATATAACCCCCCATCAGGTCTGTGACAGGTGAGGTGCGGATGTCCATGTCAATGTACCCAATCGATATATCTCAGGGGTGGATACTAACCTGTGGTATACAACTTCAGAGCTCCAGATAACTTTTTGAGCAATTGAGTTTTTACTCTAGGGATTCTATTTTAATTAGGTTATTATATTTTTCATTGGGTAACCAATATTTTGTCACTCATCTATTCATCACTCTGTTGGGTTTTTCCCCAAATGAGCTAACATTTTGAGAGTTTAAAAAAACTATAATGTTTAAGATCTATATAAGGGTTCTAACCAAAGGCTTGACTCGGGAAAGTAAATTAGGTCGTAATTGTGTTTCGGAAATTAGCTCCATTGTACGCATGCTGAAAAAGCTTCATTGGGTATTTACGCGAGCTGTTTTTAAACATACGAGTTTTTCATTTAATGCATGCGTTTCTGTACGCAAGTTAATTGAAAGTAACTGTGATTTTAATATATGATTTTGTTATTTATTTTTTTATTTATTTTTTTTTTTTTGGGGGGGGGGGGGGGGGGGGGGGCGTATTTCTCAGGAACAGGTTCAAACATCTATATAACGCCCATCAGCTGTGTGACATGATATCCATCTCAGTGTACCCTTGTGTCAGGGGCAGGTCATAACTGCTCTTTAAACCAGGGCACCTTTGTCTCTGACCGAGCAATAACGTACTGATTTGCTATTTTAACCGTCTGCCACCTTTGCCTATTGTATTGCAGGTATCTTCCTATCTCGTAAAACGCCAATTGGCAATGACATAGGTTCGTTTTATCTATCATTAACTTTGACGATGAAACAATTTGACGAAAAACGTGTCGCCAACGGAATTCGAACCCGCGAAGGCTAACGTATGTATTCTTCTGCGACGGTGACGTCACGCAGGGTCGACTCGCGTGGTGTTCTCACAGCTAAGCCCGGGGTTCTCGGAAATGTATTAATACGGTTGTCAAAACAATTAGTTTAAACATATACCTTGACTAGGTCTATGAATGTTGGCCATAGTTTAGATAGGTTAAAGCACTCGGACCCCTGGCGTTTGACCTTTACATAACGCCCGCCATGCTGGTCTGTCACACATGGCGAGAGGATATCCGTCAGTTAACCTTATAGCAGGGGCAGGTTTCACGCTCAGCAGATATTTGTATAGACCTGCCCAGAGGCCGATATTCGGCCCCAAATCTGCAGCATACATCAGTATGAATTCCCAATTATTTTGTTACATCAGTTACCTGACATCCAACTTTTGGATTGTTCTTTCAATGACAGTGGGTTACTGTTACAGGAATATTGAAAAGGGTATTGTCCATCAGGGATTTATCTAGACCTGCTCTGTGGCCAATATTCGGTCCAAGTCTGCAGTTTTGTCCCAATTTTGAACAAAATATTTTCCCGAATTTGCCTTCCTTCAGAGACTGATATTTAGAAAAATCCGTGCACACGAAGATTCATGATGATTTTGTTACATACGAGTTGCGTCCCTTGGACGTCAGAACCCTGTGATCGTGGGTTCGACTCCAGGTTCGCCCAGATTATGTTTTGAGCTTTGTCAGCACCAAAACCATGCTTGTGGGTTTCACCCATGTGGTGAACGTCTAAGGGGACGCAATTAGTTGTGCAGAGTTGCGTTCCTTGGGCACGCCAGAAGCATACAATCATGTGTTCGAATCCCGGTGCGCCCTGATAATATTTCGCAGCACCATACCCGTGAGTATCAATTAATGTGGGAGGAAAGCCCAAAGTGATGCAGGTTTTAGACGTGTTTCACTTCGGGCTTTCCTCCCACATTAAGCTGACACGCCGTGATATAACTGGATTACCGTTCAAGGGGAGTAATACCCAACTCACTTAATTTCAGAGCTGAAAAGGGGATGAGTGAAGGCTGTTTTAGATCTAAGAAAGGGTGAGAATGGAAGTATAAAATATAGGCTGTCAGAAAGACCATCATCGGCAGTACAGGAGTCAATACTTGTGCAACACAAAGCTCCACTACAACTCTCTTTGACAACCATAGTCTCGTTCCACTACATACGTGGTTCCCGGTACGTGAGCCGAAGAGTCCCCAGAAGTATTTTTAAGTGACCGATTAATCAGGCCTGACGTTGACAACAATGCCACGACTGTATTACTCAATAGCGACCTGTTCTCCCCTGGCCCGGTGTAATCGGGCTGAAATGAGTTTAAGTGATATTGCACCCGGATATAGGGGTATAATAGTTATACTTGAACGGGGTCAGTGCCAAAGTCGCCGCCAAACTTTTGCCCACATGTGATCTTGGTTGCGCCCGTATGGTAACAGTGCACGGAAAGTTGCAATGTTATACTTCAAATCTGGACCGACGCTTCTGTTGAGCCCTGTTCGCACCGATTATGTCAGCGCCATATCCGTGCTCGTGGGTTTCATCAAAGTGGTAAACCTCTGAGACTGCATCACTTCGGGCTTTCCTCCCACATAAAGGTGACACGCCGTGATATAACTGAAATGCTTGTCAAAGCGGCGTTAAACTCAACTCACTCACTCACTATACACTACTGTATACGTTGATACTATGAAGTTATCTTAAAAAATAATATAGTATATTCTTCTTTAAGCTATACATTTTAAATAATGCAACTGTATTTGTTAAAATGTAACTCTATGTGATTAATGTATTCAGAAGGAACTCTTTAATAATAGATTGACGGGTTCTTTTCTGTATTTGCGCTGCATCACCTTTTGATATGTAAATACGTAATCTTGTTTGATGTATTATCTAATGAACTGTCGTGTGAGGTTGTTAAGAGAAGAATGTCTTATCTGGGGCTTTTCCATATACATTAAGATTCGGATATAAAAGAAAATGCAAATCATTGCTGAAGCGTGAGAAAGAAATTCAAGCTCAAAGACATTATTGTGGCTTGTCAAGTCAATGTTCATCTTGGGTATAAACTACTATAGTTTGTTAAGAAAACAAAATTTAAACTCATATAGAAACATATCACAAAAATGTCATAGATGCACGCTATAGCAAGTCAGAGTGTTAAAAGGTCGTTATTTTCATGCAAAGGTGGCAAAGTGATTAATATACACGCAAGGTGGTCGTCAATACAAGGTGTACACCTAGTGCTCCAGACAGTCGAGCGCACTCGCCAGATCACGACATACGTACACATGCTGCTTATTATCATACACGACAAAGACCAGTGTCTCTCGGTACACCGTTGCGTGACAACCACATGAATAATAACAAAACCAACACCTCGAGATAAAACAATCTGTTGGTTTGGGCAAAGTGCAAGAAGTGCACGTAAAATTGTACAGTAGCGACAAGGGGAGATAACTCTGAAACAGTCTCACGACGTCGGTGCAATCTTGCGCCAGCGCTTACTTTGCAAAAAAAAAAGAGGAAAATCCAAGATATTTCACCTTGTCAATGATGTGTTCTATAAACATTCAAAGATGTTTTTAAAAGGCATGTTTTACGCGTATTATTTTTTGTAATAAAGAAATATAAGCTCTTTAATTTAAAGTCTTTTGATATTACAACACTATATACGCTTTTAGATTAAAAAAGGGGCGGTGAGGTGTCGTCGTGGTTAAAGCGCTGGATCGTCGAGTCACGCTTTGGACTCGTGTTCGATTCGCCACATGGATACATTTGTGATGCCAATTCCTGGTGTCCCTACTCCGTTATATTGCTGTGGGAGTCGACCGATCGTAACTCGCTCTCTCTGCAGATGGCACAGGCAGACTAGTTTTGTGGGTTGTGTGTAGTTTCGTCTTTGAATTAACTCCCGTCTATCCCTGTGTGAGGTCTCGGCATTGACATCATGATGTACACCCACGGGCACGCCAGGAACTTATGATTCCGGGTTCGAATCCCGGTTCGCCCCGATTATGTTTCTGTGTTTGTCAGCACCATACCCGTGCTCTCGGATTTTACCGAAGTGGTGAACGTCTAAGACCTGCATCACTTCGGGCTTTCCCTCCCACATTAAGCTGACACGCCGCGATATAACTGGGATACTGTTAAAAGCGGCGTTAAACCCAACTCACTCACTCACTCACTCACTCACTCATGGTGTACAATTACAATTTCGTCTGAACCCGTGTGTTAATGTAATCAGGGAGACTATACTTATAGACTCCCTGGTGTAATATTATTTGTATGAATTTGGCATTGCTTCTGGTATTATTTTTTGACCGTGAGAGAAATATAACAGTGAATCGCAGCCTTGACTTGTTTTACTGGATCCAATTAGCACAACGAGAAAGATATCAATTTTAGAAATTCTGCAGTGCTGGTCAACGCGTCCTCTTTCCGTGAGTCACAGATTGAAACGCCCCCATTTGCTGTGTAAATGCGACTGGGGGCGGTCGGGTAGCGTAGTGGTTAAAGCGTTCGCTCGTCACGCCAAAGACCCGGGTTCGATTCCCGACATGGGTACACATGTGTGAAGCCCATTTCCAGTGTCCCCCGCCGTGATATTGCTGGAATATTGCTAAAAGCGGCGTAAAACCTCACTCACTCACTCACTCAATGCGACTGGATAATCGAGTCTAACGGAAACAATCCCACGTGAACCTGTTTAAAAAAATTAGACGCGGTTCTTATCGTTAAAACATCAAATACCGTGTTTGTATTTCAACGATAGGTAATACTTCAATTTCTGGACGAACCTATTGACACAAGTATAAGTCAATGCTATTCAAGTACATGAATATCTAACTTACTCAGCCAGTTGCTAAGTTATTCACAGTGTACCAGTGTGACAATCACTGGACTATCTACCAGATTCTAGTGTTACCCATGGAAGGTTCTATAATACTCACTTCGACAAATCCATCGACCTATAGCGGTCACCTATTGAACAAGATAGCAGGTGCCCGCCTTAGACCGCACGTAGCCTGACGAGGTGGACCAGGTGGAGTGTCTTACGTGTTTGAATATAAGAACGAAGCGCTATTCTAACTGTAGTTTGATTATTATATTGCGCTGAAAATGAAGATGCATATGAATATAAGTTTGTTTGTTTGTTGTTTAACGCCGCACTCAGTATATTCCAGCTGTTTGACGGCGGTCTGTAAATAATCGAGTCTCGACCAGACAATCCAGCGATTGATGTCATGAGCATCGATCCACGCAATAGGGATACGATGACCACCCGATCCCGTTAGTCGCCTCTTATAAACGACAAGCATAGTCGCCTTTTACAGCAAGCATGGGTTGCTGAAGACCTATTCTATCCCGGATCTTCACGGGTGTGGATATGAATAAATATGTTCCTGTTATGACTGGACCCATGGAGATCCGGTTTAGAAATTCAACCCATGCTTGCCGTATGTAAGAGGCGACTAACTGGATCGGGTGGTCAGATTCGCTGACTTAGTTGATGCATGTCGTATCCCAAATGCGCAGATAGATGCTCATGTCAATCCCTGGATTGTCTGGTCCAGACTTGATTGTATACAGATCGTCGTCATATAGCTGGACTAGTGTTGAGTGCTGCGTAAAACAGCAAACAAACACCTCCACAAACACGACAGTTCTTGCACATCCGAGATCAAGCCATAATGTTGTATAACATTTAACACGTATGGCATGCGTTAGTGATATCCGTTGCTGTTGAAACATCTTCTCATTTACCTTGGTGTTGCGTAAGCAGAAACGAAAGCTTATTCATCATTATATTTGTGCAACGTTATGTTTGCTTAAACTTTCCTACCCTGATACATTAATTCCAAAATCAACTTTATTCACTTATCAATTTGTGAACAAAATCTCAAGTGTTCTTTCAAACTTCGATTTTACCATTTCTGGCACCGACTGGCGTCTCTGCCTACAGGTACGGCCGTGTTAGCTTTGTCAAATTCTTAAGGCGATTTTTTTTCCACCTCTAGACGCTCGTTGGGTATCGATGTTTATGAGCCGACCCTGGTAGATATTGTTCGCGGGAGAGAAGGGCAGACAGGTATAGACTTGATAAATCTCATCGCCATATTGTGACGGGTCGCAGCGCCATCTGTGTCGCAAGTATGTCCGTGTCAACATGAACGGGAATATCGACTGCAGCGAGAGGGGGAGAGAACGACGACATCGACGATAGTTGTGTCTGCAACTGGTATGGGCTAGAACGGCGTCTTGCTAGATTCCTTGCTTTTGTAGATATAGTAGTAGATTATCGCTGTGTGGCTTAGAGGAGATGTCGACGGAGGACAGAGATCATCGCTTGGAGAAAGTTATACAGGTGGGCTTGTTCAGGTTATATGTATATGTCTATATATCTACTTCAGGTGTGTGTATATATATGATCGCACGCGTGGTGTGTGTGTGTGTGTGTGTGTGTGTGTGTGTGTGCTGTATAGGGTATTTAATAAGATAAGGTTATTGTGTTATAAATCATTTTTCAAAGACCGATAACTGATACACGTGTATACATTTGACACATAGTAACAGGATATTCGATCACTTGTTAAACATTGATACCTGATACAATGTAGCGTTTTTGAACTGTTATTCGTAATGAATGGATATTGTTACTTATCGCATGACCTGGTTGTCATTGATATTAATTGTCATCCGCCGTTCCATTTACGTTCATTTTATACTCGGATACACGAGGAATTGCGAAAATTGAGAACCGGTAAAAACATCACCATGGAAACATGACGCTCTGAGTGCGAGCCTGTTATTACGGGTTGTCCGAAACTGTTATCTATTTATAGAACAGGAAACTTCGAGGAAGCGTTCGGAAGTTTTGTTTGAATGTGCAAAAGTCATTGATGAAAGTTCATAGAATTAGAAAACTGTAGGATGAGTTACTTGGAAAACAGGAGGGGATCACCCCCTGTAAAGGATGACTTGAGTTTCCTGGGTAATGGAGACAGAATACGGCGAAACTTGGAGCTGACATTAGATGATTTGGTAGGGGCATGTCGACATACAGTTATCAGTTTACTGTTACATCCAACGCCATTTTCAATACGACTGCTTGCGGTTTGTTTGCATGCTTGTTGTTCAATATTTGAACTGTTCCGCTTTGCTGAAGCTAAGTGCTTTGATGTATGGCTCATTATGAACAAAATTACTTAGTGCTAAGATAGTCGATTCTGAGGGAGGAAAAATATTCAGCCATAAATTAAAGTGATTTCCGACCATCAGATTTCTCTGGCCGCTTCCGCCGAAGTATGGAAGATGAACATATTTTTGACGCCCTATTGTGATGTAGAACCAAAATCACCAGCATGTAATGCCAGGAAATGTGAAACAATTTGTGTTCGGGTGGATTGATCAGCCACACATCACTTGAGAAGGAATGTGAATGGTCTCGTCACGCCCGATTAGGTTGCCATTGTTGGGCGCTGATCGTCCGCCGGGCGACTGCAACCTCTGGTTGTCACCGACACTGAAGCCATATGTGGTAACCTCTCCTAAAAATGGCGCACCAAACAAAATTAACTAATTGCAGAATCCTTTCAAATGAATTGAAGACTTACGATTTCTCTACTCCTTTTTATGTCCTTGGTCATCTGTCAGTATCAGGAAGCTTTGATTCAAATAATTCAGAACCAACTTTTAAGTCTGCAAACTCAAATTTGAAGGTGTGTGCCAATCTAGTAGCTGATGAGTAGGTGGACTAAGATGTTGTCCCCAAATTGTTATCTTCAAGGTTACTGAAATGAGTCTGTAAACGATCCCTCTACCTTTAAGGAAGCCTTAAGTCACTTAATTTCAGGAGATGAAAAGGGGGGAATTTTGGCTGCTAGAGCTGAGAAGGGGTAAAAATTGAATGGGGGGCATTGTTTTAATAAGTACATGCACTGGGGTCTGTGATGGAGTCTTATGATTATATATTAATTATATGAAATGTTTCACACTAGTCACTTATTAAAAATTATTAGTCTTTATAGACGTGAAATTGCACTAACCAGTTTATGGAAAATAGGCATTGCTTTATTTTCTTTTATTTTTGCTTGTTCATGATTTGAGTCTTCGCAGTGAAATTTTGCCTGTTTGACTGCGGATAGAAACAATATTTGTGAACGAGGTATGAATGGATGGATTTATCAGTTTTCATTTCTGTGCAGGTCTACAATTCTTGTAATTTTACATTTTTCATGTAGTATAGATGTACTTGATCTATTGAATTAGAATAGACAAAATAATCTTGTCAATGTTAACATTTTGATGATTGTGTCACCAGTCAAGGAACTGATGTTTATTTTAATGAAAAGTGTGACACAATATTTGTGGAAGAATATTTTAGCCAAGCCATATTAATATTTTTAATCAAGGCATGGAGTAATGGTTAATACCTTTATACTGTTAAAATGATGAATTTGCAAGCTCAGCAAAATGCATGACTACACGCATTTGGTTGAGAAATAATTCAAGTTACACAATAAAATACAAGGAAAATTTTAGGTTCAGTTCTGACTATGAGATATTGAAGACTTGTTTTGGGCTTTTGTTTTGTAGAATTACAAGTTCATGTCTTGTTTAGTATGACTAAGCAGACTGTTACATTTCTTTAGCACCATACATGCCATATGGCTGCAATAATTATTTAAATGAGCCAAAGTAATTGTTTGTAAATACATGATGTTTAGAAAATGCAATATTGTTCTCTAAAAGTAAATAAAAGCAACAATATTCATTCTATGATCGTAAGAAAAGAAATCTGTGCTAAAACAGTCAATTGTACAACATGAGCATGTGTGTATGAATCACTATCAAATAATAAGAATACCAACTGTTCATGGAGGGGTTGCACCAGTCACACATGCAAAGGCAAAGTCAATTATTCACCTGAAAAAGACATGGAAAAATGTGGTACAAGTCAAAATAGGAAATTGCATGGACATCATTTTTGTCACTTTGTCAAATTTGGAAATGCAGCAACTTCTCTGCCATAAAACCTTTTGGAAGCTTTACTGAGGCCTTGAATTTTGTAACCCTGATCAGGGGCGGTCGGGTAGCCTAGTGGTTAAAGCGTTCACTCGTCACGCTGAGGACATGGGTTCGATTCCCGACATGGGTACAATTTGTGAAGCCCATTTCTGGTGTCCCCCGCCGTGATATCACTGGAATATTGCTAAAAGCGGCGTGAACCATACTCAGTCAGTCAGTCAGTGTAACCCTGATCAAACAACTTTTGAGCAGAGTTGCATGACAGTCTTTAAATCTTTGTGGAAAGAGCATGCTCAAATGTACCTAAAATATTGTACAAATATCTTTTCCCTAACATATTAGCATGTTGACAGTAATAACACTGAGATCTTTACCCTAAAGGTTTTTCGTAAATAACAAATACCCAGTAAATCAACTTACATATATATCACTTGTACAGCTCTGTGTGACCAGGATCAAGGGACCTCTTGTTTAAGTGGAACAGATCACGTGAAGACTGGGCAAATGTCATGTTTTATTCATATATCCTATCTCAGTGTAGGATATATAGGTCATTGTGTTTGCTGTATTCCATATCTTGGGCTATTCTTTATCCCTGAATAAATAAAGAATATACGGCTTCATATTTCCCTAGTAAGCATTGTATGTCTGTATGGAGCTCTGTGCGTCCAGATTATATATTTTATCCTGGATCTCAAAGACATTGATAGATCACAGTTCTATTGTACTATTGTAACCTTTGATGAATTGACGAATCATGAATAATTAATATGATAATAATAACAATTCTGTATGATCCTTATTCATCCATTTCCTGTTAATGTTGATGTCCAGAATAAGCCTCATTAGATTTCTACAGTAGGATAAACACTTGCAAGCCACACTCGATCTTTAAAAGCTTATAGAAGTTTATATGACACAGACCTAGCATGGACATGTCACATAATTATATTTCATATTATAAGAAGCCACGCTCAGTCTGTAGAAGCTAATAAAGTTTATATGACATAGATACCTTAACTGGCATATATTCCATATGGACAGTGAAGTAAATAAATGTCAGTAAATATATATGTATGAGAGATAAATGTTGATTTTCTCTTTATGAAAAGCAAAGAGGGACTTTGTCAGGAGATATGTGTTCTCTGTCAGATCAAATATTATATTTCTGTCTTCATATCAGGAACATATATTAAAATAGTGTCAGTATTTATGATAACAATATTTGAATCTTCGGAAATGCTTTGATCAACAGGTTGAAATAGAGGTCTTTAGAAACAGTCACTGCAGGATATGTGTACACTTGACGTGAAGCTGAAAAAGATTCCACTGCCTGTTGTAGTATGGTGACATGAAGGACAATGCCCATTCAGACGAGGGTGGCCACGGTGGGGTGGTGTTGTCAGAATTGAATTAAAGTTCACATTTTTTCAGCAGAGGCTGTGGAGCGTAGACTATTAGAAAGCGGTATTTTGTGGCTGTTGAAATTTAGCGAACTCTGTGAACTTTGATTAGTCAGGAGTGTGCAATTTTGTATCTGTGTTGGATTATGTATTGTGGTTGTGTTGTAAGAAGTAACATTACGAGATTGGTATTGGTGCACTGACACTATGAATGGCTACTGTTGGAATGAGGTACATGTTTGTGTGGGGACCAGCTCAAAAGCTCAGTGTAGGAATAAAAAGTTCATCACTTACATTTTGAGACATACCCCACCATTGACAAAGTAGACACAATTTCTGGATAACAGCTTCTTTATTTACTGCAAAGGTATAGATCCTTATACTGTTTTCAAGCAAGGCATGGCCATGAAATTGTATCTACTTTGTCATTTGTCAACTTCTAAGTAATGCCTATCAAACAATTCATACCCACCACAATCTCATAAAAATCTGATCTTAGTTCTCGCTACCGCTAAACAAAAATCTGAGGACATCCCATTACGGGTCATGTCAGACCGACCTTGCGCGAACTTTGATTGACCAATGGAATGACTGACAAGAAGTCGACATGAGCCAATCAGAAGGCAGCTTACTCGTGCTTTACGGCACAAAATTCAAATTGGCGACTACGCTTCGAAACATATTTTGACAAATTCTCAATTAAAATTTTGAAACCTGAACAAAAGAACATCCTGGAATGGCTAATAGATGGTCTCGATTGTATGGATTCAGCCGTTAACCCCGTAACTTTCGTTCGGATTACCCTGTGTAAAAAGTTTTCGAGGATGCTTGATTAGAAATCACATTCCGACTGTCACTTTCATGATCTGGTAAGCGACGCTCTGATTGGTCGGATGAAAGGTCGTTCTGACGTGACCCCTAATTGGATGGCCTCAGATCTTTGTTTAGAGGTAGCGAGAACTACGACCGATTTTAACGAGATTGTACCCACCATTCCGTAAATAATATTTCTGAAAATGTAGGCATACTTAAAGAGATAGTTTTGGCAAGTGGATCCTTACTTCATAAAGTTGGCAATGGGGCAGAGTTTGACAAGTTAACTGTTTTGTTGACAACTCGTATACCCGCCTACAGCAAAAACGTTATTTGTTTCAATGTAGATTCTGATCGAATTGTCTCCCAAAAACTCGATTTTGATGGATGGAAAACTTTCAGACAAGTTATCCCCCAAAACACAAAACTTAAGAAATTAATTTCCAAAACTTTTTCTCTGGCATCAAACTTTTACTGCTTAGTGTCGGAGTTACTGGTACGGGAATATTGAAAATGTATTTTTCACATTGATGAGGTTTCATAATATCTCGTTTGTTGACAATATCCTGACCTTGCTGACTTGGTGTTATTAACATGTTTGTTACAAAGGTTCTTTTTAAATCCATTCCTTGTAAAGGTAACCTTTTATGATATATAAAGGTAACATAATATACATTTAAACATGTTAAAATTTATTATGCCTCAAAGTCAGATTGACCAATCAGAGAGCAGAACTACTGACCCCATATGATCCCGTAGACTGTCAGTAAAAATCCAAGATGGTTGTTACTGACCTAATATGAGACTGTATACCGTCAGCATCAGCCAGTTTGGATTTTACAACACCCACCTCACATATTTCACTTGAAAATTCTGGTACAGAAATTTGTTTTTCGGCACTGTTTTGTGTTTCATTAATTGTGACATGCAAAAACATTAATTTTTTTATGAAACCACGGTCGTGACTTTATTAATAAAAAATGGAGAGACAAAAAGCTTGCAACAGAGCTCACTGATTTACAAATAGCAAAGTCATCGAACATACCGTATTCGACGTAATAAGCGCCCCGCTCTAATAAGCGCCCACAGCGATATTTGCTAATATTTTGGCTAGTGAACAATCCCAATCAGCACCCCTTCCGATTGATCAATGTACACAAGACTTATTTATTCGTGTATAATACGCACTCGTGTGTTATATCACCCTTAATTATGGGCAATTAAATTCTTGAAAAATTTACCTGTCGTATGTAAACATTTCAAGCTGTTGGCTTAAACCACGAAATTTACGATCTTTCAACTCAAAATAATATTCTAATAAGGGCCCCCCATTTCTAATTTTTGAGAGTGCCCTGGGCGCTTATTACGTTGAATATGGTAATATAGGATGACCTCACAAAAAAAAAAAATTGATGCCAATGACGTTACATAGCAATAGAATAGATAGCACCTTGTCGTTTAGGAAAAAAGCAGACTGTTTCAAGTTACAATGGCCCACAGATTTCTGATTTCTGCGGGTAATTTTATGATAATTATATCCATTTAGCAGTAATACTTGTTTAAACTTCCACATTTAATGCATTATATATTCCATTGTTAATGTTTGTGTTTAAACTTAAGCGCTATATCGGAAACTTATGTACTGGTCCTGTCATTTAAACCGGTTGTAAGTGTCAAGTTTTTATTTTGACATCACATGTGTGACAACGATACCAAACAGTGTACACTTTTCAGCATAATCAATTTGTTATGGTGTCTTCAGTTGCCGTATATGGTGTCATATTAGGTTAGCAGAACGGCTCCCCCAATATTTCTCTGCTAACCTAATATGACACCGTATACAGCAACCACAGACACCATAACTTATAATATGTTGATATTTGGGTTTTACAGGAACAATAAATCGAAATATGATCTTCAGGTTTCACCTCAGGTATCAATACAAAATGAAATACCATATTCGACGTAATAAGTGCCCAGGGCGCTCTCAAAAATAGAAATAGGGTTTTTTATTAGAATATTATTTTGGTGGTTGAAAGATAAATTTCGTGGTTTATACTGACGGCCTGAACTGTTTATATACGACAGATACATTTTCCTTGAATTTATTTGCCCGTAATTAAGGGGGTATATAACACACGTGTGCGTATTATACATGAATAAATAAGTCTTGTGTACATTGATCAATCGGAAGGGGTGCTAATTGGGATGATTACTTCGAATAAGGTATGTATAATGTCACAAGGGGGATGTTATACATGTTTAATAAAAATCCTGGCTTAAATAATTCATTTTTGCCCCCAAAAGTGTCTCCTTACCATGCAAAGTTAGATTAACCTCTTAATTCCCACGACTTCCTCCTGATGTAAATCTCTACAGTCGCTAAGCTATTATCAGTCGTGATGGTCATATTGATTTGTCCCATGCTATAGATTATCACCTGTGTCTTGATTTGAAACCTCACCTTGTAAGGAGAGATGGCATGAAAATTGGTGGATCACATGTGGTGTTTGAAAGGGTTAATTAAACACCCACATAAAATACAAGGCAAACAGGAGGGGTTAATTAGGCTGACAAATGTGGCAGAGTTAATTATGAAAGACTTGTCAGGGGATCTGTGAGCGACTTATTAAGAGTGTCAACCGCCTGTGAAATAATACCACCGTTATCAAGATGGGCTCTGCTCCATTGTCACCTTCTGGGTCTTGTACTTCGATAAGTCACATTGTAAGACAGGTTTAGTAAGGACCACTGGAGCAGCAGTAGGGTTTAACTAAATATTGCTGTGTAGATTTCTGAACTTTAAGCAGGAATGATTTTCAGGTGGTAGCGATTATTTGCCAGCCTTGCCTATTAAAACAATAATTAGTCTGCGTTCTTGCATGAAACTCCTTCTAATAAAGCGTTCAGAGATCTCGCTTGAGTGGTAGTTAATAAATAATAATTTTGAAAAACATTGATTTGGCTATAGTCGCTGAAATAGAGTATTTTATGACTGTGAAGGTTGTTGAACAGAGAAGTGTAATTTTTTAGGGTATATTCTGACCCAATTTAGTGAATGCTGGAGGTGAGTCGAACAAAATGTTCTTGTTGAAATAACCCTGTTAGTTTTCTTGTTGAAATAACCATGTAGGTTAGATCATATCTTTGGTTGTCATGGTTACAAATATGACTTATTTTCGTTTGGCACGTTTGACAAAAACATTGGACATTCTACGACCAGATGAATTTGGATATTTTGATGTAGAGAAAGCTCAAGTAATATGCTGTAAGAAAACAAAAAATGGTCACTCCATTGAAGAACCATTCTAATATTTTGTTTTCTTTCTGACCTGATGGTGCCCCTGGAGATTTCGGGTTAGAATATATCCCCAGTTACCTTAACGACTAAATGGATCATGTGATCAGATTCAATGACTTATTCTCATGTTGAAGACCCGGATTTGATTCCCCGCATGGGTACAATGTGTGAAGCACATATTCAGGTGTTCCCGCTGTGATATTGCTGGAATATTGCTAAAAGCGGCGTAAAACCATACTCACTCAATGACTTATTCATTGCATTAATTTATGTCATCGGACTGTGATCTTCTGGACAGATTTCGGATTAGTGTAGGTCCCCATTAATCTATCATATTGCATGAGGTGACTATTAAATCTGGTGGTCAGACTCAATGTCCAAACACACAACACACAACACCTTTATTTCAAGTTAGAGGACGCAGGCCCATAGAACATAACATTACCGGAATACAATTACTGACAAAGTGACTTATACAATTTCATTGCATTCAATATAAATTTCGATAGCTGTACAATAGTAGGTTTATGATTAAATGACATCAGACGAACAAAGGATTCCAGTGACGGATTTACAAAGTATTTAGGATCAATGTATCAATATCTTAAATCATTAATAGCAGGGCATGCAAGTGCAAAATTATATTCATTTTCCACTAGACTTATACTCAATGGGCTTACATTCGGTTGACATTTGTTAATTACGGTATATTTATTTGAATCATGATCATACAGGGATGAAATGAATGATTTAATCTTGATGTTAGTGTTGTGAAATTGGTGATTTGTTTGCTGCTAGTTTCACAGATTGCACGTATTCTATACTTCTAAACTTCTAAAATGTTAAGAACCACCTTCATATTACTTTTCTTTTCTTTCTTATTACTATAGTCCTTCACTTTTATTGAGTAATATATGAAACAACAGACCTTAAAGTTTGATTTATTTGTGGAGCAATCTGTCTCCACAATATGTTTTCTACACTAACCAAACCAATATTTAAGAGACAAATCCATTACATGATGAGCTGTGTTGTTAAATACTGTAAATAGTGAAATTAATGCGTCTCCAAAAGAATGCGACCACTGGCCCCAAGCCAAAAATGCCTTCCTTCCAAGACTTTGATTCCGGGGTAGAATAGGTCTTCAGCAACCCATGCTTGCCGTAAAAGGCAACTATGCTTTTCATAAGAGGCAACTAACGGGATCTGGTGGTCAGGCTTGCTGACTTGGTTGATGAATGCCATCGATCCCAATTGCATGGATCAATGCTCATGATATTAATCATTAGATTTTCTTGTCCAGACTCGATTATTTACAGACCGCTGTCATATAGCTGGAATCTTGCTGAGTACGGCGTTAAACAACAAACCAAACCAAACCAAATCTAAGACTTTGATATATCTACACAGGCTCAATGTCCTGGTGGACTGTGTGTCGTCATACCTAATGGTGTAGGATGTTGTCAGTAATATCACTGGTTTCACTATTTGCTGGCTGCTGTTATGGCTCGAACGCCTCTGTAGATCTGACTTGATGGTGATTGGGTGGTTACAGTGTATGACCTGCCAAATATGGAGGGTTACTCAGACAATTAGCCAGTTACAGCGAGGGGCATTTCTCATAATGTCAGTCACTGATTTGTCTGGTCCAAGACTCGATTATTTACAGGCTGTTCAGAAAATATTGCTGAAATAATCTTGACTGGATAAAACAACATTCACTCACTTATGCGAGTACACAGATGCTTCTCATGTGTGATGTATATTTAGAAACATTGTTGCTATATACTAGTCATACTAGCTAGGTAGTTAGATAACTACTAACACCATCAGATGCAGTTGAATCATTCTGACCCACCAGGAGAAAAGGGTCCTCATGGGTACTAGGATACAATTGTGCTGTGACGTCATAAAGATGTTCGAAGACGACTTACTTCAGTGAAGATCGCCACATGTGCTGACTGAACAAAAATATCTTTTTTTTCTCTCGTTAGTTCGTAGTGTGATAAAACATTATTTCAAAACCTTTCAGCATACATATCAACTTTCAATTCATCAGACATTTTTTATGTTTGAAAACTGTAATTATTGCAAAAACAGTTATAAGTCGGAAAATGAGCCCAAATGTTTGTTGTCATGTATCTCTGTAATAAATATCAATCGAAGCTTGTGAATTGTATTTTTGTGTTACGTAGTTTTAAGATATAATGAAAAGTCAAAATAGGATTTTTTACCCACAAGGTCCTTTTTCTCCCAGTGGGTCACATATGTTGTTCGGGGATTTATCTAGGATTCGAAACCTAGTGCTGTTGGGATGCAAATTGGGGGAAAAAAATTATTGTTGAAAATTGGGATTTTTGAAGAATTATTATACATGTATTCTGTAATCAGATTTATTTAAACATTGCCTTGACTGCAATAATGTAAAACCTAATTAAAAGCCTCTTCCTCTTGATAGTTTCATTGTTCTGTTATCAGCGAAATACAAGTCACCTTGACCAAGCCATGACATTAGTTGAATAACAATTTATTTATTCCAATTTGGGAATGTGTGCTGACATTGGCAGCAGGCTTGGAGGTGAATATCGTCCTCTCAGCAGGTTCCAAGGAATCCTTGTGTGATTATCATTTTATCAGTGATGGCTGATGTGCATAATGTATTTTAAAAAAGACCATTTATGATATTTTATCTGGGCCCCCGTTGTATAAAAAGATCTTAGAGCTATGATTATTGTAAGCCTATGTTAAAGTATGGGAGTTCGATCGTCTTAGTGCTAATATTGCTTTGTGCAACAGGGCCCTAGTCTGACCTGTATAACCTACCCTAAGTTTGATCAAAGTCATAAAGGGATAATTACAGAAGTTAATAGTGCTGTTTTTGTTTGAAAACAATTGTTGGTCAATTGTCCAGGGTTGTAGGAAGAGACCCAACATTCCGAATTCTTTTCTGACTGAAGATGGCGGACATGTTTTGTCTGTAAATATTTTTCTTTTGCCCAGACTTAAATAATATTTTTGTTTGAAGCCGTCCTACCTGTGTAGCCTGAGAAAGTAATTACCACAGCTAGAGTAGTTAGTGGTTAGTGTGATCTTGCTGTCTAGATTGGTGTTGTTGATACACTTAACTTGATCCCCCAAGATCGAGATGATCCTGGTTAGATTTGGTCTTCAGCAACCCATACTTGTTGTAAGAGGTGACTAACGGATCAGGGGTCACTCTCTGACTTGGTTGATGCATATCACCTTATCAATTGCGTAGATTGATGCTCATGATGTCAATCCTTGGGTTGTCTGGTTATTAACGGGCCACCGTCATAAAGCTGAAATATTGTTGAGTGCGGCGTAAAGCAACAAACACTGTACTTATGAATCCTGTAATATGGCAAGGTTGCACAAATGGGAAGTGGAACACATGCTTGAAGGTTGCACACACAAGCTGTGGTTGCACATGTTTGAAGGGTTAATTCATATTTAGAGATTGCAATCCAGGTGTTTTTGTTTCAAAAAAAATAATGAAGATAGCCTATGTAGATCTAACCAGTTCTACACAAGACACTGACTATTTGTCAAATTAGACCTTGTTTCATTACTTTGTTCTCATTATTGTTTAAATAAAATTAGATAAAGTGTTCAAAATAGAATTTAAATTGCTGAAACATTTCACAAAAATTAGAAGTGTACTGCGTGTAGTGTTTCTTGTAATAAGTAAAATAGCTCCCTTCCTTTAGAAATTACTTAAGCTGTTTATCATGTTTATTGTTATTGTAAATAACCTGGGAAAGAAGTAAAAAATATTCATGCAAAAATCAACAATGTCAATAAATATGATATATCATAATCAAATTGTTTAATTTTTTAAAAGATAAAATTGTCATTTTCAATTTATAATCAAGGTAGTGACTTATGAATATTCTAAAAATACTTCTTTTATTGTTGAGTGTCGATGTTACTAGAGACAACCTTATCAAATCTGCCTGTCTCCTTTATTAGTTATAATACTTGGTTAATCCTGTGTCCATATTTGATGTATTTTTGTTTCATTGACAGAAATTAGAAGATTCAGTTCTCCGTGACAGCAAGGACTACACACTGAGGGGTGACGACGGGAGCTCGTCAAGAAAGGTCCCAGCTCGTATCCGAGAAATAATCACCCGAAACTTGGCAACAGACAGTCTAGCTTACACAAACGTCACCATGTCGACATCGACCCCTCAGCAGTTGCAGGAGGAGAACCAACTCCTTTCGAGCGAGCTGAACCGTTTGGAAGATCACCTATCTGCAAGTCGGGCGGAGAGAGATGAGCTTGGCATCAAATACAACGCTCTCAGTGAACGGGTAAGAGAGATTTTAACATATGCCATCAGTAAGTTAGAGCAGAAAGTGATATATTTTATTTGTTTTGCCCTTCACTCAGCAATATTGGAGCTGTATGATGTCGGCCTGTAAATAATTAAGTATGGACCATAGGGCTGGGATGAGTCCAAATTTACTACCCGGGTACCCTACACCCTATTATCAGGCCCTACCCGGATACCCACTACAGGTCTCAAGAGTTGGGTACAAAATGTCCGAATGGGAATTGTTTTCCCGCAGCCCTGGCAAGAACTATTTAGATACACGTATAAAACAATCTGATCATGTATACTCTGCAGTTGACAGACACTTTATCCTTAGTCGAACATATAAAAGTCAGAACAAATGCCTGCATAGTGAGAAAGAAATGTGAACATTAGCTATACTTGTAGTGTAACCATTGAGTTTTATTGTTAATGGCATTAAAGAGTATGTAACGTGACTAACCACGGGGCCGGGTAGTCATGTGGGTACCCGGGTCCTACTCCGGACCCACCCGACCCGAGTTCCCGAGTTACCCGTCCAAGCCCTAGTGGACCAGACAGTCCAGTTCTCAGTGTTGTGCGTAACGATCTACACCATCTGGGCACAAGGTCACGGCATCAGTCAAGACACCAAGCCTGGCCACTCTTATGACCGGCATGGGTTGCTGGGGCCCTATTCTAACCCAGAGACTCCTGAAAAGTAGTACATAGGGATATTTTAGGATCTACCGTATATTATTGGGTATGTTTAAACGTAATCACCGGTAGATGGGAGACCATGTGTGTATGGCTGATTGCTATTTCCAGGTTCGTTTACGAGACAAAACACACGGTAATCTGTATCCCTGCATATAAAACAATGCCTAGCAGAACAAGAAATACATCATGTCTTGTGATGTTTAAACCCAAGTTTCACATTTTCGTTGGCAAAGTTTGTAAGCATTGTTCATTCACTTTAAGGGATAGATGTAGTTTTTTTACCAACAGAAAAAGAGTTTGATGAAAGTGTAACCCATACATAAGCCGACCCCTTCCTACAGATTTCTTGCTTATCTACGGTGTTATCTATGGTCATATACGGTATATCTACCTGGGTCTACTTGCACATAGCAACCTTAGGGCTACAGCTTTCGTCACGCTGGTACTCTAATAGACTTCCAACATTCATAGTGCTGAGATCGCTTTATTCAAGTGGGTCCAGATGACATAGGAGTGATGTATTTTGAAACAGAGCTACAGATAAGGAGACAATTATTTTAAATTAACTTGCGTACAGAAACGCATGCATTAAATGAAAAACTCAAATGTATAAAAACAGCTCGCATAAATACCCAATGAAGCTTTTTCAGCAGGAGCTAATTTCCAAAACACACTTACGAGCTAATTTACTTTCCGTGTCTAGCCTATATATTTAGAACAGTTATATACATCTAAAACATTATTTCATTTTTTTTTTAATTTTGGGGAAAACCCAAATAGAGTGATGAATAGATGAGAATTTGGTTACCCAATGAAAAATGTAATAACCCAATTAAAATAGAAACCGTAGAGTAAAAACTCAATTGCTCAAAAAGTTATCTGGAGCTCTGTTGAAAGTTGAGGAGAAGTAAGGCAAAAATACAGTAACTGAATAATTCTGAATGGGTGAGTGAGTGAGTTGTAACACCAATTTGAAAAGCGTTGCAGTTACATCACATGTGTCAGTTTTAGTTGGAAGAAAACACGAAGTGATGACGGTCTTAAATGTTTTGGTGAAATTCACGAACAAGGATACGGAGCTGACAAACCAAATGTGAAACGTCTTGAATTCAAACAGTTTCATGGCACATCTAAGGGACACAACTCTGCACAACAAATTAAGTAATTATCATCACTAGCACTGTAGCAGTAGCCACACCTAGATAGTTGGTTGAGAGAAGTTGGCTGTCTGCGGTTTCATGCCCACTCTCCAATTAGCGAAAACACTTCTGTCATCTGTGAAGATTCCATGGGCTGATGCAACGATCCATGGACGATATTTCAGACATTTTAATAATTAATCGGCAAATTACTGATGGCCAATGACAGTTTGAATCAATGCACAGCAGGGTCGGAAGGCTATATTGGTGGAATCGGAATTAGACGTTTAGCAAGATGAGGAAACAGCTGACAGGCATATTGTATACACAGTGAGAATCTAGCGATCTAATGATTTCGTTATTTGCAAAACGACAATTTGTAATGAGAATCAGTCATTATCGGCACCCTTTGAAACAAATCTCAATTCATTGACGATCATAAAGAATGATTAAGATCAGACTGCAGCTATTTTAGTGGCACTCAATAAGGGGAAATAAGATTAAATATACTACTCAAAGGAAGTTAAGGTACACCCATGAAAGATTAACTATATCAATATGAAAGGATCAGGTGGCCCTTTACTTCTTTTGAGTAGTATATTTACCAAAACCTCCCACCCCAACCAACTTACAAATGCTTTGTTTCACCTTGCTGTCCGTGATTTGCATGAGAGTGACTGCAGGGAAAAGAATAAGGATTAAAAAATAAAGGATGTGGAGTATTCATTGATTAATTCACAAATCAATAATCTTTCATGTGAAATGTTTAAGAAATATTTTTTTAAGGTGTTTTAAGGACTGTCTTCATGTGGAAATGAATGAAACAATAGAATGGGACCCAACCCCCAACCACCAACCCCCATCCCCAACCCCCCCAAAACACAACCTTAAAATGACTAGGAAAGATAGTGAGGTCTTTTAACAGTAGTCCAGTTATATCACGACGTGTCAGCTTAATGTGGGAGGAAAGCCCGAAGTGATGCAGATGAGACATGTACCACTTAAGTGAAACCCACGAGCACGGGTATGATGCTGACAAACCTAGAAACATAATCAGGGTGAACCGGGATTTGAATCCACAATCATAGGTTTCTGGCGTGCCCAAGGGACGCAACTCTGCACACCGAATTATGGTGCCTTAGACGACTGTGCCCTCCACTAGGAAAGATAAGATCACCACATGTTTTTAGATACCTGTATGAATGTGGTGGAGGAATTATTTGAAGTCATACTCATACACATGGTTAAGGCAAATGTCATCTGTACAATAATTTATAATAAAAAAAGTATTGAAAATTCTTTTTAATTGAAAAATAATGAACTCCAGCTGATGTATAATAAATGGATGAAAGTCTAATAACTAATTTTTCATGGCCCTAAGTAGGATGGATTGGTTCACAGAGAACTCGGGTCAGGTTAGGCTTGTTTCGCACGTCACGTTTCACAGGTTTAAATTGTCCAACATGATGAATGTCTTCGGGGGAACATGAGATCATTGTTGCCACTGGTGGGGCCATAATCACCCCGATGTATGGTGTAATGCTTGATAAGATTTCATGCGACTAATCTTCACATATTGATTATTGGATGACAAAAATGTAATTGACTTTGGTTTTGTTTTATTACTATTTTTTTTGTGATCAGTGCTTATTTCAAGTTTCAACTTGTTCTTGAGGTATAACATTTTTATACTGGCGTCATTTTCTGAGAATTGGGAACATGAAGTGGGTGGGATCCTCGAGAGACAGACCCATTAGAAGGCTGTTGAACCGTAACAGTGAAACGGCTACCTGTACAGGTGAAGCACAGACACCCACTTGATCACATGGGGGACCAACCATTTGATAACTGTGTCTGGCTGGGATTTTGAAAAGGGTATTCAAATACAAATTTGAAAAAATTGTTGAAATACACTGGCTGTCCGGAAAAATTGTAATAAAAATGTTTTAATTGATGAGCTCCTACTTTCAACAACGTCAGAGAATTGAATTTATTACGTCTTGAAAACTGAAAATTTTCTCTGTTGTCAACATAAGCATCTTCCCTTTCGTCACTCAACCCCCCTCCAACCCCCTCCCCCCCCCCTCCCCCTCTTCCGCTGTTCCGCCTTCTCTCTCATAGTCCTGCACCAGCCCCTCTCTCTTGTCATGATGTCATTGCCACTGTGATGGCATTGCTGTTGTGACAATGCTACTAATATGATGTCACTGCTGTTAAAAGCCAATGCAACAGTTATCATCATGACGTCGCTACTTTCATGTCGTTGCTACTTTGATGTTATTGCTACTGTGACATGATACCTGCTGGGCTTCCATTACCAGTGTGATGCCTCTGCTACTATGAAGTGTTAGCTACTGGGATGTCATTGTACTATGATGTCATAGCTATTGTGATGTCATTGCTACTGTGTTGTCCTTAGCTATTGTGATGTCATTGTTACTGTGATTTCATAGCTGTCGTGATGTCATTGCTACAACCATGTCATAGCTACTGTGATGTCATTGCTACTATGATGTCATTGCTATTTTGTTATAGCTACTGTGATGCCATGGCTAATATGTCATAGCTACTGTGATGTCATTGCTACTATGATGTCAATGCTATTCTGATGTCATTGCTATTTTGTTATAGCTACTGTGATGCCATTGCTAATATGATGTCATAGCTACTGTGATGTCATTGCTACAACCATGTCATAGCTATCACAATGTCACTGATACTATGTATATAATAATGAAATCTCCTTGCCTCATTCAGACGCGGACATTGTTTGTCCGAAACGGAGCCCTAGATTATGTAAGTTGAATTATAGACAACACTATATACCATGTACACAGCTAAGCTATAGACAACACTATTATTATAACATATACACTAGAGTAGCAGAAACAGCACTAATACAGGTGTGTTAGAACTAGATAGAACTGCTTTATCATGTTCATATAATCTTCTTTTTGAATGAAAAAATATCAGAATTAGCAGAAGAGAATAAATGCACAATGGTAATTGGGTGAGGTTCTTTCCTGTCTGTATTAAAAAACTTATTTTTGTTTCTTTTTGTAAAAATAATTGGCTCAAATAGTTTGAAATGGACGTGTGTCTCTTGTGTGTGTATCTTAATTAGTGATATGGATTGGCCTGACTTTTTTATTTGCAATTTGTTGCAATAATGATTCATGTATTGTGATATGTATCACAATATATTACATGCATCCTTTCATCTGTAGTATTGTTATGAACCTGAATATTAATGGACCAACACGTAGGACTTCCCCTGCACGCTTTTGACAAGATCGTAGCTGTCTACTATTTCATTGGATGTTGCCATGGTCACAGATAGGGGAAAATATCGTGTCATTGAGTTTACTAAAAATGTTAGTAAATTTTGGGAGCTATGCTTTACCACGCGCTATAACCGATGCGCTCAATAACGAGGGAACACTGTACGTAACAACTTGTAATGTGTGTGAAAAGTCGTACGAAAATACGCTATTTGAAGGGGGCATGGCCTAAATGCAAATGTCCGATTGGGATTTTAAATTTTCCGGACCCCTGTCACAAAGCATGCATAATAGACATTATATACAGGAAGCTGGTCGCAAATAACTTCTTTGATAGGCATTTAGAAGTTGGAGTACTAAGTAAGGATAAGAATGTATGGATGAACAACTTCTTTATTACAATTAAGAGTGACGTTTTGGTGTAGGTTCTAACACCGTGATCACTTGCTTGATAACGGTGTTAGAACCTACACCAAAACCTCGCTCTTAATTGTAATAAAAAAGTTGTTCGTCCATAAATTCTTATCCTTACTTGGTCACAAATAGTTTCGCTTTTTCGATCATAGGAATCAGTTGCTAATTTCATCATTTTAGTTCAACTTCTCACTTATATAAACAAGATGAAAGTATGCATGATTTTGAAAAATACAATATACTGGTATTTTCCAAAAATATTGTGGTATGTTTTCATTCGTATTAAGATTGTGGTATACCGGGAAACTGGTAATACTGGTACCTCTAATCTTTAAGACAAGCCCTTTCTCTTAACTGTGCAGATCAAGTGTATCAGTATATCTAGTGTATAACTTTCATATCGCTGCACTAATGTAGAATATGGAAGACATATTTTTAAAGATTCACATTGAATTAGGCATTGTTGGTGTATGTGTGTGAGTGAAATCTGAGCCCAACAAGCACAACAAGAGATCCTTTGGTTCAGTAATGGTGTTCTCCTAACAACTTAGTGGAATGTAGTTTATAGCAGTTATTTAGGTTAGATTTCACGATAACCATATCACTTCATCTAAACTTTCACTAGTCTTTAGCATTGCATTCCTTAGAAGGGTTAGAATTGTATGATTACTCATATTATATTAATAATATTACAAGTTTATGACATCAGAATAACCAAAATTAGTTTTTGACTAGTATTTTTATTTTATCAAACAGAAAATTTAGATTTAAAATATAATTGATTTTTTATTGATCTTGTGGCCGATAATCAAATTGTAACAATAATTGTGTTGAATGGTGAGTTCAATGCTTTGCAACAGAGGTTATGCCTGGCTTGCCTCTGAGTCTAGTACACCGGCATACCTACAGTCTCTCCATGTTAAGCAATGGTGGCTTGTGTAATCGATAGCTTTGCAGGGGACGCTTGAAGTACCGTAAACATACTCACGGTCAACATGTTTCCCTGAAACAAATTACATATCCCAGATATTCCTTTAGTGGTTGGTTCGGCTCTTAAATCTCTTTTAAAAAATAAAGCTGTACTCAACAATCATATAGTCTAGCTATTACAGCGGCCTGTAAATAATCGAGTCTGGACTAGACAATCCATTGATCAATATCAGGAGCAACGATCCCTGCTGTCGGGGAACGATGACATGCATCAACCAAGTCAGGGAGCCTGACCACCCGATCCTGTTAGTCACTTCTTATGACACGCATAGTCGTCTTTACGGCAAGCATGGGTTGCTTGAGACCTATTCTACCCTGGATCTTCACGGGTGGGGATGCTGTCTCACCACCAGCACTGTTAAGTCACCAGTGTAGGTTGGTAGGGACCAATTCCAACTCCTGTGAAAATCCGGGGTAGAATAGGTCTTCAGCAACCCATGCTTGTTGTAAAAGGCGACTATGCTTGTCGTAAGTGGTGAATAACGGGATCGGGTGGTCAGGCTCGATGACTCATCATATCCCACTTACATGGATCGATGCTCATGATGTTAATCACTGGATTGTCTAGTCCAGACCCGATATATTTACATACCGCCGTCATATAGTATGAATTTAGCCGAGTGCAGCGTTAAACAACAAACAAACAAGTGAGACTCTGCTCAATTATACGATGTCCATTTAAAGTGTTGATCTATGTCAGTGTATATGTTGCAATTGTGGCGCCACGTGACAAACATTACCCCTGTGTAATGAGGATGGTCATGACGTGAGATTGAAATGTATCATAAAATGTGAGTTTGTAGGACAACCAAACTGTTTCTAAGTGACTTGTATGAAACCAGTCTATGGACCAGGGTGCCATTGTAGAAAGCGATCTTAGCCTGAGGTGATCGTAACTCCCATGCCTTGTCAAAGACTTACGTCAGTCGTATTGCTAAGGTTGTTTTGTACAACGGCACCCAGGTGCTTGATAAATGTCTATATTGTTTCATCTTGTCAACTTTAGTGTTAAATGACTTCATTGTGACAAATGGATACAATGATCACTGGCAAATATCCCAGGTAATTGTTAAATGCTTATATCATATCCCATAGCCAAATGTCCACAATCCACCAGGTGTTTGATAAATCTCTATATTATTTCATCTTTCAAGACAATTTGTTAGTATGTCAACAGCTGGATACAATGATCACTAGCATATAGACCAAGTAATTGTTCAATGCATATATTGTATCCCATAGCCAAATATCCACAATCACATTTTCGACAAGATTCTATATCATGTATATAAATGCCAACATTGTTTCATCTTTCAAGACAAACTTGGGGTTAAATGCTTCTATTGTCAATAGCTAAACATCTATAGCCTATACAGACCAGGTGTTTGATAAATGTCTATATTGTTACATTACAAATGGCCACACAAGCGCCCAGTATTCTGGTGTTCGTTCATGTCAATGTACTCAAATCCACGGACACCTGGATTCTATTCCATCTGTTGTTTGACTTACGACTTGAGGTATTTATTCACGACTTGACTTCTGTATGTCTTGGTCAGTAGCTATGAAGAGTCAACATTTGTCGGACGATGTACTACAGTGTGTAGTGAATTGCCGGACCTTTTTCTTTTCTTTGGTCCCATGGGTGAACGGAGTACCTGTGTAAATATGTGAGCCATGTGTTACAGTCACACAGTGTAGACTTGTGTGCTCTCTTCACATCGGTAGCTAGTTGCTTTCATTGGGAGTAATGGGGAGGGATTGATTCAAGCTTTCACAGACCATACTTGCATAACTTATTGACTTGCAGGAGAGGAAGAATTTACTTATACTCAATGGGCTTACATTCTGTTAATTACGGTATACTTATATGAATCATGATCATACAGGGATGAAATGAGTGATTTAATCTTGATGTTAGTGTTGTGAAATTCTTGATTTGTTTGCTGTTAGTTTCACAGATTGTACGTATTCTATACTACTAAACTTCTAAAACGTTAAGAACCACCTTCATATTACTTTTCTTTCGTATTAATATAGTCCTTAACTTTTGTTGAGTAATATATGAAACAACAGACCTTAAAGTTTAATTTATTTGAGGAGCAATCAGTCTCCAGAATATGTTTTCTAAACTTACCAAACCAATATTTAAGAGACAAATCCATTACTTGAGGAGCCGTGTCATAAATACTGTAAATCGTGAAATTAATGTTCTCCAAAAGAATGCGACCACTGGCCCCGAGCCAAAAATGCCTTAAAGTTTTTTTATTCCTGAGGAGCAATCCGTCTTCACAGTTATGAGTATGTTTTCTACACTAACCAAACCAATTTTTAAGATACAAATCCATTACATGAGAAGCCATGTTATTTAAAAATCAGGCTCCCTGTTATTTTTTAATCAAACTTGAAAATAAACATTATCGTCTTTATAAAAACATCAAAGAGGTAATCAAGAGGTATCACCATGATGTAACTTCAAATAGAATATGGTGCCAAATGTAGAATTTGTCTCATTAATCAAAATGGCTTCCAGATTGAATGCTTAACAGGGATATACTGTAAATCTTGAAATTAACGCGAGCGTGAATTAAATGCGAATTAAATTGAGTCACATTTTTGGCTAGGGACCAGCGTTCGCATTCTTTTGGAGACGCATTAATTTCACGATTTACAGTAATAGTTTTGGACAAGAATTATTTGGGGAGCTCTGATCTCTCCGATGTACCCAAGAATTGATTATAAATGTCTTTGCATGACAGATGAAATGAGAAAATAATTGGCAAATAAAGGTGCAACTTATTAGAAATGACTTTCATGTACCCCAATTTTAATTAATGTCACTCTTAAATTGAAGGTCACATAATTATCTCCCCTCATACTCCGACATCCAAGCTCCTCACAGTAATAGCCTGTTCGCAGACAGCGCTCCCTGTACTATCACTGCCACCAGTCACAGCTCCCCACTGTGCTAGGTGTCTTGCAACCATGCATGGAGTATAACTCGCAACAACCGACTTCCTGTTATTTTTACAAACAAGTGATGACTGTTATGACACCGAATACACTTCTTCCAGCTAAATTTTTGTTGTTGTTATTTTGAATTTCTGTTTCTTTTTGAATGTTAATTTATTTTAACTTAATTAGTTTGGTGAGAATGTAAGGAGGAAGGTGGGTGCTTTTTCTGCAATTTCGAACCAATCTGATTAAACACACAAGCGAAACTTCATCTGTGAAATAGTAAATCAGTCTTAAGCCATGTTTGTTTGCCTTTTTTTTTTAACACTGCACTCAGCAATATTCCATCTATAAATAGATGTAAATAATCTGTAAATAATCAAGTCTGGACAGACAATCCAGTGATTGACATCATGAGCATCAATCTCAAAATTAGGATGACGTGCATCAAGCAAGTCAGCGAGCCTGACCATCTGATCCCGTTAGTCGCCTCTTACGACAAGCATAGTCGCCTTTTACAGCAAGCATGGGTTGCTGAAGACCTATTGTACCCGGATCTTCACGGAAGTCATAAAACATGATAGTAATGTAGTTGTCACATGCTGGGGAGGCTCTTGTCAAACACCTTCACTATTCAGGGGTGTATAAAGTTATCTAACCTTGTAGTCAAACATCTTCATTAATCAAGGGTGTATTGAGTCATGAGTCTTTTCCTACCCCATAGTCTTGCATCCTCATTAGAGGAGCGTCTAAAGTTATCTCCCTTGACACCCATCCTTAAATTGCATCAAATGTCAACAATGTAAATCTTGACTATTGTCTTCACCATCCCCAGGAGATGTGGTCTATTGTTATGACTGATGGTGGTGTATTGTCTCTAACAACCCCCATGACATACGGCCGTTATTTCCCTCATATTGGTCTATAGACACCGATGCTTGTACAATGTATACAATGCTCCGATGACTTGGTAGCTGAAGCAGCACCTATCATCATTAAACATTCATAAAAAATACATCTCGGTTTGACATTGACTTTCCTGTCGAGTTTATGATCCCATTTATTACACATTAAGTTGAAGTTGTCAGTGTCCTTAGGAAAATAGTACATGTTTGCTTGCGATGGACTTGAAAGACTGGGGGAGGGCATTTGATTCAGTTGGCCTGACACGTGCTCTCTGACAGTAGATATATTTATTATTAATGATTCAGGTTATGGAACTTGAGAAAGAACCTTATAAATTTAATCACCTGTGTCAGTGAAGAATGCTTATTCGTTTGAAGTTTCATTCTCAAATTGAAAGTAGTTGAATACATGTAGCACTTCTATAGTCTCTATTTCTTTGATCTTCTCAGTGAGTATCCTTGTAATTATCTTAAAAAATGAAAGAATTGGTTCTCAGGCAATGGCTTTTGAGGAGAGGGGCAGGGGGTTTCAAACTAGTATGTAACAAAAAAAAACAGTTGTGTAACCAAAAAACAGTTGTGTAACCAAATAAACAGTTGTGTAACCAAAAAAACAGTTGTGTAACCAAATAAACAGTTGTGTACAATCAACGGGAAAGGGCCTCCCCACATTAATGTATTCCTTGATGAGTAAAATACAGGAATACAGTATTTGACTACCTTTGGACTTGAAACATCGGAGGATTTTTTCAGGGTTTTTTTTCAATTGAAATTGAAAACAAAACATGCGGCGAACTTTATGATGATGCGAGTAGTGCCTCAGAACCAAGACTATTATTTTTTGTAGCCTTATATTTTCCAAAGTAAAAAGTAAAAGCAGTTACCGAATAATGCTGTGCTTTATCCTTCAGAATGTAATGAGGATTTTATAACAGGGAGCCATCATAATGGTATGGCCATTAAATCTATTATCATCCCATCCAGGAAAGAATCAAGAGAACTTGATGAGAATTATTGTTATTAATTGTAATAAAACACACATAGATTTCTTCTTATGTTATTTGTCTGAGTGAAAATATGGATAAATGAGAAAAAATTTCTAATATCTCATTTGTGGTCTGTAAGATGCGATTTAATGTCTAGATGGTACTTTATGTAATGGTTAAAGCATTTTAGTGTCACGCTAAAGGCCGTGTTCAAATACATAGAGAGGCTGTCTGGAGAGCGGAAGGTCGAGGGTTCGATTCTTAGCAGAGTCACACCAAATGACATTGAAGATTTTTTGTTGTTGTTACCCTGCCTGGCACTCATCATTAAGGTCATAAAACAAGGGCTGGTCGGCTGTGTCTGAGTGGCATAACCCAGTCAAGATGATCTGATCAATAATCAAAATCTATATTGTGATAAAACGGGTCTTACTTCACAAAGTACATCAAATCACTTAGGCACCTTGATCATAAACATGAAAAGATTTCGAAAATAGCTGATGCCGCCGAGTTGGCGGTACACATGCTTTGCATCAAATCACTTTGGCACCTTGATCACAAACATGAAAGGATTTAGAAAAAATCTGATGCCGCCAAGTTGGCGGTACACATCCTTTGCAAATCCTGCAATCAACCGAAATCTGGACAGCAGTTTACAAACCAGATGTTGATTTTGTTACACGATTTTAATTGGACTATGCATGGACACGTTAGTCCAACCAAAATAGAACTCCATTATTCCAGCCTAGTTCGGCAAGGGTTGAAACTGGAGTTTTACAGTCAGTTAACTCCCTTGCCTCGGGAAGATGATCCCAGCTATGAGATATGACTTGTCTGCACCCAGCTCCCTCGTGTCTGCTCTCTTCCACTTCGTGCCAATTGGCAGATCCTAACCTAACTTGTCCCTACTGGGGATCTATTTCACCCTCCTTGTATCTCATTGGAGTGGGATATTAATGTATATTACTGTCAGTATTATCGCCCTGTCAGTGTATACAGATAGCTAGTGTTTGCCTGGCAGCTAGTTATCTTGAGTATAAAGCTACTGTCCTAGAAACCAAGAAATGTGTACTGTGTTGTGATATTGACTCGAGGATTGTGATTGAATGTCAGGAAAAATTTCATTTTGATATTCAGGATGTCTGTCTGAATGTTATTTTATTCTTTCCACTCAACTTGCCAACGTTTGAATTTCCCAAATTGATGGATATTTTTGGCGGCATCAAGTTATCTCCCCTGACCCTATTCATGTTTGTCCTGCCCTTGGTGAAAAAGTGACAGTGTTGAGGGGAGGTAATAAAAACAAACATTGTTTCGGTTCATGTAACATTAACAATTAAAAATAAAAAGTCACATGATTGTGGCATTCGTGCTGCAACTGGACTCTACTCTTGATGCATTGAGGGGGGCCAGGTGACCCAGTCATCTAAGGCGCCACGATTCGCTGTGCAGAGTTGCGTCACTTGGGCACGCCAGAAACCTATGATTGTGGGTTCGAATCCCGGTTCGCCCCAATTATGTTTCTAGGTTTGTCAGCACCATACACTCGTGGGTTTCACCGAAGTGGTAAACGTCTGAGACCTGCATCACTTCGGGCTTTCCTCCCACATTAAGCTGACACACCGCGATATAAGTGGAATACTGTTAAAAGCGGCGTTAAACCCAACTCACTCACTCACTCACTTGATGCATTGAAATAATCAGTGTAGGCTTTTCATTCGATGGAGCAAGACACACTTTAATGTTCGTCTTTGTAGAAATAACATGGACCAATATTCGTGGTCTTTGTAGAAATGATGTGGACCAATATTCGTGGTCTTTGTAGAAATGACGTGGACCAATATCCGTGGTCCTTATAAATGTAAAGTGTGTACTATAGTTAGTGGTTCATTTCTACATTTGTGGTCATGTACCTACCATTTCTTCTTTAATTTTCATCTATTCAATAAGAGATTCACGTTAAGTTCCCCATCTATGTCATCATAAGAGAATCATCATGTTCATAAATCGTATAATTTCAAGTGGAGTTAGAAGGACGAAAGGTAGACAGACACATGAACGTCTCCTTCCGCTGCATAACAGACAGTTTTCATTTTGTGGTAAGTGTTTTAATTTGTGATGTTCTTCAGCCATCATGAGCAGAGTAACTCCAGCCATAGTGGACAATGCTACGTTTGGTCTCTTACAAAATCTGTTATTTTCTGCCTGTAAACAAACAATGTTTCTCTCACAAAAAATTACAATGCATAGTGTATCCTACATTAATAGCCTATTATGAATGATTAAAGCGTTTGGATGGCACGCTAAGGATGTGTTCAATTCTCCACATAGATACAATGTGTTAAGCGACTCCCACGAAGATTCCGGGGTAGAATAGGTCTTCAGCAACCCATGCTTGCCAAAGTGCGGCTATGCTTGTCGTAAAAGGCGACTAACGGGATCGGGTGGTCAGGCCCGCTGACTTGGTTGATACATGTCATCGATCCCAATTGCGTGGATCGATGCTCATGATATTAATCACTGGATTGTCTGGTCCAGACTCGATTATTTACAGACCGCAGTCATATAGCTTGACTGTTGCTGAGTGCGGTGTTAAACAACAAACCATCCAACCAAACCAATGTTAAGCCCATTTGCTAGTATATTGCTAAAAGTGGTGTTAAACCATGCCCACTCACTCATAATATGTGAGAGGCAAACTCCATCAGTTAAAGAGAGAAGTTCCATCCTCATTTTAAAGCAAGTTACACACAGAATAAGAACTTGTTTTCACTGTTTGCAACAGTTTAATCTGCAGGAGACTTGAATCTAAAGTATGCTAAGAATAACATTTGTCTAGTTAACCCTATTCACATTGACTTATTACACTTGTCGACCTGTGAAGATTACGGGGTAGAATAGGTCTTCAGCAACCCATGCTTGCCGTAAAAGTTGACTATGCTTGTAGTAAAAGGCGACTAACAGGATCGGGTGGTCAGGCTCGCTGACTTGGTTGATGCATGTCATCGATCCAAATTGCGTGGATCGATGCTCATGATATTAATCACTGGATTGTCTGGTCCAGACTTGATTATTTACAGACCGCCGTCATATAGCTGGAAAATTGCTGAGTGCGGCGTTAAACAACAAACCAACCAACTAAATATTACACTTGTCAGAGGGGTACTCAAAGTATGTGATCTTGACTACCAGTGGTCGGACTTTCATTTTTGTGGAAGCCTCGGTGGCTGAGTGGGTTAGATCGCTGACTTTGTGTGCTGGTGATTAGGTGCCTCACTCTGGCAAGTGTGGGTTTCGAATCCCAGACGGGCCTCAACCCAAAAAAGGTACGAGAATCTGTACTTTGCTAAGAAAGTGTTATCCCAAATATAACATTTGTTAGACTTATTACCAGTTGTACAGAAAGTAATCCTGAATAAATGCATATGTCAGCAAATCTACACCACAGAAAGGTGCAGATGATTGATTATACAAGAGTGATTATGATATTCAGGCAAAGCTGTTTTATGTTGACATACAATCATAAGCAACAATTTACATTTTGAAGAAATAAAAGGTAAATTATCGCAAAAGCTCAATGCTGTCATGTAAACTCTCTGAGCTGGAAGTGATTGTCACAGTTGGCTCTGTGTTCTTTTGAACACCTTGTACAGTAAGCCGATCTTCTGTGTTTCTTTGTCAGAGTTGGTTGTAATCTTTTAACTATGTCAAAAAACCATGCTGATTAGCATAAAGCTAACAAATGAGTTTGGGTCAAATGTTCGGTAATCTCCAATGCTCCCGTAGTGCAGACAAGTCACTGATCAAAACGCTGCAAACCGATATGGTTTCATGTGATTGGTTATTGAAATTTAGTGAAGCTTATCACCATCTGAAACTCATGAACCAGTCGTGTTAAGTGGTAGCTATTGTCTATATCGCCTGGCTGGCGTTGTTGTGTTATTTGCACAGCATGACGAGAGAAACAAGAGGCTGTTATAAGTCGTATTCACCCCATGGTGAAGCCGCAAATCATTTCGATGGCTGATTGAGAGGGGTCGATGTCAAACATTTTCCGACTGTCACCTGAGACAAAGCAAGTAAGCACTCCTGATCAGCCTCAGTCACCTCTGCCTAGCTCGAGTACTGTCAAAGACGAAGACTAGGATTTAACACCGCCTTAGAGTTCGTGCCAAGGCGTGACAACACAGCTTAAGCAATGGCTTCTTATCCTTCTCCAGTGTCACTTTCGGATACTTTCGTTTGTATTTAAGTCTTTTTATTCCTGGTTTGGATTGGCATACACATCTGGTGTGTGGAAATACACTTGCTTAATGAAATATACCAGTCCTCAACAGGTTTCACACCTATATAAACAATAGAAATAACTGCCGTGGAATTTCCACAGCGAACCGTCAAAGAAACTTGCCACTGTGAATGTGATTGTGCTTGGATATGGTTGAAGTGTGGTCCAAGCTGAACCGTATTTCTTGCTGAGCGTTCATGTTGGATTAAAGGTGTGAGAATTTCTGTGTGACCAAATATACTAGGATTACATGTGACTGATTTGTGTGGAGTATTGATACATGGGGAACATACAAGCCATGAATGCTGGATCGGGATTAGTTGGAAGATAGGGATTGTTGACCTTGAGTCAAGTTACGTTCTGTCGTGCTACTTGTTAACGTCTTCGGAGACGCTCAGATTGTAACCTCTTAATCAGAGACAAGGATCAGTTATGTACTGAACTGTTTTTTGACAAGGGTAATATTTTTTATACCAAAAATACAATATATGTCTTTCTTGCAAACGTTGGAAAATACAAATATTGGAAATGCTACAGTATTTTGTTGAATGGATGGATCGTTCTTGAAGCAAAACCTTCTTTCCTGATGCTTGGAAATACTACTTGCTGACAACAATCAACTGGATCTTTTATGTTGGCAAACACATCAATCTCAACTTTAGACTTTTTTCCAGATACATCTTGTCTGAACATACCACTTGCCAACAACTGCTTTTGGTTGGGTATGGACATACTGCTTGTGTGATGACTGGTCTTTAGTAGTTAGAGATTTCCATGTTTGAAGGAGTTGTGACAGATTGTCGTAAGTCCCACAATGGCAAGCAAGGAGGAGCTGCAATCCGTCGATGCCACTGAGAAGGATAAGGATGAGAAAGCAAGTGACAATGGCCCTTCTGATGAGCTTGCAAAAATACGAGCTAATCTCCGAAAAGCTAAACCGGAAACGTTTGGTCCAGGATTTGTGCAGAGGAGGATATCGGAAGCAAGTATTTGGGGCATTGAGAATACAGAATGCTTCTCAAATGCCATATATACTTTAGTAATATGAAAGTATCGGGTGGTCCTTAACTTTCCTTGGTTGTATATCTTATTTTTATGGATATGAAACAATGAGTTTTCAAAACCTTTATATTTGACTTTACATAAATCTTCTTTATTAGTATATCACAACAGCTTGTTGAATTTGTATTAAGAGATATTATTTTGAAATAGGATTACCCATTTAAAATAATTAATCAGCTTTTTCCCAGATTGTTTTTATTGATTTCTTATTATTTTAAGACCCAGTGCAAAAAACATTAGGCTGATTATACTGACTCAGAAGTTTACGTAGTTTTGAGAAAGCTGTGTGTTTTGTAATCTGTGTGAACCTGAAGGTTGTATTATAGCACGCTGAATTGTGTTTATGCATCATGTTATGAACCTGTATGTTTAGTCGATTGTTATTTAGTTGGTCCATGGCATACCGTCAAAACATTTGACGCAGTAAAAGAGTTCTTCGATCCAATCTCATTTAACGATTTTCGACCAATCAGATTGCTGCACACACTTCCATTCATTGTGCAATAGTGCTTTGCAAGGGCAAGGTTAATTATGTTAGTACCTGTGTCCTTCCATTTCAAGGCAAATTCTCCATGTCTGCGCAGATTCCGAGAATTGTCAAGAGGATTCATGCATTACAGGAACATGTGTCCTCTATTTGATTTTTGGCCTTGTATTATTTGCTGGAAAACATTCAATTATTTTTCTTGGCGCTGACATGTTCCACACACAAAGCTATTTGTGATTACTAACTATTTTAGAAACAATCCCCATGAGCATTAACGCAATGCTCAATTTGACTATCAGTCATAGCTGATTCCTTGCATAATATATCTAGAATACTCTCCCTAGTCCTGACACAGAGATTTTGCTGACATATATTCCCTTAGTCTTTGAAGTAAAAGGCGATATTTTGGCGCACCATAGAGTGTGAAAATCCAAATTACTAAGGTTGAGATGTTTGGGATCGATTACTGAAGTAATCAGGGTGGTGCATCATGGGAAAATAAAGATCATGAGTGACTCTTCAACCATATATGAAATAAGAATTTTTAAGACATTTTGAGTGTCTGCATCACTGTAACCATGGTAACAATTGTTGAAATTATTGATTATTTGCAGGTAACCCTCATACAGTATAAGGTTCTTCATGTACAGGTGTTAGTACTCAATTGCCTGCTTCAACATTATTGTCTATATTGCCTGCTTCAACATTATTGTCTATATTGACATGGGGCGGTGGGGTAGCCAATGGGGCTGGGACGAGTCCACATTTACTATCTGGGTACCCGACCCCCTCTTACCCGACCCTACCCGGGTATCCACTGCAAGTTTCAAGAGTTGGGAACAAAATGCCTGATTGGTAATTGTTTTACTGCAGCCCTGACTAAAACTATTTAGATACATGTATCAACACAATCAGATCATGCGTTCACTGAAGTTTACTGAAGCTTTATCTTTACTCAAACATATACAAGTCAAAAGGAATGTGTGCATCGTCAGAAAGAAATATGAACATTAGCAACTTGTAGTGTAACCACTGAGCTATAGTGAGTTTTTGTCATTAAACAATATATCACATGACTAACCACGGGTCTGGGTAGTCCTGTGGGTACCTGGGTGCTACTCAGAACCCACCCGACCCGAGTACCCGAGTTACCCGTACCAGCCCCAGTAGCCAAGTGGTTTAAAGCATTCACTCGTCACACTGAAGACCTGGGTTCGATTCCCCATATGGGTACAATGTGTGAAGCCCATTTCTGGTGTCCCCTGCAGTGATATAGCTGGCATGTTACTAATAGCACCTTAAAACAATACTCTCTCACTATATTGCCATACATTGCACCTACTGACTTCGGATAATTAGTAAGGTCAATGAAGGTCACTTTAAAAAACACCATCCTCTATTTCATCAGACCTACCTGTCGGTAATTACCTGTCATTGTTTGGTAATTTGTGTAATTATTTCGTCGGACCTACCTGTCAGTAATTACCTGTCCCTGTTTTGTAATTAGTGTAGTTAGGTGACATGCTGTTGTAACAGTAAATGAGTCTAGTATCTAGTGTGTGGATAATGTCCTGACTAGGTCAGAATGTTCAATTTATCTTAACGAGATTTCGTGCTTCATTTGTAATTTGCTTAATGAATCAATTAATGAGCAAAGTGGATCATCAAATGTGCCACATTTTTGGCAGAGGCTTACAAGATTGACATTAATTGAAATTGATATCATTGTTTGTTTTAAAACAATTGAATTCAGAAAGAAAGATATTGTCCTCATCAGCCTTTTTTCTACTGGTTTTACTGAATAGAAAATATTGCTTTTTACACACAAAATACAAGAAATAGGGAATACATGTATTTCATAGTTATGAATAATATTATTTGTTTCTGTAATTGGTTTTATAAATTATTTTCATGTTTACACAGAGCCATTCTTTGCTATATCTTAACAACAATAATACAAGATAAAAATCATAAGATATCAAGCTGCCACTTATAATTATAATAATAGTATAATAATAATAATATTAATGAATTTTTATATTTTAAAAAGAAGAAAAAACGGCTTATTTTCACTGTTACATCAAAAAGATTTCTGATATTCATCGTTCTGTGAACAAAGTATTGCAGTGTTTATCGTGTGACTTCAGTACATCCATTCAGCTCTAACTTTAACATAGGCTTATAGCACTAATATAGACTAACGCTTAGTCTCTGAAAATATATAATTTTGATAGAAACAAACAGAGCTACAGATAAGCAGCGTATTTCCGTAAAATACTCCCCCAAAATATTCAAATACTTTCAATTAACTTGCATACAGAAACACCTGCATTAAATGAAAAATGAAAATTATAAAAACAGCTCGCGTAAATACCCAATGAAGCTTTTTCAGCATGATGACAAAGGAGCTAATTTCCGAAATACAATTACGAGCTAATTTACTTTTCCGAGTCAAGCCTCTATATTTAGAACAGTAATCATGGTAATATACATCTAAAACATTATTTAGATATTTTTTTTAAATCTTAAAATGTTCACTAAGTTTGGGAAAAACCCAACAGAGTGATGAATAGATGAGTGAAATAATATTGGTTACCCGATGAAAAATGTAATGACCCAATGAAATTAGAAAGCCTAGAGTAAAAACTCAATTGCTTAAATATTTATCTAAACAACTCTATTGAAATTTAAAAGGAGCCCCAGTGAGATGGGAGAATTGGAACCTGTGGACAATCTAGACTTGCTTCATTTAGGGCTTTAGCATTACAGTAAGGGCAGAGCAAAAACCTATATAACATGGTTCAGGGGCTGTGGGACAGGCAAGTGCTATTATAGCCCCGTGGAATAATGAATGTGGGATTTAGCCCAAGAATGCATGTTTCATGATAGACAAAGGAAACATATAATGCATGTCAGTGATATATTTCTTTGGTGAATAATATTCCTTTGATTGCAATACATGAAAGGAAAGTAGCATCTTGTCATAAGTCTGTCATGTCTCAGGGGTGCCTCGTCTGGCTTAACATTTTATCCACTGTTGTATCAAATCTGAATTATTCAGACTGTTTGTATGGCTATCTGACCAGCCAAGGTGACCAGTGTTTATGCTTTGATAGGCCAGATAATTGCTGCAATTAGCCATGTGTCTTTGACCGCTGATGCCATCACGGCCTATCGATCTTCTCTGTCCACGAAGGGTCATCCATCGTAGATGCTGTTATCCTGACAACTGATCGTACATGAAGAGGTAGAAATCTCTATTGATTATCAATTACTGTGATTGTCAGGTGTACTGTCAGGTGCAAACTGGAATACAAACAGTTACAAACGTTCTACAAACATTTAGATACACACACGTGAAAACAATTCAGTGCTTGATACGGCGTTGTCCTCACCACTTATTGAATGTAAATGTTTGTATTTCTGAGGACTTGAAAGTATATGTTGAGACTTGTGATTATGGCAAGCAGTGTTTATCAAGCGAAGCACAACGGAATCAATTAGCATGCTTGACGAGAGGAATGATTTGCCCGGATCAAACGACTGGTAGAAGCAGCCTGATATCAAACATGGAGAAAGAGGACCAGCCATTTTATATTCTGAGGCTGAGCCTGGGGATATTTAAAAATATGGTCCAACCCGTTTCACTGACATTGTTATACATATTCCTCGCATTGTAGGAGTAAAAAATAATGTGCCCTTTTCTTGCAGACATGTGTCTAAAGAATGCAGTTATTTATTCAATTTAAAATAGTTAAGCACCTGCATATGTTGGGAAAAAAATAACAAGGCTCCAAAAAGAATGCTGTGTCAAACCAAAATCATCATCCTCCCCTAACCCCTCGAAAAGCAAATGAATGCTCCCTCACTTAAAACTTTAAATTGTTTGATGGGCATTACTTAGAAGTTGACAGATGACAAGGTAGACACAATTTTATGGATAACATCTTTAATACTGTAAAAAGCGATGTTTCGGTATAGATCCTTATTCAGTCTTTCTTGACAACAGTATAAGGATCTATACCGAAATGTACTACCTTGTCTACCTTCTCACTGAAAATGTTTTCTTGTTATGGGAATGTATCAGTGATGATAGTGATTCTACTTAGGGTATTGGGACACTTTCATTAGGATTTTATTAACTTTTTCCTACTCTGTTATTTACCATCCTTTAGTTTTATATCCTAGGAATGAACGAATCTGAATTACTGGATGTTTTATAACTTATTGTTTGTTTAAAATCTCTTGGTTTTAAGATGTCAGCTTCAAATAACTTGGTGAAATCAGATTCATCTGATACCATTTACTGAGCAGCCACAGATATTTCTGATACTGTTACCCTCACAACTAGTTGCAATTGCTAAGTCTGTCAGGAGTCAGTATTGATTGCATTAAGACTGAGTGACAGGTGGATTATTGACAAAAACAATCAGTAAATGATTGATATTTGTCATTTACAGAAATGATGTCCTCGGACATTCTGTGATAGGCAAACAATGTTATTGAAAGAAGACGTTATTGATAAGATTGAGCTTTTCCCGTCTGCAATTTGGTATATTATTAAAGCCAAATGTAAGTCTTTTGACATGTTTGATGTTGGTTGAACATGAAAATACAGATTAAAATTGCTTAAATATTGTCTAGTGGCATAAAACCCAACTCACTCTAAACTAGACTAACATTTAGTCCAAGAAAATAAGTTATCTCATTATAAGATATATATCCACAAAATAAAAAGTAAATTCTAAATTCTTTATACAGTGAGGCAGTCTAGACTTGCCAAATGATTCTAGGCATGAGTTGGGTTCAATCTTTAATACATTCTCTTGGGTCTAGAAGACAGACTAGATATCATTTGGTAAATTCTCATTGATTAAAATGTAATGAATATGTATATTTTCACGCAAAGAGATTTTGAATTAAAGTTTACAATAAATTTCCTGACATGTTTGGGTTTGAAATAAGCAAACTGTCAAAGAATCATTTCAAATGGTTTTTGGTTTTGGTTTTTTCTTTCTTTGTTTTTAACTTCAAAGACTTTAAAGCTCACTGTTCCGTTTTAAGGGTTGGGGTATGCTATGTATAACTTAGAACTGCACAATTAAGTGTTCACGGAGTAACAAGTAGATCTATTTTTTGTTTACTTATGTGCTTATGAATTTCAAATTCACCAGAAAAATAAGGTTTGTGTGACTTTGGAACTTTCGACTTTGGGGGTTCTTGGGGGTTCAAGTGCTAACACACACAGGACAACTAATGAATAAAAAATGTTCACCATAACCTTGCTGCCTTCCTTGTTTATAGCACCGGAATTCCCTGTGCAGAGAGGTTAAAGCATTTGCTTTTCATGTCGAAGACCTGGGTTTGATTCCCCACATGGGTACGATGTGAGAAGCCCATTTGTGTTCCCTGCCGTGATATTGCTGGAATATTGTTAAAAGCGGCATTAAACTATACTCACTCACTCCAACCACTTCCGCTGACATATCGTGATATAACTAAAATACTGTTCAAATGGTGGCAAACCAAACTTACTCCTTGTTGCAGAAACAGCTGATTGCCGCCCCTGGTGGCGGCTTGGCCTTCAGAGTGGGAATGGCTCACCAGCACCGATTTCATACAAAACATTTTTAGCCCTGTCTGGATTTCAAATGACCAATCTCAGTTCCGAAGTAAATCTCTATCCCTTGTTGTATAACCACTAATCACTTGTGATAGATTATAGGCAGATTAAGGATTACTTTAAATGGTAATTAGCTAATCTTTGAAAGGGACTTCAGCTTTACCTGTAATTACCCATTTACCTGTAATTAGAGAGCTGTAGACACAACTGAAGCAGATTGCTTACAGCTTAGGAATGTCTATTGTCCTTTATGCAAAGCTTGTTGTATGTTATCAATTAAATCTATGGCTTTGTTTAGAGTAAATCAGAGATTTTGATATGTCTGTGAAAGTGGATCTCTTAGTCCTATCCTCCATTTATGTAATAAAACTGTAATGTAATATGATTAAGGATGTTTTCATCTGAAGTATGAACTATCAATAAACATATGTTTACTTTGAATTTCAGTATAAGTGAATTAATATTTATTTATTTTAAATATTTTATTATAAAACTGACAATAAGATAACCAAATTATCAGCAAAATATATCCTATCTCTGTATTTCTGATTATGATATACACATTGTTATTTATTTGTATTTTTTATTTACAATTTTAAAGATGCATTTTTTTATCTACAAGGCATTGTTTGCTGCAATTTCAGTTTTATTTCTTAACATATACAGTTCATATTAAACTTGTCATACAGACCCAGAAAAAAATATATTCAATACAGCCCATGCATGTCTATATTAGTTGGCAAGTCTAGATTACTGCAGTTTTAAGAAATGAGCATCTTGGCTCCTTTTTAATATGTTTTATTAAAATAAATTAACAACTGTTGTTTTATCTGTAAAATATTTGCATTGAGAGGAGATGTTTGTCGAAGTTGAAATGATTAGTTGTGTTAATAACATAATGTAGTATTATGTATATCACACCTTCACTAGGGAATAATCAGATATTAGTACCTGAGACACATATTGCACCTCTCTTTAATGATATTACCAATATCACCTGGGGTGTAGTTAGCCTCCTGGGGATTACATTCACTGAGCCATGTATGTAACAGGTAGATCTAAGACTTCAACTGAGCAACAGGGGATTAGTATAATTCCTGCTACCTAGGTCTCGTTAGTGTTTCCATGGACGCAAGGTACAGGTGGGTTCGTTATCCTGTCAAAACATGTCCCAGGAGGAGTATATAGGTGTGTGGTTTAGGTTATGGCAGCATTCGATCACAGTCCTCAATCGGGTAAACATGGCAGCAGAGTACGATCCTCTAGTCTTGGCTGTGAGTAGATATACCACTTCCCTGGATACTTCTTACATTGAACAACAGCACTCTGTTGGAGTGACATGTTTATGTGCTAATTCATGGTGTTCTATAAGGGCTGTGTTTCACTTATGGATCTACCTGTGTTTTATGTACCATTCTGCTCTATTGGAGATTCTTGGTTTTTTAAAGTGGGATTTACCTATGTGCCAGTGACTTATTTGATTTAGATTTACCTTTGTTTAAACAAGATTTATTCTTCAGGCAGGGAGTTTGAGTGTTTTATGCAGTTATAATGGAAAAAAACACATTTTCGTTTTCACTTGAAAGACATGTTTGTCTGTTTTAAGTTTAAAATCTTTTTTTTTTGTCAAAGAAAATCTTTAAGAGGTATAATTTTTGTGTCAAAAAATATCTTTAGAAGTAAAAAAAAAATTCAAAGCGTATCTTAGAAGTATCCATTATTGACTGTTATTCTCTATTGTATTTTAAATATAAGAACTACATTTAAGGCCCTCGTATGTGTTGATATATTGGAAAAGTGGCAGTTTTAATAGCATTACTCGCCTTATTCCATAATGAATCATACTTAATCATTGCAGATCGCGATACATTTCTATTCACAGAATTTTTATTTTTTTTAATTATACCCTGGGAGACTGAAATGTTTCGCAGACTGTCTCCACGTTTGTAGATATGATATCTGCCACAACTACCTTCAATGTATGCGTGGCAGGAACTGCATGTTAAATGACTGGGACTGTCATTAGGTTGAGTGCAATTTGAGATAAGGCTGACAAATGGCAAAGTTGTCAACATTTATGGTGTAGGTACCTTGTGTATAATGACATGGGTTTTGACCTCTTGCAGGCTGTCTTTGAACAAATCTCTACAGTATGACTAGTTCTGTCTTGCCTTCATCAAACTGATTTGAGTTTTCTGTAGTCAAGGGAAAGGGTTTATAATTGTGTTGAGTTGAAAATTGATAATTTCATTTTTTAGTATCAACATTGAATAAGGGGAATATTATGTTCAATTCATTATTGCACTAATTTGCATAACTTAAAATGTGAAAATACAAAGTGTAAAAAAATTGTCTTTCCTATTTTGTAATATGTTTATTTTCTGAGAAATTTACATGACTTTAGAAAAATTAGAAGACGACAAGTTACCATGGGTTATTAAAGTAGTCTTTTGAGTATAGAAATCGGTTATTGTCTATAGAATGTGAATGAGTGGTAGTGAAAAAATGGACTTTAGTCTCTAACCAACTCATACCTCTTTTGCCATCTATGTTTTTCAACAACAAAAATGCCAACCAAAATCATAAGTGAAGGTGGTATTTGGTATTTGTACTTAGTGGTCTGCAAGCCACAGAAGACAGGAAGTGTGACAGAGTTACTGTTCTTGTTTCAGCTGGAGCAGTCCCTGAAGGGAGATGGCCCCGATGATGAATCCCCTTCCAAGGGGCTGGTGCAACAGAACATCGACCTGCGTCGGAAGCTGGAGGAAGAACACGGCAACTATAAGAGGAAACTCCAGGCGTACCAAGATGGCCAACAGCGCCAAGCTCAACTCGTGCAGAAACTACAAGCGAAGGTATTTACATATCAAACTGGGAGCAATAGGTTTGGGTGTCTTGGGAATTAAGGTCAATAGTTGATAATTGGTATCTCGAGTGAAGACATTTACAAACCATCTGGGGAAGAATTTGAGTATGGTATGGTCGGGTGTCTTGGGAAGTATTGGTCATTTTGAGGTTAAATAGTGGTGACTCTAATTATGCCAAGATGGTGTCAGTTCATAGCAAGGCACAAGCATTGATGAAGTTCAACTATGGGGTAAATAGTCACAAAATGAAGGCAAACACTGCAGCAGTCATGGCACTGTAATAGATACTTGGGAGTTCATGGTTCTGTAAGCATGGGGTGAAAAGACCAGTGCACATTTATGATGGCTCTCCGGTGAACAATTGACTTGCCCTTGCATGTGTTTGTGATGGGCATCACCGATAGGGCAGGATTTGCTCACCTTTTTACAAACACCTGGTTTCATCACTATTTGATAGTTATTCACAGACACATGCTCATAACATGTAGTCAGAGTCAGATAGTGAACTCAGTAGTGGAGATTTCTTATAATTATGAAAATGGTTTTTGTGACCTTTATTGAACAGCTAACCTCTCAACAGGATGAGGAAGGGCTGGTATTAAGATAAGTCTTATGGGAAACACTTTCAGAATCAGGAGATTTGCAGTATGGGGTCAAAGCAATGGGTTAGATGTGATAGTTTCCTGCAACTTATTTTCCTTTGTAAGAAGAAAGATACTTAATGAAGAAGTTGCATTACAGCTTCTTCAATACAAGAAGAAATGTCAAGAACTGGAGGATTCAGTTCGAGGAAGCCAATATGATTTTCAAAGAACGTCCATTAAGGTAATTATCAAATGAAATCATGGTAATAATTCTGCCCTTTACAACACAGGTCATTCAGTACAAGAAAAAGTGTGAGGACTCAGACCTGCAATACCAAGAGCTAAAGGCTCATTATGATAACGTATCAGCGGTAAGCTTGTGTCTGTGTGCTGTGATAGTGCTAGCCCAACAACTGGTTATGTTGAAGACAACCTTCTATAGTCTTCACCTGACATCTCTCATTTGTTCATCTTGGCACCTGTGTGAAGTTTCTTGCAAAGTCTTGCATGTCATTTCTACTTTCAGGAAAGACTTTGAATACACACTTTGTTTTAACTGTGCACACTATTTGATCAAAGTATGTCTTATCACAAGTGACAATTTCAGGCAGTCCCACTAATATTTGTTCTTTTACATGCACTACCCCCAAAAGTACTTAAGTTTTAGCTGCACAAAAAATCAAACTCACTCAAAAATGAAATTAAGTGCTTTTATGCTTGCTTCGATCTATCCAACTCTTTACCTTGGTTGGTTGGTTTGTTGTTTAACGCCGCACTCAGCAATATTCCAGCTATATGACGGCGGTCTGTAAATAATCGAGTCTGGACCAGACAATCCAGTGATTGATATCATGAGCATCAATCCACGCATTTGGGATCGATGACATGCATCAACCAAGTCAGTGAGCCTGACCACCCGATCCCATTAGTCGCCTTTTACGACAAGCATAGTCACCTTTTATGACAAGCATGGGTTGCTGAAGACCTATTCTACCCCGGAATCTTCTCGGGTCTTACCTTTGGAATTTGGTCAAAGAGATAGCTGATGAAACCAAACTTAAAATCTTCACCTTCAGCTCTCACAGATAGGTCCTTTAATTAGAAGCAGATATTTAGATAAAAGTAAATACTTTCATGAGAAAGAACTGGTGCAGGATAACAATGCATTGACCAACTACATTACCCTCTTCAGATTAGCAGATGAATTAGGCATCGCCCAGAAGTATATCCACATTAATCAGTTTATCAATCCATTGCACATCCACTCATCCATCCCTCCGTCCATCCACTCATCCATTTGTCCATCCATCCATCCATAAATCTACTTGTCCATCCATCCATCCCTCTGTCCATCCACTCATCCATTTGTCCATCCATCCATCCATCCATAAATCTACTTGTCCATCCATCCATCTGTCCATCCACTCATCCATTTGTCCATCCATCCATCCATCCATAAATCTACTTGTCCATCCGTCCATCTGTCCATCCACTCATCCATTTGTCCATCCATCCATCCATAAATCTACTTGTCCATCCATCCATCGATCTGTCCATCCGTCCATCTACTCATCCATTTGTCCATCCATCCATCCATAAATCTACTTGTCCATCCATCCATCGATCTGTCCATCCGTCCATCTGTCCATCCACTCATCCATTTGTCCATCCATCCATCCATAAATCTACTTGTCCATCCATCCATCGATCTGTCCATCCACTCATCCATTTGTCCATCCATCCATCCATAAATCTACTTGTCCATCCATCCTAGATCTGTCCATCCGTCCATCTGTCCAACCATCCATCCACACATTATCCCAATGATGTTCCAACCCACACAGTTCCTCAAGTCCATCTGTACCAATGATGTGCGGGGATTTGTTGAGAACCATAATTTCGTTTAAGATATGATGGTGTAATGACCAAAGACATTTTGTCTTCTTACTCATAGTTCCCCATGCCATATTTATTCCATACCATCCATGAACCCTAAGGAATAGTTTAATCTGCTCTGCCAGACCGTGCTCTGATGTAGCTGACATTCTTTCCAGAAATAACCTCATCCCACTCACTCACTGTTCCCAGAGTATAAACTGCAAAGTTGCAGAAATTCCATGTTTTTTTACCAGTTTAAGGGTTTCATAGCCTTGTCTCTTTTATTCTGCTTTTTTCCGAGTTTTAAATGCAGAATGTCCGAAAGCTGACATTTTCAATGTAGACAGAACCTTCAATCACATTTTGCCCATCCATCATCCGTCTTATTTCATCCTAAGTCTTCCATGTATCCATCTTGTTCACAATTCATCCTTGAGGTAGTTGATCTGTTTGTGTTGTCCCTGACCTTGGTTTGACCCTGACCTGTCTGCTATCAGCTTTCGACCCTGGACAGCGCGGAGACAAGACTGAAGTATTCAGAGGCGGATCATGTCATGGATCTGGAAACAGCCCTCATCAAGTTGGAGGAAGAGCAGCAGAGGTCAGTAGCTGCAGCGGTGGTGGTAGAAGTGGCAGAAGCAGTAGTAGTTGTGGTAGAAGTCACTGCAGTAGCAGAAACAGTTGAAGAAGTAGTCGACTCGTAGCTTCGTGACTTGTAATTGTTGTGATGATAGTAACAGTCTTAGTAGTAGCCCTCATCAGTAACAAATACACAATGACAAAAAACATTATTTGTTAAATGAATTTGCTCTAAAATCTAAAATTGTTATGCTCTTTGCATAAATGTCTCACACGTCATCGGTGAAAAATATTTATTCAGGACTTTGCATCTGGAATTGCTTTTAACAATATTCCCCATCCCCTGTATTCATGTGATGTACTGTCTGCTCTGCAGGAGCTCCAGTTTGGCCCACGTGAATGGTATGCTCCGAGAACAGCTCGACCAAGCTACCTCGGCCAATCATCAGCTTACGTCGGACATCCACAAACTCACCACCGACTGGCAGCGGGCTCGGGAAGAACTGGAGGTGAAGGAAACAGAGTGGAGGGAGGAAGAACATGTGAGTTACCATGGCAACAACAACAACAATAATAATAATATCAGGGATTCAAACTCCATTAACTCCATGTAACATGATGATGTAAATTTGTGTACCCTTCTCAATCCACATTGGCACTCTGGCTTAAATTGATGCTGGTTCTGATGCTGGCACTGTGATCTGATATCTGCACAATGATCTAATATCGGCACTATGGTCTATGATCTGATGCTGGCACTATGATTCTGATATCTGCACAATGGTCTAATATCGGCACTATGGTCTATGATCTGATGCTGGCACTATGATCTGATATCTGCACAATGGTCTGATATTGGCACTATGGTCTATGATCTGATGCTGAACTTTAATATTATCATGAACATCATTTCAACCTTTGTACTTTCCAGACCTTCAACGAGTACTTCAGTGCTGAGCACAGCCGACTTCTGTCACTGTGGCGTGCTGTTGTAGCTTTCCGGCGCCAGTTCAGCGAGATGAAGACTGCAACAGAAAGAGACCTGGCTCATGTGCGCACAGACGTTACCAAGGCAGCTCGCAGCATGCATTCAGCCTGCCTAAACCTCGGTGCCAACATGCGCAGTTCTGACACACAAACTCAGGTAGGTCGGGAACTCACATCATGGCCAGTGAAATACTTCCAGCAGTGACAGAAATTGGATCTCAATGTGCTTATTGTTAAAATAGACAGACACAGGTTCTTCATATACACTTGGATTCATCAGCCAACACAATACACCTCCTGCACTCACACTTGTTGTCACTCAACTGCCAACCTAAAGCAAACCAAGATGGCTGCCGTAAAGTCATTCCCAAATCATAGGGACAGTTTCGTATTCAAGGTGAAGTTTAGTATCCAAATGTTAACATTTAAGCAAGTTATCTTTGATACTTGTTAAAAAAAAGTTTTAATTACCCTTTTGTGTTTGTTGTGTGTAAACAAAAAACTAAGTCCTATTAGATTCATTTGTCATGATGGTGCCTGTTACATTAATCCACCCTGCTAATTTGACATCATCCAGGTCTTGGTGGACAGAGAACGCAGTGAGAAGATGACCATCGAAAACCAGCTTCGTGAGGAAATCCGCAAGGTGACGGAGATCCAGACAAGGTTTGATACCCACAACTCCGACCTGTCTTCTCGAGTACAGGAACTGACCATGATGAACGAGCGTCTGAAGATCCAGCTGGATGAGAAGGACAAGACCGTCAACACACTGCAGAGGACCATCAACCAGCTGGAGGGCAACGTTAGCGAGGTCTACGAGAGGGAGGTACCCGAGACCGATACCGCTCGACAGATTCGTGAAGAAACCGAAGCGCTCCATTACGCACTCCGCAACATCGCCGAAGCTGTCATCAACGATGCTGACAGAACGGTAGAGGACAACATAGATGGGGTCACTTTACCCGAACCATTAGTCCGATCTTCATCACCACTCAGGGCAAGGTCGATCTCTCCAAGGTCAAGGTCACCTGGCATGAAGAGTCGATCCCCAACTCGTTCACCTTCCCCACGAGGGCGATCCCGCTCTCCCGCTTTCGCTGACGCCACCTTCTCAGCCGTCCAGGCTGCTCTCAACAAACGGCAACTCCAGGTATCGGATCTCCGCGCCAAGCTGGGAGCCAGCCGGGATCACACCACGACACTGAGGAAGTCCCTGGATGATGGGCAGAATGAGAAGAGGCGTCTTGAACTGCAGATCCTCAACCTCAAGGAAGACCTCGATAACGCGTGAGTAACTCACCCAGTGATCCATGCAACCGTTCAGGAAAATTATATTCGACCAGATTATGACGATCGCTTAAAGTGTGTCCACTTTAGAACATAATAAGTACGCCGCTTTTAGCAATATTCCAGCAATATCACGGCGGGGAACACCAGAAATGGGCTTCACACATTGTACCCATGTCGGGATTCGAACCCGTGTCTTCGGCGTGACGAGTGAACGCTTTAACCACTAGGCTACCCGACCGCCCCAGAACATAATAAGATCTACTACAATATTCTATACAAGGACATGGTCATAAGGTCATGTCTTGTTTTGCTGTTAGGAATTAACCTAAATTCAGTTAAAAGCTTTTAATACTTTGAAATTCTTACCACATTTTTAATTTCTTTTCCTTTTTTTATTTGCCTCCTTCCTCTTAGCATATTGGGCAAGAAAATTGTAAAATATAAAGATATGAAGTTTTTGCTTTTCATTGACCGTCACTTCTTCCATCACTCTTACAGTCACAGAGATAAGGAAGACTCCTTCCGGGACCGAGACCGCATCAAGAACGCACTGAACGTGACAGGAAGTGAGAAGTCACAGCTAGAGAAGGTGCGACAGGATCTCAACGAGAACATCGAGGGACTTCATCGAGAGATGGAGAAACTGCAGGCCGCTAACTCTGACCTCCAGAGACAGCGGGACAACCTTGAGGACGACAAAGAGGACATCCTCAAGGACAGAGAGAGGGGACAGAAGGAGAACGAGAGATGGTGAGGATGAGTATTTGTCATCTGAAAATCACCCTCCCTCCCTCCCTCCCTGTTCAAAAGCCACAGCAGCATTAATTCACTATTAAAATCTGAAAAAAATAGGCAGTTATATGACACATATTGTCTCTTTAGAAATAAGGCTTCTGGATAGGAAAGAAAAAAAAAATTAGATAACGTCTTTACTGCTGTTATCTCATATAGTCCACATTTATTCAGAGAAAATTGGGAGTTTGAATCCCAGACCTTTCATCATTATGACCTTGGTTTGCTGGCTCCAGATCCATGCTTGTTGGTTTCATGCAAGTCATTAGTGTGAATGTCACAGACAAAGCTGACAAGCCATGAAATAACTGAAATACTGTTAAAGTGGCAATTAACTCACTATCAGAAGATGAAATTATATATTCTACAAGGATAGCATAAGCCCTTATAGCATAGGCTCTTTTTGGAAGCATAAATTCAGATTAACACTTTATGCCATCTAACTTACTATCAAACCTTCAGCGCCTGTATGATTTAAAGACCAGGACCTCATTCCACAAAACGATCTTAGACTTAAGATCTTAGATTTAAGACTACTGTGAGCCTATGTTAAAGTATGGGAGTTACGATCATCTTAGCGCTAAGATGTTGTTATGCAAGTGGGTCCTGGGCCTCATTCCACAAAGTGATCTCAGCACAAAGCAAACTCCCATACTTTAACACTGACTTATGACAGTCGTGCTAAGATCGCCTGTATTCCACGGGGACTCCTACAGCCTTGCATGTGTGTCAATATTTGATGAGATGGGCCAATCAGCATCGTGCTAGTCTGACAACAGATCCACGCCTACTTTGTCAACTATTACGCTTCTTTATCATAAAAAATTAATTGTGTTTTGTGCAAAACTTCAGGATCAATAATAGAATAATTGCTTTGATATGAGGGTATAAATTGTTTACTACATGGGAGGTCACACAGTTTGTATACATTGTAATAAAAGTAGCTCCCTTACAGTGAAATAACAATGGAATAACAGTCATGCAACAATGTTTAAACTTACAGCTTCATTGTTGAGATGTTCCAGGGATTACAACATTGTAAATATATGCATGCACTGATTGATGATGACAGCTTATTATTCACAAGTCAGCAGAAAACAGAAAGAAGATACACACAAGGGGCTAGGGAATAAGAGTTATGACATTTGATTACCCTGATACTTGATGATGGTGATGTCATGAAAACACAGATGGAAGTTACGTGAAGGAAAGCATATCCCAAACTGATACTCATACTTTTGTCATGGCAAATGTTACAAAATAATTCAACTGCACACATAGTTATGATAAATGAAATGACTGAAATTATTTTGTTTCGTTGTTTCAGCCAAAAGATGATCTCCCAGTCTGAGACGAGGCTGTCAACTCAGCGAGAAGAGCTCGTGGCCACCAAGGAGGCGTTGAACCGAGCCCTCCTCGACAAAGAAGTCCTTGAAGGACAAAGGAATGAAGTTGGTACGTACACTGTCTCAGTACATAAATGTTTGTCTCTCAACATTTTAGGTGCAGGGATGAACTTTTAGACTTTCCAAACATATTAAACAACATTCTGTGATAACTTATGCAGTAATTTTAGGATGGTGTGTAGAAAAGAAATCACTTGTGATACATACACCATATTTAGCAATAATTCATTCTTGTATGGGAGACAAAAATGATAATAAGATATTGCGGGGGTTTTATGAACATTCTAAGAATCAGATCTCTGTAAATAGCTATTGACCAACATTTTGTGTAATTTCCTGATGTTAAAAAAGATGAATATTCTTTCGCAGGTGATGCGCTGTCTAGAGCTGAGCTTCAGAAGGCAGAGATTGAAGTTGAGATCAACAAGCTGAAGACGGAGGAGGCAGCTCTCCGTGATGCTCTTCTCAAGATGCAGGCTCTCAATGAGGGACTTGGCCAGGACAAGATCGAGCTCAACAAGATCATCATTCAGGTAAATACAAACCCACTTTCTCAATCATTCAGGTAAATACAAACCCACCTTCTCACTCATACAAGTAAATACAAACCCACTTTCTCACTCATGCAAGTAACTACAAACCCTATTTCTCACTCATACAAGTAAATACAAACCCACTTTCTCTCTCATGCAAGTAACTACAAACCCTATTTCTCACTCATACAAGTAAATACAAACCCTATTTCTCACTCATACAAGTAAATACAAACCCACTTTCTCTCTCATGCAAGTAAATACAAAACCACTTTCTCACTCATACAAGTAAATACAAACCCACTTTCTCTCTCATGCAAGTAAATACAAACCCTATTTCTCACTCATGCAAGTAAGTACAAACCCACTTTCTCACTCATACAAGTAAATACAAACCCACTTTCTCACTCATACAAGTAAATACAAACCCACTTTCTCACTTATACAAGTAACTACAGTTCAAATCCAATTCGCTTACTCACTCACTTGCCTGTAGAGATCAAGGTTAGAATTGGTCTTCAGCAACCCATGCTCATCTTGAGAGGTGAGAATGCTTGTCCTAAGAGGCGACTGACGGGATTGGGTGGCCAGGCTTCCTGACATGGTTGATGCATGTCATCGTATCCCAATTACATAGATCGATGCTCATATCAGTCTCCAGATTTTCTGGTCCAGACTAGATTATTTACAGACCACCATCTTATAGCAGGAATATAGCAGTGAGGCCTTACACAACAAACAAACAAATACTCATTCATAGAGGTAACAGAGGAAAAAAAAAAGAACTTGATTGCATCTCTATGACTTTAAAGAATTAATAAGACTATAACTACTCTTGTAGATGGAAGCTGAGAAGTCTAATCTGGCCAGTGATAAGTCCGCCTTGGAGCAGGATAAGGCTGGTATCCGCGAGGAACTGGTCCGAGTTGAGCAGGAGAAGATGGATCTCGAAACCGAGAAAATCGGTAAGTTATATCTGGAAAATTAGCTTCATTTTTAAAAATTATTTTTGACTTTAAAATGATTTTCAATAATTTGTCCTCAAAGAAGTAACCGGCTTGGAGTGTCTTTAATGTGATTGTTTTGGAAAGAAGATCTGTAGCTCTTGATATTAACAATTGGGTATTGTTGACCATCAGGTCTGAACCAGACACTGGAACTTTCGGAGTTGACTCGTCAACAGCTGGAGGAAGAGATCCGTGCCTTGAATGGCGAGAAGGCCAATGTGCAAGCTGAGTTGTCAATGGTGAGAAGCAAATATCATAAACTCAAATATCTATCGCAATATCTGCATTGATTCCGATAAACATTAATACATGCTTGATCTTAAAGAATATCTGGAAAACTACCTTGTACAAGCAATTTCTAAATTAACCAATACTGCAATTGTTACCCATCTTCTTTAAGACCTATATCCAAACAGATTTTTCTATACATCCTTGGGTTGATGGGGTAGCAGTGTTACAGTATTCCCTGGTTACACCTAACACCAGTGTTTGATTCCCCACATGAGGACAATGTGTGTATCCCATATCTGGTGTCCCCTGCCCTGATATTGCTGGAGTATTGCTCACAGCGGCGTAAAAACCACACTCACTCACTCACTTATGCATCCTTGTTTTCTTTAAGGTTTCTCGTCAGAAGCAAGCTCTTACTGACGAACTGCTGACCGCGAGGAAGGAACTTGAGCGCAACCAGTCAGCGTATGACCGTATTGTTAAGGAGAAGGAGATCTTGATGACTGACAAGGGCGAGCTTGTGGTGCAGGTGACTGCGACCGAGCGAGAGAACCGCATGCAGAGCGAGAGTGTGGCCTCCCTCGCCTCCGAGAAGGACCAGCTTGAGGCGGCACTGTACGAGGCACAGCAGAGCGTGCAGATGTTGGAGGTCAGGAAGTCGCAGCTGGAGGGCGAAAACCAGGAACTCATCGTCCGCAAGGAGAACCTGCAAGGTCAGGGTCACTACACATGTGCAGATAACATACGAAAGAAACTAGGATGGCTTTGAAGTGTCACAGTTAAATTATGACACTTTGTTTCTAGTTATAAACTGTTTAATTATTTGTATTTGAAAATGTAACATTTCTGGAAGTACAAAGTTCACGTTCATTTTGTGTATTAAAGAGCAACAATCTTTTCTCTAAAATTCCCCCATTGTTTCTAGGTTTACAAAGTTTCCCATCATTTTGAATCAGAACGTGAAACAGTGCTCTGGTATAACAAAAGTTCCTAGTGTTCAGTGTCACAAAATTCCCCTCTGTTCTTTGTGTCACAAAGTTGTCCATTGTGCCAGTGTGTCAGTGACTCGGTTATATCTAAAAGTTGCTCACTGGATACAAAGGTCAAACAATGTGTGTTTGGTGAAGGTTGAACAATGTGTGTTTGGTGAAGGTTGAACAATGTGTGTTTCGTGAAGGTTGAACAATGTGTGTTTCATGAAGGTTGAACAATGTGTGTTTCGTGAAGGTTGAACAATGTGTGTTCGTGTTGCAGCTGAGATCCAGCGTCTGGTCAAGGAGAAGGAGGCAGACATTGATCGGGCTGAGCACCACCGCGAGGGTCTCACCTCACGCATGCAGCAGATGGAGCGTGACCTGCAGATGGCGCTCACACAGGAGAAGCAGTCACATGAGGAAGATGTAGAGAGACTCAGTCGAGAAAGGGTGAGTGCTAGCTTTATCCCCAATCGTATCACTTCATTGTAAGAATTGACCTCAGTAAAGTTTGTGTTTATGGAGGTATGAACCTAAAAAACAGTGTTCATATGCAAGTCAATTTTTACAAATAAGTATGTCATTATAACTTCACAGGCAGCTTATTAAATCATTAACATAAAAAAACTGTAGACAACAATACAAAATCAGTGACATTATTCAACGCAATAATGCCACACAAGCCTACCCTATTATCAGACAATCAGGAAACATTAATTTGATACTGCTTAAAAATTGGTTCATGGCTGGGTTAGCCAATCAAATGCTTCAGAATCACTTGCATTATTTTTATATACCTATCAACAATTTAGGAGAAATGTCATTTTTGGATTAAAATTTGATGAATCGATATTAATAATGATGAAATCGGTACATTTCAGGATTCGCAGCGCATGCAGTTTGACAACGAGCGAGAGCAGCTCCTCCACCATCACAACCTGGAGAAGGAAGACATGAGTTCCCGCTTTGACAACGAGCGCGAGGAACTCCATGAGAATCTGGCCTCCCTACAGCGTGACCGTGACGACGCTCTCCTCATGGCCGAGAACGACAAGCAGCAGGTAGGTTGGGGTCCCGAGATGTTTCTGATGTACCACTGTGCAGAGTTGTGTCCCTTCTCTGCCAGGATTTGCTGATATGGGGTTTCAGATCTTAAATTGTCATCCAGATTATGATCCTTGTCTGTAGGTTGTGATGGTGGGTTGGGGTCCTCAGATGTTTCTGATGAACCACTGTGCAGAGTTGTGTCCCTTCTCTGCCAGGATTTGCTGATTGGGGGTTTCAGATCTTAAATTGTCATCCAGATTATGATCCTTGTCTGTAGGTTGTGATGGTGGGTTTCATGAAATTTGTGTCATACAGACTCCGCCAACAAGTAGCTGTCAATCATTTCTGAAAAAATATTAAGACTGATGTCTAATTACCAATCACTTGATCACTTGTTTGTAGGTTTCTTAAAATCTTCATTGGATCGCTGCGGCAAATTCAAGCAATTAATGTCAGACTTGGAAAATAATCATTTTAGTTTTAATATTTCAAACATTTAATCTTGTTTATCGTTAAATGAAAATAACAATTGAACTTTCCGCTTCAGGCAATGTCCATCTTGGAGCAGGAGAAGAGTACACTGCAGGAACGGTACTCGCAGCTGCAGGTCGACCTGAACAGCCTCAACACCGAGTACGAGCGACTGAAGCGCGAGTACCAGACCCGCCTTGAGACGGACCGAAGCAGCATCAACAGCCTCCAGTCTCAGCTCAAGAACTTCCAGCAACAGTTTGAGGAGACCACGTACGTTACCCACAGTTTCGAACTTGTTAGCTTGGACATTAGAGCATTGTACAAACCAACAAATAGTTTCACTTTGTGACCTATACATCCTCCAGTGGTCTAGAACTTTGAAGATACGGGCTTAGAATAGGTCTTCAGCAACCCATGCTTGCCGTTAATGGCGACTATGAATGTCGTAAGAGGCGACTAAAGGGATAGGGTGGTCAGGCTCGCTGACTTGGTTAGTGCATGTCCTCGTATCTCAGTTGTGTTGATTGATGCTCATGATGTCAATCACTGGATTGTCTGGTCCAGATGCAATTATTTACAGAACGCCGTCACATAGCTGGAATATTGCTGAGTACAGCGTTAAACAACAAACAAACAAATCAATGGTTAATGGTGTCGAAACACATAGTTGTCTCCCTTACATGTGACAGGATAATTGGTCATCGTTTGACTCCCAGATCTGGTAGATAATGATGTTGGGGATTTCTGTGCCAACCTGTGAACCTCGTCACACTGTTTAAATCAATGTCCAACCTCTCGTCAAAATTAATTTTCAATTTTAAATACATCTGACACACCTTACGATTGTAAAACAATTTGTTCACCACACAGGATATTTATTGTTGGGTGTTTTTTTCATCTACAGCGAGGGACATGAGCGAGAGGTGAAGGATCTCACTCTGCAGATCCGTGAGATCGGCCGTCAGCGCGAAGGTGCCCTCCGTGAGGTGGCGGAACTCAAGGTGCAACTCAAGCTGGTTGAGGAGACGCGAGACTCCATCAGACGAGACCTCATCGATGCTAACAGGAAGATTAGAGAAGGTGATTCATCTTTGTGTAGATGCTTAATGCCAAGGAAACATTGTTCAAGCCGTGTTTGTTTGTTCAACACCGCTCTAAGCAATATTCCAGCTATATGACGGTGGTCTGTAAATAATCGAGTCTGGACCAGACAATCCAGTAATTGACATCAATCCGCGTAACTGGGATACGATGACATGCATCAACCAAGTCAGCGAGCCTGACCACCCGATCCTGTTAGTTGCCTCTTACGACAAGCATAGTCGCCTTTTAGGTTCAAGCAGTGAACTTATATTCATGACAAAATAACAAACAGATGAGAAATTGTTTTCATATTTCCTGGAAAATGAGATCATTTCAATCATTCTTTTTTTTTCCAGCTGAGGAAATGAAGGATCAGCTCCGCAAGGATGTCCTTGACCTTAAGCGTGCTGTCAACGACGAGATCCACGAAAAGGATGCCATAGGGAAGGCAGCAGATGACCTCCGCAACAAGGTGAAGAAGGCCGAGGCCGACAAGACGGAGCTCAGTCGCGGCCTCCAAGAGGCCAAACAGAGGATTATCAGTAAGTGAAATTGTGTTCTTTTGCATCGCATCATGATGAGGTTTATGAGTAAGGATAAGATTTTTGGATGAACAACTTCTTTATTTCAATTAGGAGCAACGTTTCGGTGTAGGTTCTAACACCGTCATCAAGCAAGTGATGTACAGAGTATGTATGAGTTTAATTGTAATAAAGAAGTTGTTCATCCATAAATCTTATCCTTACTTAGTACTCCAACTTCTAAATGCCGCTCAAAGAAGTTATGAGGTTTATAGCTCAGTAAAATGATTCATTCCAATATATAGTATTATTCTATTTGACTGCAATATTGCTAAAATTGGCAATTTTCGTTTACGTATATTGTCATGGAAACACTTCTCTCTTCAGTCATGGAGGATCAAAGGGTTGTCATTCAGAAAGAGTCTGGTGACCTCCGCATGAACCTGCGGGAGGTGGAGAAGGCTCGTCTTGAGGCTCGGCGTGAGCTGCAGGATCTGCGTCGACAGGTGAAGATGCTCGACGGCGAGCGCAGCAAGCTTGGCAAGGAGGTGTGTGACCTCCAGGTCAGGGTCGCTCGGGACGAAGACAAGGAGGAAGAGTCAAGGAAGGCTTCGTTCGACCTCAAACAGAAGGTTGTCGAGACCGAGGCTAGCCGCGAGGCTCTCCGTAAGGAACTGGCCAACATGCAGAGAAAGATGGGCGAACTCATTGATGAATCGCGTCTGAAGGAACGTGACTACCAGCTGTCATTCGAGGATAGCCGTAGGGGAGAACGCAAACTGATTGACCAATGCAAGAACTACGAGATCTCGCTTGATACTACCAATAATGAAATATCGGATCTCCGCCTCAAGCTGAGTGGCGCTGAAGGCAGGGTTAATGCCCTTGAAGCAACCCTTGCCAGGCTAGAGGGAGCTAAACGCGATGTGGAATTCAAACTGAGCAGCATCGTGTCAAGTCTACGACGTACTATCGGCTTCCGACAGGACATGCCCCGAGCACGTAGCCCTATCCGTTCTCGCAGCCCCAGTCCAAAGAGATCACGACCAACATCCCCATCCAAAGGTAAAAACTGCCACTTAGATATTCAACAGATGCATAGAGTAAAATGTCAAGTCAGCAGTAGTAACTCACAAAATAATCCATCTAACTCCTTAACTGTAGGAAATATAGAAACCATTTATTTTATGATATATGTTGGAACTGAATATTAGGAACAACATTAATCCAAATCACTTGCACAACTTCTCCTTACTGATGAATCTTCACAACATGTGCTTGCAAACCCATGTTATGTATCGCAACAATCTTCTTCAGGATTCGACAGTACGTATGCCACCACAACTGATGGGCGTGGCTCCCCCATCCCCCGCACAGGATCACCCACCCGGTCGGGCAGCCCCCTCAGGTCCACCAGCCCCCTCCGTAGCCGCAGCATGTCCCCAATGCGACGTGACTTCGCCGCTCTTGATGTCGACCCCGAGGCTGTCCGTATGGCCCTCCGAGACTTCATGCAGCAGCTGGCTTCATCCGAGAGAGAACGAGTAAGTATTCACCATTCAAGGGGCGGTCGAGGAGCCTAGTGGTAAAAGCATTCCCTTGTCACGCCGAAGACCCGGGTTCGATTCCCATCATGGGTACAATGTGTGAAGCCCATTTCTGGTGTCCCCCACTGTGATATTGCTGGAATATTGCTAAAAGCGGCATAAAACCATACTCACTCACCCTACAACATGGCCTCTGACTGTCCTGTCCGTAGCGTGAAGACCCAGTGTTGATTCCCCATATGGGTACAGTGCTCATGCTAGTGTTCCCTGTCATGCTATGGTTGGAATATTGCCCAAAACCTGCTCAGTTCATGTTAACCATCCTAAATTGCCATGCTGTGGGTTTGTAACTGGTGTCTTCACACTGGTGACACATTTATGCCCACTGCTCAAGGTTCATGTCTGAGATTTTACTCCATGCAGGATAGTAAGGCCAAATACGTTTTTAGATTTTGTAAGACAAGAAAGAAAATGTGATGAGTAAAGATAGAATGTCGTCCTAGTGTCATGTGACTGATGGTGAAATCTGATTGGTTGCAGGACGACGCCATGGTGCAGGTGCGCAGCATGGCCACACAGGTCAAGGACACTGAAGAGGAGCGTGATCGCACGGAGATCCGCCTTCAGCAGCTGCAGAGGTCACTCGGGGAAGTTGAAGAAGGTCAGTGCTGTTTTCTGGTTGAATTGTATTTCACATTCATCGGGGGTGGTCGGGTAGCCAAGTGGTTCAAGTGTTCGCTCATCATGCCGAATACCAGGCTTCAATTCCCAACATAGCCATAATCCTGCTTTTTTCTGTCCTCGCAGTATAAAATCTTAGATCTTTAAACAGACCCTCTTCACTGTCAGCTACCCAATTAGTAGTTGCGCGGGAAATAGTATTAAAGGATCTTAATTTTAGTTCGCTTTTAGGAGAAGCCTTAAGGATGCAGTCATGATCAGAACAGGTTGTTGTAGTTGTTGAGGTTGTTGTAGTTGTTGTAGTTGCCGTAGTTGTAGTACATGTGGTGGTCAGTGGGGCAGCATCGTGGTTTAAGCATTTGCTTGTCACGCCAAAGACATGGGTTGGATTCCTCACATGCGGGAACCCATTTTTGCTGTACCCCGCAGTGATGTTGCTGGAATACTGCTCAAAGCAGTGTAAACCCAACACACTCACTCACCCACTGAAAATGTGGTTGCTGTAGTCAATGTGATGTTGGCATCAGAGGTATACTTTGGGACTGAGGCTGGTAAGAGTTGTCTCCCATTATTCTTCTGCCGTCTCAGTGTTAATGGCTGATGTCTTCCCGTGTCAGAACCACAGCATCTGTTAATGTTAAAGTATGGTTTACCCTGTATTTATATTTTGATAATCACATAAGTACACAATACATGTTTATTTATTGGTCACAAAATCATTTCTATGTTACAAAAGTCTGTTTACAATATAAAACAGGTCATTATAGATATTGCCTTATTCAAAGCCTCGCTGAAAATAGCAATGTTGAGCAACACTCACTTACTCTCTTATTCACACATTGAATTGTTTTTGAAAATTTCTGTTTTGATTAATTTCCACAGTTTCATATCTTTTGGACAAAATCGGTATTATTCTAAAATAAAGTTTTTAAAGCTTCATATCAACTTTAAGATTAGAGCATCGTTTACCGATGTTAAAACAAGATGTGTATTTCTCTTATCCGTACAGCAGTTGATTGCGCCTCTCTACCATCCTGTTTTGAGAGTAAGCTGCAATAAAACCTTCAATACCGATTTGTGGCAACTGTTCTCAAGGACTTGCATAGGATCATAAATAGTGATCGATGATAGCGAGTGCGACAAATCCTGTCATGAAATTGTGATCTGCGTGATAGGGTATTAGTGTTATCTTAGGGGGGGATACAGTATCTGCAGAAAGCATGCTTGAGTTGTTGGGTTTGATGAAACTCATTCTGACAAAGTCACCAGTACGCCCGACACCACACAACGCTTCAATTGGAACAACTTCGGACCAATAATGTGTTTTTTATTCTTGACATATTTCATTATTTCTAATTAAATTTTCATCAAATTTTCATTTAAAATTGATAAAAACTTGTTCCATGAAATTCTCATCTCAAATAGGATGAAATAATTGAAATGGTAACATGGGCAGGTTTGACGTAGTGAATATAAAACCATTTATATCATAGGTCTTATGTTTTTCAAAGGTAGTCCTGTAAAGTCAGTTAATATAAACTGTATGTTATTTCTCATGATGTGCCAATATAATGCACTCCTTCACATGGTTCTCTTTGATGTTAGCATTTTGCTGACTTGACAAGTATCATTGACTAGTACGTTATTACACGCAGGCTTCGGGTCATTTGATCCCTGTAAGATAGGGTCGTGAGGCGTGCAAAAACTAATCAAATGGATCTGAATTTGACACTTATGGTAACGATTCCATTACAACCTGACAGACAGCAACACAAGGACATTTTATGATTTATTGGAGTTATTACCTGACCAGGAATACCACTTCAGTGGCAAGATTAGGAAAGTAGTACAAGGACATATTACAATTTATTGGAGTTATTAACTGACCAGGAATACCACTTCAGTGACAACATTAGGAAAGCAGTATATTATATCATCCACGTTGAACCCACATGATGAAAGACATACAGGTTGTCAAAAGCTTTATGTCTGAATTCTGTACTCAACACAATGGGCATTGAATAAGTTTGGATGAATCTACACAGGCTAGGTGCTCCTGTATTAGTTGTATTTGCTAGGAATGCCAACAGCTCCTTATGTCAACACTTCACTTTTCTGTTTTCCCGGTTACCTGCCTGAAGGTCAGTGCAGGCTTATTACAATCAATATTTATCTGAGACGACTCCCCCCTTGATCCAGACTGGTGTGGACATGTTTGAAAGGGTATAACGCCTCATTGTGACTGAGATATGCTGTGACTTATTGGCCCTCTTAGGTTTGCTACCAACGCCAACTCAGGAATTTATTCCCACTGAAAGATCACTGGAGATCTGTGGAAATAATTTACAGTTGTGACTAGTTGTAGGTAACACCTCTGAAGCGGCCATTTTGTGACACTTAGAAACAGGAGGCTGTGATTTTGTGAATATGGTGTGAGGGTATTTAAATGCAGGTGTTTTACCCTGCATATTTTGGCAGCAATGAATCAGGATTCTGTGCAATAATGGGACGTTGAATACGAATGTTGCAATACTAGCCTTTCACTGCCTCACCACTGTAAGGAGCTTTGTGACTATGTATCGCATATACCAACTACCGTCCTATTACCTAACACTGCCGGGATTTCTACCCACATCTCAAAAGCAGTCACAACACTCGGACTGTCTTTCTAAAGGATCGTCCTTGTCTGTTTTATCAGAACTTCCCTGTCACGATGGTTAGTACACTCGTTATTTGATTTTTGACAGTTCTGTTTTGCAAAATCATTGCCATTTATATTTTATATGACCTGGCATTAATATGTTCTGATATCAATTATGCATGCTTCATGTTTCCATAGTTACATTACTGTCTCTGTTTATTTTAGTTTTTTAACTTTGAACATGAAAAAATAATTGTGAAGGATTTTTCATACATTTTGTAAGTTCCATATTATATTTATCTGTAAGTCAATATTTCATTCCCTTGAGATTAGAACCACTTCAAATTATAAAATATTGTTATAACTCATGTGTTTGAGCAAATGAAACATTAATTAATTCACTGTGGATTAAAAAGGGAAATATATCTAGTGTACATGCTTTCCCGGTCTCTTGTCTTTCCACATTTTATGATATTTTTGTATTAGTATTGTTATTAGTATAAAGCAATATTTTAATTTATGCATGGAAATATCTAATCATGAACAGGAGCTTTATCTTTGTTGTTAAATATTCAACTTTTCTAAGTTCATGTTTAATGCAAAGAGCAATTACAATAGAAACAAGAAAGTGTATTGTATTTTCACCTGTGTTCACCTGGTTTACATAACGAGTGATTCAGGTGAGAGGTCGTTAAGGAAGGCCTTGTATTGTTATGAGTGTATCACATTGTGTCTCTGCATAATAACAGGCCTGGATTATTGTCTCAGGTGCGACATTCCCAGGATGCCATTGTCCTGTAATCAATACCTACCTGTTTCACTCCTTACAACCAGAATGAATAAATGATTGACTTGTGTATTAAGTTACTGCTACATACTCCGGGTGGGCGTTCCTGGTAGAAAATTAGTTCTTAGCATCGTTAAGGTTGTAGGTGAAAGGCATATGTTGTGGATAAATCGCAAAGCAATAGGTTCCCATAAAGATTTCATTACTTTCGTGATCCTTTTCAGCTAAAAAATAACATTTTATAAACATATCTGTATGATACATGTATCTATCTCCATATATAAATTATAATAGATTCTCATTAAAATTTAATCACTGTCGTGATCATTTTCTGTGGTGCAAAAAATGTTTTATTATATCTATATAATATACATTTCCATATAAAGCTGTCTGTTCAAGTTTGCTTAGCTATCAACGACAAAAATTAGCATATAATACAATTAATTCCTGATCTGAATGTCTGCCAATATATTATAGTAAATATATTTAAGGCATTGTGAGAGTTTGTTGATAGGTGAAAGGCTATAAATTGGAATTGTAAGGTTGATTAAGCATGTATTTATTCATAGCTACTTTCCAGAGAATGTTATTATCCTGCTAGTGAAAGAGGTTTTGAATGGTCTCTGCTTATATCATAATAAATCTACAGGGAATGGTTAACTCAAACATAAGCACACAGAAAGGCTGGGGGCAGCATAAGTATGTATATTACCCTTCTCCTCTGTTAAGCGTTATGGCACAATATTGTCCGGTCAAAGGGTCGGGCGTGATTAGCATAAGGACGGGTTAACATTGTACTGGTTGAATGGGTAATGGTGTGATCTTTGTAGGGTTCATTTTGTTGATGTTGTCAGGAGTCCTGTGGCTCCAATGCAATTAATTGTGTCGGCTTGTCACGGACATAATAACCCTTTGACCAGTCTAAGGTTTTGAATAATCAACAGATCAGACGACAATGTTGTGAGAGTAACTTAAAGCTAGTCGGGTGTGCCAGTTGTGTGTTGTTATTATACCTCACTGTGGCCATTTCCCCTTGAGTGAGTGAGTGAGTATGGTTTTACGCCACTTTTAGCAATATTCCAGCAATATCACGGCGGGGGACACCAGAATGGGCTTCATACATTGTACCCATGTCGGGAATCGAACCCGGGTCCTCGGAGTGATGAGCGAACGTTTTAAACACTAGGCTACCCAACCGCCCCCCTTTTCCCCTTGAGATTAATATACACCTTTAAGACTTGGCATCAAGGGTAGCTGTAAAATTGCTGATGTGACATAAGTAATTTTTACTCTCAGCAATGCTAGAAATATAGATGAAATTCAAAGGCTCTTTGTTGCTATCAATATAATCCGCGAATTAAAAATTAAAGATTTAGTGAGTCCTTAGATTCAAATTCAAACTCTCTTATGGGAATACTCTAGGGGATACACACTTTGTCATGTTTGCACTATATTTTTTATATTTGAATCAGGAATTATTTTTGTATTGACCTATAAAAAAAGACTAGGGCATTGAACTCATTGGCCTTGTATGTTTGGTTGTATCACTTTTACATCTTGGGATATTTTTCAGTTTCTATTGTTTACATGAAGCTGTTTCTTCTAGGAAAGATAAGGAGTGATTGATGTGTTCAGGCTCCAGAAACTACGGTTACTTATCAGCTTTGCTTTTATTACAATCTCTTAGATTTAGGTGTTCCATTGATGCAAGATAAGCTGTTCTGGTGTTCTTCTATTTAGCTAAGCCCCTAGTCATTGGTTCAGCTGAATACTGATTGAAATAAATCAGTATTAGGTATTGATTATTAGGTTGATTATTGAATAAGTCAGTTGAAACGACAGATTGTAAAAGTTGTGTGGAAACTAGCATGTTTAAGTTGGGAATTCAAATTAACATAAATACATTGAATAACATTTAGGGTGGTGAGATACCTCAGATATAGTATAAAGTTGATTATGAACAGACAAGAATGATGATTGTATTATTTAAATCAAAATTACCATTCATAGTAACTTTTAAAAAATAGTGCAATATTTTTAGGACAGTTGAAAGAAAGGGCTAGATTCTCATTTTATTTAATAATTTTGATTATTTTTTTTCTTTGAAACAAACCTGTTATATTGTGAATGTGTCCTGATTACAGACAAGCGCGGTATTGATGGCCGCCTCGCCAGCGCCCAGACAGCTCTCATGCTGCAGGAGGAGACCATCCGACGCAATGAGCGGGAGAGGAAGACGATGGCCGACAAGGTCAGCGCTCTCGAGAGGAACGTTGCAGCCACGGAGTCTGAGAAGAGACAGCTGCAGGTTAGTGTAATCATCTGACTTCACCCAATACAGTGTCCAGCTAATAAATTCAAATAAACATCACAGATTTGAAATAGGATTTTGAAGATGTTTCAATTCACTATTGTTTAATTTGTTGACATTAACTGAAATATATAGCTGGTTAAGTCAACATTAAGCCCACTGGTAACATTATGATATGAGAAGATGAGATTGAAGGTTGAGTTTTGATCAAGCATCTATTTTACCTTTCAGGAGAAGATTGCCAAACTGAAACAGTCTGAGTCGAAGTTGGAGGAGGATAAGAAGACGATGAGGTCCTGCTTGGACGATGCTGAGAACAGATGTACGAAGCTGGAGCTGACCCGTCGCTCCATGGAGGGAGAGATGCAGAGGCTGAAACTGGCCATGAATGACAAGGAGACCGAGAACCAGGTAAATACAGCCACTGATTGGTCAATAAGTTATTTTCATTTCGTTAATTATTCAAAATTCATACTTGGCTGCAAGTGTGCAAAAAATTTGATGAGCTGAAGAGGCTTATTGTTTTATTTTTTAATATTATATAGAAATATTTATATCGTAGTGAAGTTATTAACTCTTGATATTTTTTGCCTCCGGGTGTATGTTTCCATTATACCACTTGTCTGAATTATGTGAATTGCTCAAGCTGTGATCTTTGAAATCAATTGCATCCACTTGCTGCTAACATGGCCCAGTTAATCAAAAGCATTGTTGAGGTTTTATTAATATTACATGAGAATTGCCCTGGCCGCTAATTAACTGCTGCAGTCTGATGTGGCACGACTCAGATTCTAGCAGATGTTGTAAGAGACCAGACCACACTGTCTGTGTGTACATGATGGCCTGAAGCTTTCTTTCTATCTGCGAGGGTTAGACATTGTGATTCGGGTATGGATCATCGTTCAGAGAGGCGTAGTAAATCTCCCAAGTCCATGGACTTGCTTCTAAAGCATGTCAAGTCCAACTGTTTCAAGCTGGTAGCTGTAGGAATTCAGAACAAGCCATTGAAGGTGTGTGTGGCTTTTGGGAGACTTGTGAAGGCAGCCAAGCCAGGTTCAGATGGAGCTGTGTCGCTTTCATTGGATTTCATTCTGCAGTGTTATTTGAACAAGGTTCTTGAGATTAGTGGTTGTGATAGTTTGAAAAAGCAGAGGAAATGAAAAAGCATTTGTTTTCCAAGTTGGTGTAAAATATTAATACCACCAGGTATTAATTTAATCTCTTGATATGACTGTCCTGGTTTTTAACAACCCTTGACCTTTATTTGCTTTGCAATGCCCCATTCCACAAAGCTAGGATTATATAGGTGGATGTTAAAGTATTTGAGTTACACCATGGCACTAAGATTGCTTTGTAAAACTGGGTCCAGTACTGTGGTCGCAAATCTGTATCTCTGCCATCACAATGGCCAGTAGTTCTTCCTTGACCATGTCACATGTTCAACCTGGTGTGGTATCTGTAGCATATGTAACCTTAGTTCCACCTGCCTGTGTGTGTTTCCAAGCTTTTACAAGGTTCTTCTCCATCTTCCAGGTTCTTCAAGACCGTGTTGAGAGTCTCAACAAACAGATCCAGGACCTCGAGACCAAAGCCCAGTCCCTTCAGCTGACCGTGGACCGCATGAACCTGTCCTTGGCCAAGACGGAAGAGGAAGGTCACCACCACAAGGACAAGGTCCAGTCGCTCAACATGTCTCTGTCGGACAGCAACGCCGCCATCAGCGAGCTGGAGGACCGCGTGTCGCAGCTCCAGCGTACTCTCACCAGCAGCGAGCAGGACAGGCGGGTGCTGCAGGAGAGATTGGACGCCACCAGGCAGAGTCTCAACGACGCCAAGAAGCAGAACCATGTCCTGATGGAGAGGATGCAGCAGCTGCAGGCCGAGCTCGAGGACAACGAGGTCCGCCGGGCCGAGGTCGAGGGACAACTCCGACAGAGCCATGGTGTAAGTGTTTTGCCGATTTTTCCTAAGGGTCAAACAGCACTAATATCAACACTCAGGGTAACAGCTGTGACTTCCACAAGTATCAGGTTTTGATGTATAATAATCTTACAGTCAAGATTCAGTGTTAATTCCATAAGTATTGCTTCCAAAGTTCAAGAGACAGACGATTGTAGGTGTGAAAAGTGGTTGATCTGTTTGATCGTGCAAAGATGCCAGTAACTGGAGCTAAATCAGATTACCCAGAACTCCACTTCCTGTTTCCAGGTGATCGTACAGCGGCAGGAGAGTGAGCAGGAACTGAATCAGCGAGTCAACAAACTGGCGATCGAGAAACAGGGCCTGTCCGAGCGGGTCGCATCTCTGTCCAGAACTGTAGGCAACATGGAGTCTGAGAAGCGAGAAGTGGAGAGATCAGCGGTCAGGCTGGAGAAGGACAAGTCTGCCCTGAAGAAGACCCTTGATAAGGTGAAGCCAAGTGACGATACAGTCAATGAAACAAAAAATATCTCGGTCAATGTACCAAGTTTCAGGCAAATTAGTTTCAAGAAATGTTGTCTGTCCGTGGGAGATATTCCTCACGCTTTTTAAACAAAAGTGGATACACACAAAAAGATGTTCAAAATATGCATATATTCAATTAAACAACTTTCTTATGTAAAAATATATCCCTGTGCAGGTTGAGAGAGAGAAGCTTCGCAGTGAAGAAATCTGCTCCAAAACTGTTCACGAACGCAGCAGCCTAGATCGAGGCCTCCAGCAACTTGAAGCGGACAACGTCGAGATGCAGCGGCAGGTGCAACAGATGCAGGCTCAGTTGGCCGAGGCAGAACAACAACATGCACAGAGGTAGGGGAGATAACTGTTTTGACTACAACTTGGGCTCAAGGGCTCCTTCAGGCAAGGCTTCACACTTGGCCAGTTGCTGAAACGAAAATCACAGAAAATAACAATAAATAACAAAAAAAACATCTTGCTCTGTGTTTATGTTCTGAAAATACAAAACTCTTGAAAAGCAGGAGTATCTATGGAGGTTAGAATGACCTGGGATTTATCTAGACCAGCTAGAGTCTTAAATTTGGCCCCAAGTCTGCAGCAATTGTCAATCAAAATTCTCAAATTGGATTTACAAATGTTCTAATTCATGTTATATAGGAGTAACTAATGTTATGGCTGACTACAAGAAGAGAGGATGATTCAACAATGTGCCAGCTTTTTTAGACATTGTCTTGTAAACCTGGGGCTGTATGTTGAGAACACAATGAACTCGGTGCTTGAAATACTCACCCCATAATGCAACAGTCTTTGAATGCTTCTTTCCATCATTTAATGTATTGCCAAAGCATCTAATGCAAAGAAAACGTATAAGTGTGCCACATTGATCCTGCTATGCAAGTCTTAAATAATAAGTTGAAAAAAAGTGGCGATATTTCAGCTAATCTCATCTTCTTCTGTCTTATTAACCTAGCCAGTGCGAACTTAACAGAGACCATTTAGCAAGGTATCTCATCAGCATTGCATGGACGGAATGCAGGTCACTGAACACACTTGTGATCTAGCTTGATCGATAGTGTCACTTTTTCACAGTCTTTTCATAAAAATAATGATAAAGATAGGGAATGACTGCACTCTATCGCACAGCATGGCCAGGAGTGTGGATGTGATGTGTGAGAATACAGATAAACGAGGCATGCCTACAGCATGTCAGCATGGCTTTAGTTTGTCCTATGCTAGTGGTGTGAACACGAGATATGTATTAACCAACCTAGGCATGATGAACGAGGAAATGTTATTTCACACTTTGTGTCAAGCATGATTTCACAGGATATCTTATATAATATTTTTTATATTGTGGAAAATTTTCATGCACATTGTAAATATTGTTATCCATTGTTAATCTGAAATTATATTTTTTGTCAGTATTCTTGATTTTTTTTATGATAATGAACTAAAACAGATACTGCTTAGAGATGAGAAGGCAAAAATCACCATGTGACTGATCAATCACATCTATATTTGTTGAAGACTATCCATCTATATTTCCTGCCTAGCTATGACATAACATGTCTTAACCATGTGACAGACCTATACTGTAAGACCATCCATCTATATTTCCTGCCTAGCTATGAGATAACATGTCTTGACCATGTGATTGTCTGCTTCAGGCTGATTGACTTAACCACGAGACACCGTGCAGAGACTGAGATGGAGACAGAGCGTCTCCGCAGCGCACATCTCCAGGCCGAGCGCCTCCTGGAAGCCAGGGAGAGGTCACACAGGCAGAAGTACAAGGGACTTGAGGAAACAGTGAGTTAAACTTCAAATTTCCTTTTCAAGGGCGGTTCCAGGATTTATAAAGGGAGCAGTCCAAAATATCAAAATTGTCTCTCAGAGAATACCTACAACATACAACATTTGGTTTTGGTTTTCAAGGTGGGAATGTCCAGGCCACTGGACCATCTTTATATGCTGCCCATCCCCTGGACCCTCCGTCTCAATCTGCCTATGTTTTGATAAATGCTATAAAACCTATGAGTATCTGTAAATTAGGATACTGTGCTAGATCAGTGAGTGTCTTTGAATTCTGTAAACAAAGATGTAGTCTCGGGATGAACTCCAAATTGTATCTTCATTATTAACATAGAGAGATGACAATGTTCAGCCAATGTATAAAAGCCATCTTTCTCCTCCAGGTGGCGACACTGAAAGACCAACTGGCCCAGGAGATCAAAAAGCGTCAACAGTACATTGCTCGTAGCGTCCGAACCGGCGACGAGATCCGCGACATCCGTACCATCCTTGACAACTCCCTGTGCAACGTCACCCGTGACTCCGGCCTCGACCCTATCCTCCTGGAACACGAGTCTCGCAAGCTGGACGAATCCCTGGAGATCCACAGCTCGTTCCCAGTGCGTCTTCCCCGTCATCGCTCCCCGGTCCGAGGTTCCTCCCCCATCAGGCTGAGTGGCATGCAAGCATTCCGCAGAAGTGGACGTAGTCCAGTCACACTTCGACAGAAGATGAAGCAGTAGAGCCTGATTGGAACAAATGAAGTTTGACTGTGATATTTTAGCAATGCTGTCTCATATTCACAGCTGGTCAGATAAACAACATCAAAAGATTAACCCCACAGTGTGTATTGTTTAAATACATCAAATTAATTTTAGGACAATGTACATGATTTCGACCAGTCTGAATTCCTTCAGGAAGCAAAGCTGCTTTTCTAACAACTTTCCTGTCTATGCAATGTGTGAAACGTATCATAAGGTCAACAGCCGACACCATTGCTGGTATTGTCATCATGTGAGAGAGTATATCGTTTCCGTCCATAATCGAAATCTAGTTTTATACACAGAATGACGAGTGACGTGCTGTGAAAAAACTTGTTTCTCGTCTTCATTTCATTTTTTTACAACTGTTTTCTTGTTTATTTTATCTCACATAACTTGTTGCCGAATATTTTAACTTTGTTTGCAATCTTTTCTCAATATTTGACTTTTTGTCTGTTTTTCTCTGTATCTGGATCAAGCCAACAAGGGAGCTAACTCCTGTTTGACAGCATTGTCTGCTATTATTTTGTTGTAGTCGTGTAACAGTATTACATTGTTTTACACTGGTATTTTCTGCTGTATAATTCTCCTAATACAGGCTGTGATATATTTATTTAATGAACATATTTGATAATTTATGTATTGTTTTCAGTTATATTAGATATATATTTAATCCTGCACAGAGTTTGAACTTCGCACTAGTTTTGCACAATGATTTAGTAGAAGTTTGTCAATGATAATGTATGTGTAAATTTAGCATGAATAATTCTACCCCCTACGAATAGTCCTTATATGAAATCACTGAAATGGTTGCTTGTCAATAGTATGTAGACTGTGTTATGTAGTTGTTTGTTACCGTGACAACCCAGAGTCTAATGTATGTTACAGATCAGTTGTTCTGTGTCAGATACATTGTTGAGGTTTGACGTTTGAACATGTACTTGGATATAGACTGACTCGGTCTGGTATAGATCTAGTTCTAACTGTTTGAGGACCAAATCATTTTTTCATTGGATCACATTTTCATATATGAATAAAGTGTGTTTTAACTAAAAATATTTCTTGTTTTACATCTACACAGACCCCTGAAGATTATGGGGTAGAATAGGTCTTCAGCAACCCATGCTTGCCGTAAAAGGCGACTATGCTTGTCGTAAGAGGCAACTAACGGGATCGGGTGGCCAGGCTCGCTGACTTGGTTGATGCATGTCATCGATCCCAATTGCTCATGATGTCAATCACTGGATTGTCTGGTCCAGACTTGATTATTTACAGACTGCCGTCATATAGCTGGAATATTGCTGAGTGCGGTGTTAAACAACAAACCAACCAACTTCTACACAATATTTAATCCTCCTTCAAATGGAACGACAAGACAATTCGTCTGGAAGATCTTTTAGCCTCAAACAGGACTACATTTAACAAGCTTTCCTGCTTGGTGACAGCATTTGAGGTCTATTCAGAGTTGCTTCCCTTTAGCTGCAAGGATATGCTGATCAATTTTTCCCTGATTATGATCCTTGATGTGTCAACAGAAGTTTGTGGGTTCCACTCAGTGTATCTTTTGGGCTTTCCTCCCATTTTAAGTTGGCATAACTTAAATACTTTTCAAATATGAGTTTTTCATATACTGTAAATCTTGAAATTAACGCGAGCGTGAATTAAATGCGAAAAATTAGTGTGGTCTTTGCTCGCATTTTTAAACATCACATTTATATCAACAATAAGACATTTTGGATAGCAAAAATACCAACTTAGACATACGCTGATGTATTCCACACCACTATTGAGCAGCACTTGTATATAAAATATATAAACAGTGTCATTCAAACACTAATTACGTCCTGTGAATTGTCACTGCTGGGGTCAACAAAATAAGAAGATAACAAAAGGTGGAAAAAAACAAAGGGTAGAAACTAAAAAGGGAAGCCAACAGATGATTGGCGCTGATAGGTGATTAGCAACAAACATGCAGTATCGCAATTCACTATATCTCCATTTGAACATGACAACATTTTAATATACCATATCATAATTCATTATATCTCCATTAAACTTTACGACATGATATTTAATCATACCATATCATGATTCACTATATCTCCATTAAACTTTACGACATGATATTTAATCATACCATATCATGATTCACTATATCTCCATTAAACTTTACGACATGATATTTAAACATACCATATCATGATTCACTATATCTCCATTAAACTTTACGACATGATATTTAAACATACCATATCATGATTCACTATATCTCCATTAAACTTTACGACATGATATTTAAACATACAATATCATGATTCACTATATCTCCATTAAACTTTACGACATGATATTTAAACATACAATATCATGATTCACTATATCTCCATTAAACTTTACGACATGATATTTAAACATACCATAACATGATTCACTATATCTCCATTAAACTTTACGACATGATATTTAATCATACCATATCATGATTCACTATATCTCCATTAAACTTTACGACATGATATTTAAACATACCATATCATGATTCACTATATCTCCATTAAACTTTACGACATGATATTTAATCATACCATATCATGATTCACTATATCTCCATTAAACTTTACGACATGATATTTAAACATACCATATCATGATTCACTATATCTCCATTAAACTTTACGACATGATATTTAAACATACAATATCATGATTCACTATATCTCCATTAAACTTTACGACATGATATTTAATCATACCATATCATGATTCACTATATCTCCATTAAACTTTACGACATGATATTTAAACATACCATATCATGATTCACTATATCTCCATTAAACTTTACGACATGATATTTAAACATACAATATCATGATTCACTATATCTCCATTAAACTTTACAACATGATATTTAAACATACCATATCATGATTCACTATATCTCCATTAAACTTTACGACATGATATTTAAACATACCATATCATGATTCACTATATCTCCAGTAAACTTTACGACATGATATTTAAACATACAATATCATGATTCACTATATCTCCATTAAACTTTATGACATGATATTTAAACATACCATATCATGATTCACTATATCTCCATTAAACTTTACGACATGATATTTAAACATACCATATCATGATTCACTATATCTCCATTAAACTTTACGACATGATATTTAAACATACAATATCATGATTCACTATATCTCCATTAAACTTTACGACATGATATTTAAACATACCATATCATGATTCACTATATCTCCAGTAAACTTTACGACATGATATTTAAACATACAATATCATGATTCACTATATCTCCAGTAAACTTTACGACATGATATTTAAACATACAATATCATGATTCACTATATCTCCATTAAACTTTACGACATGATATTTAAACATACCATATCATGATTCACTATATCTCCATTAAACTTTACGACATGATATTTAAACATACCATATCATGATTCACTATATCTCCATTAAACTTTACGACATGATATTTAAACATACCATATCATGATTCACTATATCTCCATTAAACTTTACGACATGATATTTAAACATACCATATCATGATTCACTATATCTCCAGTAAACTTTACGACATGATATTTAAACATACCATATCATGATTCACTATATCTCCAGTAAACTTTACGACATGATATTTAAACATACCATATCATGATTCACTATATCTCCATTAAACTTTACGACATGATATTTAAACATACCATATCATGATTCACTATATCTCCATTAAACTTTACGACATGATATTTAAACATACCATAACATGATTCACTATATCTCCATTACACTTTACGACATGATATTTAATCATACCATATCATGATTCACTATATCTCCATTAAACTTTACGACATGATATTTAAACATACCATAACATGATTCACTATATCTCCATTACACTTTACGACATGATATTTAAACATACCATATCATGATTCACTATATCTCCATTAAACTTTACGACATGATATTTAAACATACCATAACATGATTCACTATATCTCCATTACACTTTACGACATGATATTTAATCATACCATATCATGATTCACTATATCTCCATTAAACTTTACGACATGATATTTAAACATACCATAACATGATTCACTATATCTCCATTACACTTTACGACATGATATTTAAACATACCATATCATGATTCACTATATCTCCATTAAACTTTACGACATGATATTTAAACATACCATATCATGATTCACTATATCTCCATTAAACTTTACGACATGATATTTAAACATACCATATCATGATTCACTATATCTCCATTAAACTTTACGACATGATATTTAAACATACCATATCATGATTCACTACATCTCCATTAAACTTTACGACATGATATTTAATCATACCATATCATGATTCACTACATCTCCATTAAACTTTACGACATGATATTTAAACATACCATATCATGATTCACTATATCTCCATTAAACTTTACGACATGATATTTAATCATACCATATCATGATTCACTATATCTCCATTAAACTTTACGACATGATATTTAAACATACCATATCATGATTCACTATATCTCCAGTAAACTTTACGACATGATATTTAAACATACAATATCATGATTCACTATATCTCCAGTAAACTTTACGACATGATATTTAAACATACAATATCATGATTCACTATATCTCCATTAAACTTTACGACATGATATTTAAACATACCATATCATGATTCACTATATCTCCATTAAACTTTACGACATGATATTTAAACATACCATATCATGATTCACTATATCTCCATTAAACTTTACGACATGATATTTAAACATACCATATCATGATTCACTATATCTCCAGTAAACTTTACGACATGATATTTAAACATACCATATCATGATTCACTATATCTCCAGTAAACTTTACGACATGATATTTAAACATACCATATCATGATTCACTATATCTCCAGTAAACTTTACGACATGATATTTAAACATACCATATCATGATTCACTATATCTCCATTAAACTTTACGACATGATATTTAAACATACCATATCATGATTCACTATATCTCCATTAAACTTTACGACATGATATTTAAACATACCATAACATGATTCACTATATCTCCATTACACTTTACGACATGATATTTAATCATACCATATCATGATTCACTATATCTCCATTAAACTTTACGACATGATATTTAAACATACCATAACATGATTCACTATATCTCCATTACACTTTACGACATGATATTTAAACATACAATATCATGATTCACTATATCTCCATTAAACTTTACGACATGATATTTAAACATACCATATCATGATTCACTACATCTCCATTAAACTTTACGACATGATATTTAATCATACCATATCATGATTCACTACATCTCCATTAAACTTTACGACATGATATTTAAACATACCATATCATGATTCACTATATCTCCATTAAACTTTACGACATGATATTTAATCATACCATATCATGATTCACTACATCTCCATTAAACTTTACGACATGATATTTAAACATACAATATCATGATTCACTACATCTCCAGTAAACTTTACGACATGATATTTAAACATACCATATCATGATTCACTATATCTCCATTAAACGTTACGACATGATATTTAATCATACCATAACATGATTCACTATATCTCCAGTAAACTTTACGACATGATATTTAAACATACCATATCATGATTCACTATATCTCCAGTAAACTTTACGACATGATATTTAAACATACCATATCATGATTCACTATATCTCCATTAAACTTTACGACATGATATTTAAACATACCATATCATGATTCACTATATCTCCATTAAACTTTACGACATGATATTTAAACATACCATATCATGATTCACTACATCTCCATTAAACTTTACGACATGATATTTAAACATACCATATCATGATTCACTACATCTCCATTAAACTTTACGACATGATATTTAAACATACCATATCATGATTCACTATATCTCCATAAAATTTACGACATGATATTTAAACATACAATATCATGATTCACTATATCTCCATTAAACTTTACGACATGATATTTAAACATACCATATCATGATTCACTACATCTCCATTAAACTTTACGACATGATATTTAAACATACCATATCATGATTCACTATATCTCCATTAAACTTTACGACATGATATTTAATCATACCATAACATGATTCACTATATCTCCATTAAACTTTACGACATGATATTTAATCATACCATATCATGATTCACTATATCTCCATTAAACTTTACGACATGATATTTAAACATACAATATCATGATTCACTATATCTCCATTAAACTTTACGACATGATATTTAAACATACAATATCATGATTCACTATATCTCCATTAAACTTTACGACATGATATTTAATCATACCAAATCATGATTCACTACATCTCCATTAAACTTTACGACATGATATTTAATCATACCATATCATGATTCACTACATCTCCATTAAACTTTACGACATGATATTTAAACATACCATATCATGATTCACTATATCTCCATTAAACTTTACGACATGATATTTAATCATACCATATCATGATTCACTACATCTCCATTAAACTTTACGACATGATATTTAAACATACAATATCATGATTCACTACATCTCCAGTAAACTTTACGACATGATATTTAAACATACCATATCATGATTCACTATATCTCCATTAAACTTTACGACATGATATTTAATCATACCATATCATGATTCACTATATCTCCATTAAACTTTACGACATGATATTTAAACATACCATATCATGATTCACTATATCTCCATTAAACTTTACGACATGATATTTAAACATACAATATCATGATTCACTATATCTCCAGTAAACTTTACGACATGATATTTAAACATACAATATCATGATTCACTATATCTCCATTAAACTTTACGACATGATATTTAAACATACCATATCATGATTCACTATATCTCCATTAAACTTTACGACATGATATTTAAACATACCATATCATGATTCACTATATCTCCATTAAACTTTACGACATGATATTTAAACATACCATATCATGATTCACTATATCTCCATTAAACTTTACGACATGATATTTAAACATACCATATCATGATTCACTATATCTCCATTAAACTTTACGACATGATATTTAAACATACCATATCATGATTCACTATATCTCCAGTAAACTTTACGACATGATATTTAAACATACCATATCATGATTCACTATATCTCCATTAAACTTTACGACATGATATTTAAACATACCATATCATGATTCACTATATCTCCATTAAACTTTACGACATGATATTTAAACATACCATAACATGATTCACTATATCTCCATTACACTTTACGACATGATATTTAATCATACCATATCATGATTCACTATATCTCCATTAAACTTTACGACATGATATTTAAACATACCATAACATGATTCACTATATCTCCATTACACTTTACGACATGATATTTAAACATACAATATCATGATTCACTATATCTCCATTAAACTTTACGACATGATATTTAAACATACCATATCATGATTCACTACATCTCCATTAAACTTTACGACATGATATTTAATCATACCATATCATGATTCACTACATCTCCATTAAACTTTACGACATGATATTTAAACATACCATATCATGATTCACTATATCTCCATTAAACTTTACGACATGATATTTAATCATACCATATCATGATTCACTACATCTCCATTAAACTTTACGACATGATATTTAAACATACAATATCATGATTCACTACATCTCCAGTAAACTTTACGACATGATATTTAAACATACAATATCATGATTCACTACATCTCCATTAAACTTTACGACATGATATTTAAACATACCATATCATGATTCACTATATCTCCATTAAACTTTACGACATGATTTTTAATCATACCATATCATGATTCACTACATCTCCATTAAACTTTACGACATGATATTTAAACATACAATATCATGATTCACTACATCTCCAGTAAACTTTACGACATGATATTTAAACATACCATATCATGATTCACTATATCTCCATTAAACTTTACGACATGATATTTAATCATACCATATCATGATTCACTATATCTCCATTAAACTTTACGACATGATATTTAAACATACCATATCATGATTCACTATATCTCCAGTAAACTTTACGACATGATATTTAAACATACCATATCATGATTCACTATATCTCCATTAAACTTTACGACATGATATTTAAACATACCATATCATGATTCACTATATCTCCATTAAACTTTACGACATGATATTTAAACATACCATAACATGATTCACTATATCTCCATTACACTTTACGACATGATATTTAATCATACCATATCATGATTCACTATATCTCCATTAAACTTTACAACATGATATTTAAACATACCATAACATGATTCACTATATCTCCATTACACTTTACGACATGATATTTAAACATACAATATCATGATTCACTATATCTCCATTAAACTTTACGACATGATATTTAAACATACCATATCATGATTCACTACATCTCCATTAAACTTTACGACATGATATTTAATCATACCATATCATGATTCACTACATCTCCATTAAACTTTACGACATGATATTTAAACATACCATATCATGATTCACTATATCTCCATTAAACTTTACGACATGATATTTAAACATACCATATCATGATTCACTATATCTCCATTAAACTTTACGACATGATATTTAAACATACCATATCATGATTCACTATATCTCCATTAAACTTTACGACATGATTTTTAAACATACCATATCATGATTCACTATATCTCCAGTAAACTTTACGACATGATATTTAAACATACCATATCATGATTCACTATATCTCCAGTAAACTTTACGACATGATATTTAAACATACCATATCATGATTCACTATATCTCCATTAAACTTTACGACATGATATTTAAACATACCATATCATGATTCACTATATCTCCATTAAACTTTACGACATGATATTTAAACATACCATAACATGATTCACTATATCTCCATTACACTTTACGACATGATATTTAATCATACCATATCATGATTCACTATATCTCCATTAAACTTTACGACATGATATTTAAACATACCATAACATGATTCACTATATCTCCATTACACTTTACGACATGATATTTAAACATACAATATCATGATTCACTATATCTCCATTAAACTTTACGACATGATATTTAAACATACCATATCATGATTCACTACATCTCCATTAAACTTTACGACATGATATTTAATCATACCATATCATGATTCACTACATCTCCATTAAACTTTACGACATGATATTTAAACATACCATATCATGATTCACTATATCTCCATTAAACTTTACGACATGATATTTAATCATACCATATCATGATTCACTACATCTCCATTAAACTTTACGACATGATATTTAAACATACAATATCATGATTCACTACATCTCCAGTAAACTTTACGACATGATATTTAAACATACCATATCATGATTCACTATATCTCCATTAAACTTTACGACATGATATTTAATCATACCATAACATGATTCACTATATCTCCAGTAAACTTTACGACATGATATTTAAACATACCATATCATGATTCACTATATCTCCAGTAAACTTTACGACATGATATTTAAACATACCATAACATGATTCACTATATCTCCATTAAACTTTACGACATGATATTTAAACATACCATATCATGATTCACTATATCTCCATTAAACTTTACGACATGATATTTAAACATACCATATCATGATTCACTACATCTCCATTAAACTTTACGACATGATATTTAAACATACCATATCATGATTCACTACATCTCCATTAAACTTTACGACATGATATTTAAACATACCATATCATGATTCACTATATCTCCATAAAATTTACGACATGATATTTAAACATACAATATCATGATTCACTATATCTCCATTAAACTTTACGACATGATATTTAAACATACCATATCATGATTCACTACATCTCCATTAAACTTTACGACATGATATTTAAACATACCATATCATGATTCACTATATCTCCATTAAACTTTACGACATGATATTTAATCATACCATAACATGATTCACTATATCTCCATTAAACTTTACGACATGATATTTAATCATACCATATCATGATTCACTATATCTCCATTAAACTTTACGACATGATATTTAAACATACAATATCATGATTCACTATATCTCCATTAAACTTTACGACATGATATTTAAACATACAATATCATGATTCACTATATCTCCATTAAACTTTACGACATGATATTTAAACATACCATATCATGATTCACTATATCTCCATTAAACTTTACGACATGATATTTAAACATACCATATCATGATTCACTATATCTCCATTAAACTTTACGACATGATATTTAAACATACCATATCATGATTCACTATATCTCCATTAAACTTTACGACATGATATTTAAACATACCATATCATGATTCACTATATCTCCATTAAACTTTACGACATGATATTTAAACATACCATATCATGATTCACTATATCTCCATTAAACTTTACGACATGATATTTAAACATACCATATCATGATTCACTATATCTCCAGTAAACTTTACGACATGATATTTAAACATACCATATCATGATTCACTATATCTCCAGTAAACTTTACGACATGATATTTAAACATACCATATCATGATTCACTATATCTCCAGTAAACTTTACGACATGATATTTAAACATACCATATCATGATTCACTATATCTCCATTAAACTTTACGACATGATATTTAAACATACCATATCATGATTCACTATATCTCCATTAAACTTTACGACATGATATTTAAACATACCATAACATGATTCACTATATCTCCATTACACTTTACGACATGATATTTAATCATACCATATCATGATTCACTATATCTCCATTAAACTTTACGACATGATATTTAAACATACCATAACATGATTCACTATATCTCCATTACACTTTACGACATGATATTTAAACATACCATATCATGATTCACTATATCTCCATTAAACTTTACGACATGATATTTAAACATACCATATCATGATTCACTATATCTCCATTAAACTTTACGACATGATATTTAAACATACCATATCATGATTCACTATATCTCCATTAAACTTTACGACATGATATTTAAACATACCATATCATGATTCACTATATCTCCATTAAACTTTACGACATGATATTTAAACATACCATATCATGATTCACTACATCTCCATTAAACTTTACGACATGATATTTAAACATACCATATCATGATTCACTATATCTCCATTAAACTTTACGACATGATATTTAATCATACCATATCATGATTCACTACATCTCCATTAAACTTTACGACATGATATTTAAACATACCATATCATGATTCACTATATCTCCATTAAACTTTACGACATGATATTTCATCATACCATATCATGATTCACTACATCTCCATTAAACTTTACGACATGATATTTAATCATACCATATCATGATTCACTACATCTCCATTAAACTTTACGACATGATATTTAATCATACCATATCATGATTCACTACATCTCCATTAAACTTTACGACATGATATTTAATTATACCATATCATGATTCACTACATCTCCATTAAACTTTACGACATGATATTTAAACATACCATATCATGATTCACTACATCTCCATTAAACTTTACGACATGATATTTAATCATACCATATCATGATTCACTATATCTCCATTAAACTTTACGACATGATATTTAATCATACCATATCATGATTCACTACATCTCCATTAAACTTTACGACATGATATTTAATCATACCATATCATGATTCACTACATCTCCATTAAACTTTACGACATGATATTTAATCATACCATATCATGATTCACTACATCTCCATTAAACTTTACGACATGATATTTAATCATACCATATCATGATTCACTACATCTCCATTAAACTTTACGACATGATATTTAATCATACCATATCATGATTCACTACATCTCCATTAAACTTTACGACATGATATTTAATCATACCATATCATGATTCACTACATCTCCATTAAACTTTACGACATGATATTTAATCATACCATATCATGATTCACTACATCTCCATTAAACTTTACGACATGATATTTAAACATACAATATCATGATTCACTACATCTCCAGTAAACTTTACGACATGATATTTAAACATACCATATCATGATTCACTATATCTCCATTAAACTTTACGACATGATATTTAATCATACCATAACATGATTCACTATATCTCCAGTAAACTTTACGACATGATATTTAAACATACCATATCATGATTCACTATATCTCCAGTAAACTTTACGACATGATATTTAAACATACCATAACATGATTCACTATATCTCCATTAAACTTTACGACATGATATTTAAACATACCATATCATGATTCACTATATCTCCATTAAACTTTACGACATGATATTTAAACATACCATATCATGATTCACTACATCTCCATTAAACTTTACGACATGATATTTAAACATACCATATCATGATTCACTACATCTCCATTAAACTTTACGACATGATATTTAAACATACCATATCATGATTCACTATATCTCCATAAAATTTACGACATGATATTTAAACATACAATATCATGATTCACTATATCTCCATTAAACTTTACGACATGATATTTAAACATACCATATCATGATTCACTACATCTCCATTAAACTTTACGACATGATATTTAAACATACCATATCATGATTCACTATATCTCCATTAAACTTTACGACATGATATTTAATCATACCATAACATGATTCACTATATCTCCATTAAACTTTACGACATGATATTTAATCATACCATATCATGATTCACTATATCTCCATTAAACTTTACGACATGATATTTAAACATACAATATCATGATTCACTATATCTCCATTAAACTTTACGACATGATATTTAAACATACAATATCATGATTCACTATATCTCCATTAAACTTTACGACATGATATTTAAACATACCATATCATGATTCACTACATCTCCATTACACTTTACGACATGATATTTAAACATACCATATCATGATTCACTATATCTCCATTAAACTTTACGACATGATATTTAAACATACCATAACATGATTCACTATATCTCCATTACACTTTACGACATGATATTTAAACATACCATATCATGATTCACTACATCTCCATTACACTTTACGACATGATATTTAAACATACCATATCATGATTCACTATATCTCCAGTAAACTTTACGACATGATATTTAAACATACCATATCATGATTCACTATATCTCCATTAAACTTTACGACATGATATTTAAACATACCATATCATGATTCACTATATCTCCAGTAAACTTTACGACATGATATTTAAACATACCATATCATGATTCACTATATCTCCATTAAACTTTACGACATGATATTTAAACATACCATATCATGATTCACTATATCTCCATTAAACTTTACGACATGATATTTAAACATACCATATCATGATTCACTACATCTCCATTACACTTTACGACATGATATTTAAACATACCATATCATGATTCACTATATCTCCATTAAACTTTACGACATGATATTTAAACATACCATATCATGATTCACTATATCTCCATTACACTTTACGACATGATATTTAAACATACCATATCATGATTCACTATATCTCCATTAAACTTTACGACATGATATTTAATCATACCATATCATGATTCACTATATCTCCATTAAACTTTACGACATGATATTTAAACATACAATATCATGATTCACTATATCTCCATTAAACTTTACGACATGATATTTAAACATACAATATCATGATTCACTATATCTCCATTAAACTTTACGACATGATATTTAAACATACAATATCATGATTCACTATATCTCCATTAAACTTTACGACATGATATTTAAACATACAATATCATGATTCACTTTATCTCCATTAAACTTTACGACATGATATTTAAACATACCATATCATGATTCACTACATCTCCATTACACTTTACGACATGATATTTAAACATACCATATCATGATTCACTATATCTCCATTAAACTTTACGACATGATATTTAAACATACCATATCATGATTCACTATATCTCCATTACACTTTACGACATGATATTTAATCATACCATATCATGATTCACTATATCTCCATTAAACTTTACGACATCATATTTAAACATACCATATCATGATTCACTATATCTCCATTAAACTTTACGACATGATATTTAAACATACCATGTCATGATTCACTTTATCATTCAGGAAGTAAACAAGAAGATCTATCAAGAAACCCTAACAAGATTCCGATACAGCTGCCATAAACTTATGATCGAAACTGGACGTCATACCAATACAGAAGAAAACAAAAGATTTTGCCCACAATGTCAAAAATTGGACTTCAAATACATTGAAAATGAATATCATTTCCTTCTTATTTGTACTTCATATTCAACATTACGTTTACATTTTATTGATACATATTTTCACACTTATCCATCATATGAAAAATTTGTAAATCTTATGTCTTCTTAATGTAAATACACTATTACACAACTTGCTAAATATATCTACCAAGCTTTTAGATTACCCGAGTCACTCACAATTCACTGATGTATTATTTATGTATTATATTCTTTTCATGTATTTATGCATACACTATATTGATATCATGTATGTTCTATGGTCCAGAAGGCAAATAAGGCTCTGTTCGTCGTTAAGAAATTACAGCATTGTTTGAAGAACATACCCGTACATATACTTTTTAAAATACTTGACATTCAAATTAAGCCTGTATTATTATACACTTCAGAAATATGGGGCTATTCAAAAATTGCAGCAATTGAAAAATTTTAGATTAAATTCTGTAAATTTACTATTGGAATTGGAAGTCATGTTACAAATGTTGCTGCCCTTGGCGAATGTGGTAGATATGGCTTATTTATTGATTATCACAAGAGATGTATTAAATATTGGTTGAAATTGTTATCTTTACCCAGTTATAGATACCCTAAGCAATGTTATTTAATGCTGAAATCTTTAGATGAAGTTAATCGCACTACATGGGTAACTTGTGTCAAAAGACTATTATTCAGTTATGGATTTGGCCACGTGTGGATTTCGCAGGAAGTTGGTAATGAGACCCTCTTTATTAATGCATTTATTCAAAGGTTAAAAGACTGTAACCAACAGGACTGGTATTGTAGAGTTTGTGAAATACGTAAATTATCAATGTATAAGGAATATAAGTCATTGCTAACAGTTGAAAAGTATCTCTGTGAAATCACAAGCCGTCATTATAGACGTATGTTTTGTTTGTTAAGAATTGGCGAGTTGCCATTGATGGTAAATTTAGGTAGAAGATGCGGTATAGAGTACTGTAATAGGCAGTGCAGATATTGTAATTTACAGGAAATTGAAGATGAGTTTCATTTTATGCTTGTCTGCCCATGTTACAGATATTTAAGAAATAAGTATTTACCTATTTATTACTCTTCCAATCCTACCTTATTTAAATATAATACTCTATTATCTTGTAACCGCACTAGTATTGTAACTAATTGTGTTAAGTATATACTGGAAGCACTTGCAATCCGAAATACTGTCACTTAATACCCTCTGTCATCTGCCTCATACTGTATTTTTCAATGAGTATTTGTACGTGCGCCTATGGCCTTTATACTGAAATAAAGAATATGGTCCTATGGCCTGAAACTTGGAGGAAATAAACTCTATTCACTGTATCACTGTACTTTTACAGGGATGTTAGATGTGTTCGGTGAGGAAAGGTACTAGATTTAACGTTCCGTTGTTTCTGCCATGTATGACAGAGAATACGTTTTGGAATTAAAACAGTCATCAAAACTTCAGAGTTTTTTCACAGCAATGGCCCTTTAATGGCAAGACATTTAAACATGACTGCATGTCTGTTTAAACAGGAGCATATCAATTAAACATGACAGCAGTGCATTTAGATATGACAGCAATACTATTTATACAGAAATATGACACTTAGACATGACAGCATATCGATTTAAACACTGCTACAAAATGACAATAAACATATTTAAATATTCTTTATAATCAAACATGCTATTTACACATGACAATATGCCATTCAAATTTCATTATCCCCCGCCCAACAAAGTTGGCGGGGGATATTGAAACAGGCTCCGTCCGTCCGTCCGTCCGTCGCGTTTCGTTTCCGGAGCATAACTCAGAAACCGTTCAATATTTTTTCATCAAACTTTGCAGGTCTGTCAAGTACATGCTGAACTGAGGCCTTTTGCTATTTAGAAATTTTAGAAGTTTTTATTTTTTACGTTTCCATGGCAGTAAGATGGACTTAGGTTCTGTGAGGGTAGGGTTCGTTTCCGGAGCATAACTCAGAAACCGTTCAATATTTTTTCATCAAACTTTGCAGGTCTGTCAGGTACATGCTGAACTGGTGCCTTTTGCTCTTTAGAAATTTTAGAAATTTTTATTTTTTACGTTTCCATGGCAAAAAGATGAACTTAGGTTACAAACTCTTCTTTTTTTTACAATTTCCATGACAAGTTCCACCTCGGTTAAAAAAGATTAGGGTTTGTTTAGATTTAATTATGTCATAAATTCTGCAACATGGGCGGGGGTTATAGCCACGTTAGTGGCAAACTCTTGTTGTTATTGAAACATATTTTATTGCAAGACATCAGACTTCTTAGACTTCTCCAAAGCTTTCGACATGGTATGGCACGACGGGCTAATACAAAAACTACAAAAAATAGGACTCAAAGGTCAAATAATAAACTACATCCAGGACTTCCTAAACAATCGTAAAATAACCGTGGGTATAGACCAAACGCTATCGGACCAATGTCCCCTAGAAAATGGCACTCCCCAGGGCAGTATCCTCAGCCCCACACTCTTCAATATAATGATAAATGATCTATTCGAGGGCCTATCCCCTTAAATAAACACATCTAAATTCGCGGATGATGGAGCCCTCTGGATCCGCACAAAAAGCATTAAAATGGCCCAAAACCTACTTCAAAAATCTCTAAACAAAATACAGCAATGGGCTGACAAATGGGGCTTCTCCCGTAACTCGGAAAAACTACAGGAATAGTATTTAAACACAAAAACATGAAACCCGCCTACCCAAAACTCCAGCTAAACAACCAACCAATCCAATTCCTAAAACAAACCAAATTCTTAGGACTAGTTTTCGATGAACATCTCTCATGGGGCGCTCACATAAATAATCTAATAACTAAATGTAGCAAAGATCTAAATACGCTAAGATGCCTAACTGGCTCAAACTGGGGGGCCTCCAAAGACACCCTCCTCTCACTCTATATATCACTAATTAGATCTAAAATAGACTACGGATGTGCCATATACGACACCCTAAACCAATCCCTAAGCCAAAAACTAGACTCAATCCAATATCAGGCTCTAAAACTAATAACACGCACTCAACATGGCACCTCCTACACTTCACTCCAGGCCTTAACAGGAGAAATACCACTAAATCTACGTAGGGAACAATTAACCCTAAATTTCTGGGCCGCGTCTAAATCCAACCCCCTAATCCAAAACCTAATAAACAAAAATATAAGCCCCAAAAACCAAGCCCTAGCTCGAAAACACCCTCTACTTACTCCAATATCCCAAAGAATAACCAATTACTTAAATGAACACCAAATAAACAATCTTAAACAAAACTGTAAAAAATCAAATATCTTCACCCCAAAACTTAAAACACCCAAAATAGACATAACACTAGCTAGCACAATAAATAAACAAACCTACCCAAACATAGCAAAAACCACCACACTAGCATACATACATGAAAATTGGCCAAATTGGTGTCACATTTACACAGACGGATCCTCAGATCCGATCTCCAAACACACAGGTTTCGGAGTCCACATCACACAACCAACTAAAGCCACACAATCCTACCGACTCCCAAACAATCAATCAATATTTACGGCCGAACTAATGGGCATGGCCGCAGCCCTTGATAATCAACAATCTAAAAAAACAACAAAAAATCCTGATACTTACCGACTCGCTCAGTGGACTACAAGCCCTCCAAAATAAAAACGCCAAAAACCGCCCTGAACTAATAAATCAAATACTAAAAAGCTCAAACGATTTAACTAAGGCAGGCAAACAAATAGTATTCATTTGGATCCCCGCCCACGTATGAATATACGGCAATGAAAACGCCGATAAAGCAGCTAAACTATCCCTTAAAATCCCAGAAATAAGCTTAAACCTACCCATCTCCAAATCAGAAATTAAAAGTGTCAACAAACAAAAAATCACCAAAAAATGGCATAACCTATATCAAAACTCAAATAGCCAAATCAAAAAGGTTCTAAAAAAAACCCTAACCAAACCATAAATTCTACATCCGTCCAAAAAAATCGACAGAGTAATCACTAAACTCCAAACAGGACATACCAACCTAAATAACCACCTCAAAATAATAAGAAAACACGCAACAGGAACCTGCCCACATTGCAAACAACAAGAAACCCCAGAACACGTACTCATACACTGCACCCACTACCTAACACACCGAACTACACTACAAACCACCCTAAATCTAAATAAGGCTCTTACTCTAGAAGCAATCCTAAATCCACAAAATAAAATAGAAAAATTCAAAGCCTTAGGCGTATACTTAATCAAAACAGGACTGATAAATCGCATTTAAAACCCCAATAAACTACCAAAACCAAACCACATAATCAAACAAACAAACTTCCATACTCAGGTCCCTTAGTTCGACCCCCAAACCCTCTTGGCATTTTTTCAAAATCTCAAAATTTCCAAAATTCTATATAAGCAACCACTAAAACACCCCTACTGGATTGCCAAACAACTTTTTCCCCTTTTCGGAAACACATTAAATGGCTTGGCCGGGCCCGTGTGCGAAATACGCTGCAGTCGGAAAGCGCACGTAAAATCTCCAATATAAGTAAGTAAGTAAGCAAGACATCAAATGGATTAGGCACAAGTGATACACTTGTAACATTCAAACCTGGCAGCATGACATTCAAACAAGGCAGCATGACATTCAAACAAGGCAGCATGATATTCAAACAAGGCAGCATGACATTTCAACATGTCAGAATTAACAGTGCAATAATGGCATCTTGACTATGAAAAAGGAGCATGACCATGTATACATGGCAGCATGCCAATTTAGACATGGAAGTACATCATAATATATTTCGAATTCGATATGAAATGAAATAACAGTAACGTGGTATTAAACATGCACGACAGGATATCAATTTAAACATGACAACAAAATGGCATTAGACATTAAATAGCATGATCATTTAAACATACATGTATTTACTCATGACAACATGACATTCGAACATGGCAGCATGACTGTTGACACATCAAAATGAAAATGAAATATGTCAGCATGCCAACATTATCAAACTGTCGCATTGTCGCGTTGTCGCGCAATTTAACGCCTTTTTTACACATTTTTGATGGGGCGAAAATGCGACAACGCGACATATTCTGACCTTGAAATATTAGTCGCATTGACGAACAATGCGACAAATGGACAAAATGTCGCGTCGTCGCATTGTCGAGCTTTGGTTAATTTTGACAAGTTTTGCTTGTTTTTCATGGGGCAACAATGTCCCTTTTGGATTCCATAGAATACGGCATCATGATTTACATGACAGTAGGACCATTTGAGTATAAAGATGAGCATCAAACATGGCAGCGCACATTCGGTCCCAGGATCTAAGTTATATATGTTCATTTGAATCAGGGGTATCAAATCTGGTTTACACATGCTTGTAAGAGTCGACTATGCTAGTCGTAAGAGGCCCATTGTGTCAATCCCTCGATTGTCTGGACAAGGCTAGATTATTTACAGACTGCCATCACATAGCTGGAATACTGCTGATGCGGTATTAAACATCAATCAATCAATCAATCATTGGTTTACATTTGTTATTTTTTTATCTATTTTCTAAACATATTATATCATGTTGTGAAGAAAACAGACAATGCCCAAATTGCCCAAAACAAGAAAACTTGTCCATTGAGCTCTTCCATTCGATGTGCATGTATATTCACCTCATTGTTTCGTGGCAACGCATGGTAGGCATTCCGTTCGCATCCTATTGTTATGTAGACTGTTTCATTTAATATTGTGTCCTTGGGGACACGAACTTTAGTGAAATTATTACATCTAACTGGATAGCATTATTTTCACTTCATGGCAACTTGCCACTCTTTTCTGTTCATTGTTGTTTTTTGCTAACGGTTCTTAGCAACATGGAGACACATATAACAAGTGGAACGATGTGTAATAAAAGAACATCTCAAGAAAAGGACTGAAAGTATACAGAAGGTAAATGGAAGACAAGGGGGAAAATAAACTAAGAACATACAGGCGTTTTGAGACTGAATATGGAACTGAAAATTATCGATCACGAAATTTGCCAAAGACATACCGTTCAACTTTAGCCAAGTTCTGATGTGGGGGAGCGCCGACAAAAATAGAAACTGGGCGTTTTGAAATTATTCCAGAATAAATAGAGTATGTTTGAACTGAAAAAAATGAAAATGTAGCCCGTGTTCTTTATCTTGACCCCTCTACGCTGATCTGAGAAGCCTGCTTTTAGAAAAATGGCAGTATTATGAAACAGATGATAGTACTTTCAGCAATGATAAGCTATGTTTTATTCTGCAGAATTGTGATGTAAGTTATTTAAGTGCCAAAACCTGCAACCAAATTTTACACTGACGTAGACATATTTTATATGGATAGCCTTCTACTGTTCAATATGTGTATATATCTGTATATTTTCATTGTTTGTATATTTTTATACCGTCTCTCATAACTCTTTTAAAGAGTAGCGTTGTATCTGAAGCTATTGTACTATGTATGATGTGATCAAAGGTGAGACGTAAAAAACAAATGTCTGTCTGTCCTGCTTGGTGGTGGTTGATGGCGTGCAAACGTACCCGACGTTGTGGATTGTTTCTCACAATATCAATCACTGGATTGTCTGGTCCAGACTCGATAGTTTACAGACCGCCGTCATAGAGCTGGAATGTTGCTGAGTGTGGCACGCAAAATATTTGAAGATGGCGAGGTACCCTTTTTATGATACAGGTTAAAAACTGTTCATCATATCTTGAAAACAATGGCTGCGGGTAATATACAGAGTAAGCCTACTCGTAGAATTGAAGTACTCAGAAGTAAGACCCTATATCTAGTGGGTTAATTTTCTACAAATAGAACTAGCTAGATTAACAGCGCGCACGTGATCGTATCTCGTACGTTTACTTTTGCTCGTTTTCATTAGAAGAGAGAAATATTGATTAAAAAGTGATGAACCAAACTAGGGCTGGCTATCGATACAGATCATAGAGATCGATAATATAACTAAATATCGATCAATTATCGATAAATATCGGAGAAGTATCTTTGTGCAAATACGCAAAAAATAATCCAAAAGAAATCAACGTATTTCACTCCACTGGTGACTGGTGCACATTTATTCAGGGATTACTTTGTGGACATTTGAGATATAACGAAAACAGTTACTTTCCATCTTCAGGAATTAACACTATTGACAATAACAAGTCTGTTTTGGTGAATCTAAACTTTATTTCATCACAATCGTTTCTGAAAGGTATTATCGATGACACAATTTTCATATCGATAATCGTTAATATTTCTTCCCGTCGAAGATAATTCCTATTATCTTTCTTTTTTGCCAGCCCCAAACAAAACTGACTCTTGTGAGGAAATATGTAAAAATAATCATAATTGCTTTGCTCAAATACATCTATTGGAAAGACACGCGGGCAGTGTCGCGTGACTATTTCACGCCTAAACAAAAATCCAACAACACGATAACGCACATTCAACTCTGTCATTGGTTACTCTCTGTCTGTCATTTCTAAATACAAATTCTAAAACCTATTTGAACTATTTTACAATAAAAATCATAACCTGAATATCTCGCGAAATCCAGATATATATGGATATAAGACTGTACAAATTTACGTACGAATTTGGGGGATATTGGTTTACGTCAGTTTACAGACGACAAAGTGATAAAACCATTCCTTATTAATTTGAATGAATATACATATTGATTGCAATAACAGAGAAAATAAACAAATGTAAATTTGTATAACTGAAGTGGTGCACGTGATCACGTGGCACGTGGTGTTAAGACGATGCCGGTAACTTCCAGTTGGTCGACGGGAAACTTCTGTTTCCGCTGTTTTTATTCCCTATAGTCCCCTTATAACTGAAATCTAGTGAAACGTTTTCAACGGACAGAAATAAGCGCATTTAATGAAAGTTATTGACACAGTCAACTTTGTACACGGAATATTACAGAAATAACATGAAAAAATGGCGATAACTGGTCGGTGTCCAGTATGCAAGGTTAGAACTTTGAAGAAGTGTGTGTCCGAATGCTGGAAGAATGCTGTTGACTTCTTGTTACAACCCTTAATGTAAAAATTACTCTTAATGTAAAAAATATTTACATTAAGGGTTACGTTTTTACATTAAGAGTAACAACCCGCACCCCTTAATGTAAAAACTATTTTTTTTACATTAAGGGTTAATATCGTACATATCGCCCCTTAATGTAAAATATTCTTATAAACAAAGTTTGATTTGAAATATAGGATACGTTTTGCTATGATCTCCTTTTTTATTGTTTTTGCTCGGTTTCTTGCAATTATTCGTAATAAGCGTAATTCGTAAAAGGTCCAAGTTCGGGAAATATTCGGGAGGAATACCTTTTATATAATATTCACTGGTAAGACGTGTTATTGATTTTCGCTACAAATAACATGCTATTACTATTCTGTTTGATAAAAGAATGTTTGGTTTCAGTAGCGCTACATTATGTGTGTTTACATATATCCAGCCGGAGAGATCGACCTGGTAATAATAACAAAGGTAGACAAAATGGGGTAGAGATTTTGTCGTATTTTTTATTGAGTACACTGGAAGAAGACCCAGCTGTTTCTTTCATTGTACTTGGATTTGTTTGTTTGTTTGCCTGTTGTTTAATGCCGCACTCAGCAGTATTCCAGCTACATGACGATGGAAAGTAAATAATCGAGTCTTGACCAGACAATCCAGTGGTCGACATCATGAGCATCAATCCACGCATTTGGGATATGAGGACATGCATCAACCAAGTCAGCGAGTCTGACCACCCGATCCCGTTAGTCGCCTCTTACGACAAGCATAGTCGCCTTTTATGGCAAGCATGGGTTGCTGAAGACCTATTCTGCCCCGGATCTTCACAGGTCCATTGTACTTGAACAGTAGAACCGGTGTGACGCGGGACTATGTGGAGACCGATGTTATTCACCATGTTGAAAGTAATAATTACTTAATAGATGTTTTCAAACAATTTGAGATGGAAGGATATTCATGTGATAATTTACTTTGGAAAAACTCTTTTTGAAATGTGTTCAATTCTGAACATGCATACTGTGAATGGAAGATTTGGAACTGACTATCAAATCGGTGACTGAACTTTTATATTTGGCATTTAGTGAGTGAGTGAGTTGGGTTTAACGCCATTTTCAACATTATTCGATTTATATCACGGCTAATGTCAGTTTAATGTGGGAAGTGATGCAGGCCTCAGACGTTTACCACTTCGGTGAAACCCACGAGCACAGGTATGGTGCTGACAAACCTAGCAAAATAATCGGGGCGAACCAGGATTCGAACCCACAATCATAGGTTTCTGGCGTGTCCAAGGGACGCAACTCTGCACAGCGAATCGCGGCGCCTTATACGACTGGGCCACCCGTGCCTCCTATTGGGCTTTTAGGGTGTAGTGTGATAGATTATGGTTTGGCATCGAGTGACACGTTTCCCGATGATTATGAATGTCTCTGTAAAAAACATGAAAGGTGCCATTAGGTAAACGCGGTCAGAAATAACTAAAGATAACTCATACCTTATTAAGTAAAACAAAGTTTGCAATGAATACAGATAACTGTGTGGAATCAAGAAGGACAAGTTTGCAAAATGTGAAAGGAGTGACCTAGAAAATGCACCAGCGGTAGACTCTAAACGTTTCTGGGACATCATAAAACGTATGTCTGGACGACCGCAACGACCCAACCCTATTGATGTACAAGACTGGGGGGAGTATTTCTCGTCACTGAATTCTGAACCAATGGGTATTCAGGATAATCTTGGTGAGGTGGAGGACATAGTGACAGGTCATGGTTATGTGCAAGAACTGACAATTGACATATTAGAATCCACAATCACCAGATCCGAACTTTTTGAAAGCATCAGTGCCTGGAAACATAATAAATCAGCTGGCTTGACGACATCTATGGAAGCCATTGTACAAACATGGTTTGAGTGCTAAAATGGGTAAAATGTTACAATTCTTGTACAGTAATGTGTTCGTTCAAACAACAGAGTATCTGGTATATTTGTTGCTTCATGGGTGTGAGTCAAGGGTGTATTCTTTGTCCCTTTTTGTTTCAGTTTTTTTCATAAACGAATTGGTTACAAAATGGAACAAAACTGTCGTTTTGGTGTTAAGTTACATCCGGAATTTATTTATATTTTACCTTACTGTGTACAAATGAAGTTGAATATCTTACATGATGACGGTTGTAAATGGGAAATGCCAGTCAATCTATCGAAAACAAAAATAGTTGTTTTTCAAAAATAGGGGAGGTTTATCACGTTATGAAAAAATGGTATTATGATGGAAATGCGTATGAAGTAGTAACTGGATACAGTTATGTTGGCTTGTATTTTAGCAATATATTACTGAGGTCGAATGTTTAAATAATATTCCAATTGAGGCAAGAAAGGTGTTCATGGCCCTGTTAATTAGTATACATTCCTTGAAACCATACTCGCCTCACTTTTACTTATAAAGGTTTTGATACAAAGATAACACCAATACTTTTATACGGGGCTGGAATATGGGGGTTCAGTGACATAGAACCGAGTCTGGCAGATGTGTTATTCAGTCGCTCGCTGTTTTGAAATGTGTCAAATATTTGCTGTCTCTTTATAATATGCAGGAATCTCGTATACCCCCAAAATGTTACAATATGCTGCAGTTGTACGATGAACAAGGCCACGTAAATTAGGTAACGAAACTTAAATCTGTTACTTTTAGATTAGGATGTGGTGATGTCTGGTACTTTCAAACATGTGGTAATAAAACCTCGTTTTTAAATATGTTACGTCAGCGGTTAAAACCCTTTTTTCGGGTTTGGCATGGTAATTTATGCGAAAAAAGCCAAATGGTTTATTATGTACAGTTTAAAAAATTCATTTCATGTGAGACCTGTTTGAGTAGTATAACTGTAAATAAAACCAGGACTCGTTTTGGGTTCGGTTCAATATTCCTCGTGAATTTAGAAAATGTAAAGTTTGTAACCTAAACCATATCGAAAATGAATATCACTTTTTTTTTAATTTTCTATGTTATAGCCATCTGAGGCAAAGTTTTACATCTTTCCAAATACTCTGAAGTTTAATACACTCCTGTCATTGCAGGACCCTATTATCAATATGAAAACAGCAAAGTACTTGTTTTACACCAATGCTGTAAGAACACAAATAATCCAACTTTGATAATATGCAATTATGTTGAAGCTGCTTTTTCAAAATTAAAATGCAAAGGAATGTGCTGTATTTCATACTGTTTGCACCTAAATTGTATTTCGTCTGTACATAAAGTCCCGTGGCCTACAAGTACTGAATAGAGTGAAGACTTATTATTCGTAATAGTTTTCTTCAACTGTGCGCGTTTATTCAGGAACAACAAAAAGTAGAGCCATTGAACTTGTGTAAGTGCAGTACACCTTTCATATTGCAACAACCTTTCAACAACGACAACCTGGTCGTTATTTACAGGTTTTGTTTATGGGTCATAACTGACGATTTTGTAAATCTTGTTGCAAAGGTGTATCTAGGGACACTATACAATATGACGTTATTTACGTTACTACCTTGCTTCCATGGTAACGGTAAGGGCATCTGCAGAGCTGATTTATCGATATGCAGAGATTTACCATCATGGCAATATAACCGAGGCATCTGATTGGTCGAAATTAAGCTTATGTCAGCTCCCCCCGTCCCCCCACCCCAATTATTTTATGCCTAAAACTCTGTTAATGGACCATTCTAATAACAACCCAACATCATCCACAACTTGGTCTGATCTGCTTGGGCTGAGTCCTACTTTCCTTCGTTACGGTATTAGGATAGTAACCTTGCCTTGCAAAGCATCGAAAAATAACCTTTGTAAAACAGCAAGTTTGATAAAAATCGGTTAAAAGGGTTAGAGGTCATAAACCCTTTTATGGAGCCTGAATATACCAACCAGGTGGTCGTTGTAAAGAGGGGATCTAAAAATGATTAGTCATTTGCACATCTAGACAAAGTAACGATCAATTAAATCTGCGAAGTTTCATGAAAGTTCGATAAGTATTATTTCATAGTGATAACCCTTAATGTATAAAAAATATTATCTATCACTTCAACCCTTAATGTAAATTTTTTTACAATAAGAGTTTTTTTACATTGAGAGTTGGGTGAACCCGCAACTCTTAATGTAAAATATTTTTACATTAAGAGTAATTTTTACATTAAAGGTTGTAACAAGAGTTAACCCGCAACCCTTAATGTAAATTTTTTTACATTAAGAGTAATTTTGACATTAAGGGTTGTAACACTTCTGGTCTTTAATCAGTATTATTTTGAAAAACCCGCCATTTGGAAACAAAAGCAAGGGAAATCCCAATCCTGACAGCGAGCCAATCACATTTCAGCGGACGTCACATCCGGTAATGACGACCTCCTCTACAAGCATGGCAACTACGAAAAGGTAAGACTTTTACAGATACTATTACATTACTTGTGAACATTTGTTAAGACCAATTTCTTGCTCATTTATCTATTCCTTGTGTAAATGGCCGATCTGAGTAGAAATAGATGAGCTATCCATTCCATCTTGCCATGTTGTAGTATTTTCTTGATCGGGCAGTCGATGTCAACATTCACCACGTGGGTTGTTTTTCAGGAAATTGGCAGATTTGAGCGTGGATGAATTCATGTCTGGTGACTTTGACAGCGATGACTCGTCGTCTTTAGAGCCAATGCCTGTTCCTGATATTAAAGGAAAGAAGAACAAGAAGAAAAAGAAAGCAAAGACCCCGACGTAAGTTCGCGATCACAACCTGCGTGTCATGGAATGAACGAAACGTGGAGGCCTATGACTGTAATAGCCTCTGTCACAAATATATATGTCACTTGTCGTCATGGTCGATAAATACTTTTTGAGACGGAAGGTGATTTTGATATTGACTTTATATGTGAAACAGTTTACGCTCCATCCATTTGTGTCGTAAACTTTCTGTTTTTATTAGGCTAATGTGAAATCAAGTGTCAAATCAGGCATTTAGAAGTGATACACGTAAGGATACCCAAAAGGGGGTAATTAGCACTGATTGGTAATAGCCCATTGCTATTCCTTTACCTGTCAGTGCTAATTACCCCCGGCCTCTTGTTTACCTATCAGTGATAATTTAGTCCTGGCTTCCAGTTGTCCATACTATCAGTGCGAATTACTGTAAAGTGTTGGCTTCCATTGTCAACTGCTAATTGCCTATCAATGCCAATCATCTGTTGGCTTCCCTTGTTAAGTTGCCACCTTTTGTTATCTTGTTACTTCTTTTGTTCTTACGTGTACATATATATGCTCTCAGCCTCATGTCATTTATTCACCTGATGAAGGAGTAAGCATATACTCCGATACGCTGTGTTCCTCATAATAAAGAAGTTGACATCCATAAATTTTCTTCCCAAATGTTAAATGTTAATGAATACCATTGAAAATATTCAGAATGAGAATTCAGAGACCATAAAATAAATTTATATGAATGAGAAAAAAAAGAATCAATCACTATGAAAACTAAACAGATATTTTGATTACAGAGAAAATACTGCCAGTGTTAAGAAACAGGAGAAACCCTCTGAGAAGAGCATGAAAACTGTAACTCCGAAAAGTAGTGCTCCCAAGTCTGCAAAATCCAAACAGAGTCTGGCCGAAAAGCTCAAGGAAGCAGATCCAGAGTTTTATAAGTTTCTTGAAACTGAGGACAAGAAGTTGCTGGAGTTCGATGAGGATGTTGATGATGAAGATGATGAGGATGACGACGCAGATTTAGAGGAGGATGATAGTGAAGAGGATGATGATGGGAAGGATCTGGAGAAAGTACTTCTCGCGCAGTCGAGCGAGGAAAGTTCCGACGATGATGAAGAAGAGGGTGGCGGAAAGTTTCACAAACTTCCTGATAAACTTGAGGTAGGACATTTTGACTGATTTGATTGATTACTAATTGACAAATGATTGACTGATAGCTGTGTTTTGTTTTTCAGAGATCCAATCAAGCAATGGACACTTAATTAGTATCCAATCAAGCTTGTAACAACATCTTTACACCTTTATCCTGAATCCTTACTGTACATCTGACTTCATCCAATTATCTGTGTGCTATTTAAAAAAACCAAGACAACTTTATGGATAACAAGTTCTGGTTTACTGCATTTAGCAGTGGAGGAATCTGTATCAAAACATGGGTAAATGCAATGAGCCAGAAGTATATCCATTCAGTTGTATGTTTTCTTATTTACTCACCAACTTCTAGAATGCCGGGGGCACCCGTGCTCGTGGGTTTCACCGAAGTGGTAAATGTCTGAGACCTGCATCACTTCGGGCTTTCCTCCCACATTAAGCTGACACGCTGCAATATAACTAGAATACTGTTAAAAGTGGCGTTAAACCAAACTCACTCACTCACTCACTCATTAAAAGATTGTACTTGTTGTTACCCTGTCTGTCATGTTAAACTGCAATATGGTATCTCAGTGTGCTAGCACTATAAATCAACATTAGTCCAGATTAGTACAAGTAGCCACGCACGCACGTACGCACGCATGCACGTTGCTATATAAGTGCAATGGACGTGACATTAATTCCCATCTCACCTCACCTATCAGTTGCAGCTTGAGAACAGTTTAAGAATTTACATCAAACCATTGCAAATGTAAAAAAACAAAAGTTGTTATCCCTAATTGATAAAGTTGTTCACTATACAGCAATTGTGGCTGAAAAACTCAGTGAACTATGGTAATGGACGACCTTGACCTTTTCCAATAAGGTTAATTTGTTATTTAATCTAACCCCCAAAATATTTATTTTCTTTACACTGGGGTTGTCATCGGTATGCCAGAGACCCTTTGTCTTTCATGTCTAACTTTAAACACAAGAAAATTAGAGAAAATAATTAAACAAATTTGAATTAAAAGAACCACTCTAGACCGGTACAATCGGTGTCATGTGACGGCATTAAATATTTTTGGGTGTCATATTAGAAGCTGTAGTATCAAGGAAGACATAGGATTTAACTTTTTTATTCTTTCAGTGCTGATGCTGGTGACTGCCACGTCTCCATGACGATTGTATGTACACTGGCACTCCGCTTATCTAGACCCCAGAATCCCGGAAACCTCACATATTGGACAATATTTTTGTGAAACAGAATAAATACTGCCTAAAATGCTTCTTTTACCTGGAAACCAGGTTTCCAAATCTGGACAGTGAATTTAAATTACGAACGGTGTAGAACATAATCACAAATATTGCATAAGGAGAATTTCAACCTCAAAAGGTTCATTAATGATAAATATGTTTGTAGATAACATTTTTTACACATGAATGAGTTCAACTTAATATAATTAATAAACATTAGCTTTCATCTCACAGAGCTAGACACGGCTATCATTAATGTTAATGTGTGGCAGGTTGTCCTGACCTCTCCGTCACAACTGTATACAACATTTACAAAACAATTAATCCTCCTGCTGCCATTTATTTCATATACCTCGGCAGAATTTGGGCAGTGGCGGTAATTCTGATCCGTTAACAAGGGATTCAAATACCCAGAAACCCTTTTATCTGGACAATATTTGAGTAAAGGCAAGTGTCTGGATAAGCAAGGTTCGACTGTTATATCTTTGAGTGGCATTTCTTGAAAGAATATACCACAATTTGGATGACTGCTTTGAAAATCCAGTTGAATCTCTGATACATGTTCGGTTTTGTTTTTGAAAAGTTTGCATTAACATGCCAATCATTTTCAGGTTGCCAGTGACGACAGCGACGCTGAGGATGACGAGGAGGAAGTGAAGGTCAGCGGTGATAAACAGACTAAGGTCACGATGAAGATGGTGAAGAAATGGTCCGATTCAATTGAGGTGAGATATAAACTGTGTGAGATTGTAACCTTAGTATTTCAGTGGACGGTTTAAATGGCACCGATGGTCCCGTGACTCTGTGACTCCGCAAGCCTATCGTTATAACTTTAAGTTAAAATAAGTGTACATCATTCTGAAGAATTTCTTGTCCTGTTTCAGTCAAGCCCAAACATTGCAGTTTTGCGAGAAGCTATCTCGGCCTTCAAAGCTGCAGTAAAGAAAGCCAGTGAGAAGCAAGGGGAGACAATCAAGTACAAGGTCGTAGGAAGCACTGGTGGGTAGAGAATGACAACAGCGTAAATGTTTTGTTTTTTTCCCATTTTTTTTGTTTAACGTCACACTGAGCAACATGCCAGGACAATGACTGCAGTCTGTGAATCATCAAGTCTGGACCAGACAAACCAGTGGTTGATATTATGAGCACTGGTGGGATTATGTAAGCATGGTATCAACAAGGTCTGACAACCCGATTCATTAAGTCGACTCTCACAGCCTGCATAGGTTGTTGGGGACCTATTCGAACAAAGAATCCCTATGGGGCACAGCCTTGTGAATTTGTCCATGTACTCCTGACTACTTAGTGTCACAGGGGGCACGGGTGGCCCAGTCGTTTAAGGCGCCGCGATTCGCTGTGCAGAGTTGCGTTCCTTGGGCATGCCAGAAACCTATGATTGTGGGTTCGAATCCCGGTTTGCCCCTATTATGTTTCTAGGTTTGTCAGCACCATACCCGTGCTCATGGGTTTCACTGAAGTGGTAAATGTCTAAGACCTGCATCACTTCAGGCTTTCCTCCCACATTAATATATAACTGGAATACTGTTAAAAGCGGCGTTAAACCCAACTCACTCACTCACTCACTCACACTCACTCACTCACTCACTCACTCACTCACTCACTCACTCACTCACTTAGTGTCACACATTGATAAATGTTGCTCAATGTGAAGGAAGACTCAACTTGTCCGATTCAGTCAGGCCCCGTGAAGATCCGGGGTAGAATAGGTCTTCAGCAACCCATGCTTGCCGTAAAAGGCGAGAATGCTTATCGTTAGAGGCGATTAACGGGATTGGGTGGTCAGGCTCACTGACTTGGTTGATACATGTCATCGCTTCCTAATTGTGTGGATTGATGCCAATCACTGGATTGTCAGGTCCAGACTCGATTATTTGGGGACATGGTTCAGAGTAGGTCCCTAGCACTTTTACTAAATTGTGTGTCAGACTCTTGGACTTGATTGAGTAGGTTTCCTAGACAACCTTGTTTAACTGGCCCAATCACAAGCTTAACTGGCTAGACTCAATTATTCATAGATGGGAATTAAGTCACTCATATTGGATATCTGTGAAATTTTGTCTATATTCTGAGCGATAGATTGACTTTAAATAAGTTGTTATAAGACTTCAATACAGTGCAAGTTACACTGTGAACACAACATGATACGTCCATTGATGGCTGACAAGGTTAATGATGAGAGAGCGGAAGGTCCGGGGTTTGATCCCCGACCGCATCATACCAAAAGATGTTAAAAGATGGTACTTGTTGTTACCCTGTCTGGCACTCGGCATTAAGGGGCTAAAACAAGGACTGGTCGGCTCGGAGTCAGTATACTGTGTCTGAGTGGGGTATTCATGTTAAACTGCGGCATGGTATCTCAGTGAGCTAGCACTATAAATCGGCATCAGTCAGGACCAGTACAAGCAGCCATACACATACATACACGTGCATGCACGTCGCCTTATAAGTGCAATAATCTTGGACGCGGCGTTAAACCCCATTTCACCTCACCTGACATACACCATGTCTGTTGCAGTGTTCAACGGCGTCGTTCGTCTGTGTCTGATGGAGGTGGTCCCAGCACTGCAGAGCATCCTCAAAGTTCCCGACCTGACTCAACAGCAGACGCCATTCTCGGCCCAGAACGCCAAGTGGAAGAAGCTCCGTGTTGACATGAAGAGCTACATGACCGACCTGCTCACTGTAAGTTTGGACCCATGAAGATCTGGGGTAGAATAGACCGCCTCCGTGGTCTAGTGGTAGAGCGTCCGCCCGGAGAGCGGAAGGTCCGGGGTTCGATCCCCGGCCGCGTCATACCAAAAGACGTTCAAAGATGGTACTTGTTGTTACCCTGTCTGGCGCTCGGCATTAAGGGGCTAAAACAAGGACTGGTCGGCTCAGAGTCAGTCTACTGTGTCTGAGTGGGGTATTCATGTTAAACTGCGGCATGTTATCTCAGTGTGCTAGCACTATAAATCGGCATCAGTCCGGACTAGTACAAGCAGCCACACACACACGCACGTCGCTATATAAGTGCAATAATCTTGGACGCGGCGTTAAACCCCATCTCACCCCACCTCGGGTAGAATAGGTTTTCAGCAACCCATGCTTGCCATAAAAGGCGACTTTACTTATTGTAAGAGGCGATTAACGGGTGGTAAGTCTTGCTGACTTGGTTGATGCATGTCATCGATCCCAATTGCATGGATCGATGCTCATGATGTCAATCACTAGATTGTCTGGTCCAGACTCGATTAGTTACAGACCGCCTCATATAGCTGGAATATTGCTGAGTGCGGTGTTAAACAACTCTGAACTCAAGCCCCCTGTTTTCAGACTTTACAATCCCCTTGGCATATCAAATGGTGTCCGTGCTATCATGGGGATTTATTCACTTTATGACATGCGTTGTGTGCACCCCTAATTTTCAAAATACTTGATCTGCCTCTTTGAATATGGCCTTAGAAATTCTTCACTGTAAGAGACTAGTCCAGAAGATTTGGTAAGTCCTCAGAGTTTGTAGCTTGTCATGCTTGAACGAGACCAACATGTTCACAGTGTTATGTTTTCTGTGAGTTTTATGCAGATCCAATTTGAAGCGAAATTGAAGAATTTACGTCTGGTTCAGAATTATAGTCCTCAAATGCTACTAGTGAATGAATATGACATCTTTTCTGTTGAAGCTGTTGTCTGCCCTCTCGGATGCCGCCATGTTGAATGTGATCCTGAAACACATCCACAAGCTTGTCTCCATGTACGCCACATTCCCCAAAGTGGCCCGGCTATTGCTGAAGGTGCGTAGAGAGGAGGGGTTGCAGACGGGTATGGTTGCACTCAGCGGGTTTGATGCCCCTGTTCTGGGTGTCTTAGTATGTTCGTTTAGACTTTGCGATATAACTGGAATACTGTTAAAAGCGGCGATACCAAACTCACGAACGAACGAACGCCAACTGTGTGCAACAGTTGTATGCTGTTTGTTATCAATTACCTGTTGGTAATGTTAATCTGTGCTTGTCATGCACAAATACCTCCCATCAGTTGGTGACCACCTCCGTGGTCTAGTGGTAGAGCGTCTGCCCGGAGAGCAGAAGATCCAGGGTTTGATTCCCAAACGTGTCATACCAAAAGACACAAGTCTTGGTTCACAGGCACCGCCTGCATTATCATAAAGTCTGCCGCACGTTTCGTTTTTATTTCCGTTTAAAAAAAAATAAGAAATCCTAATTCTTAATAACAATGCGATCCAATGAGCACGCAGTTACTTCCCTTTAATGCGCACTGCTTTACTACACATCTCGCATTATGGTAATGGCGGCAATAAGAGTTTGTATGCTTGTTTATGTAGGGAAGCCCTTTCCCGGGTTGATGGTACTGTTTATTTGGTTACATACTAGTTTTAACAAGCCAAAAAAAGAAAAACCACGGCCCGCCCGCACTATAAGTCATTGCCTGAGAACCGATTCTTTTTTTTTTAAGCCTAATGTGTTGTTTCAGAAAATGATCCTGTTGTGGAGTACAGGGGAGGAGACGACGAGGGTGTTGGCGTTCCTGTGCATCAATAAGCTGGTGCGGATGTTGCAGGATGCCATGCTGGAGCCGTGCATGAAGGTGAGCGGGACAGAGACTCAAGTGGCTGGTTGTTAACCTCGGTCAATGCTCCATAATTCAGTTGCTTCCCTTAACTGCCTACCAGATCACTGAGCAGAGTTGCTTCCCTTAGCTGCTGAGTTCACAAGCCCCCTCCCATTCGGTGTAGAATAGGTCTTCAGCAACCCATGCTTGCCGTTAAAGGCGACTATGCTTGTCATAAGAGGCGACTAATGGGATTGGGTGGTCAGTCTCGCTGACTTGGTTGATGCATGTCATCAATCCCAATTATGTTGATCGATGCTCATGATGTCTGTATTTTCTTGTCCAGACTCGATTATTTACATACCGCCCCTTCCCAGCATGTGACACCTACGTTACACTCTCGGTAACATCATTGCCACCAGTGTGGGCGCGGCCATTTCAAGAATCTTGAAATTTGCCCTCTAACCCCAATTTTAGTAACGTTTATACATTAGTTTGTCTTTGGGAATGCCATCACAGCAATTTTTGAAAAAAATTACGTCTGACCATATTACCCAGATAAATTAACCATTTTGTTTGTTTGATTGGATTGGTGCGAGATTGCAGACGAATGGAAAACCAACCAATTTCTCCCTTTCATTCATACTATACCAATTATATGATAGTTGTTATGTAATTCAAATTAACAAGCAAAGACAATAATGTAGCTGGGTCAAGAGTGTTCGTCATGGCAGTCATCACTTGTTTGTAAACGTAACCTGTCAGTTGGTTGCGAGTTCAACTCCATGCATTAGTTGTAGCCACCTATCACAGTGGGGTGTTTTGACAATAGTATAGAGAGCTCCGTGAACGGACTTTTGCTGTGAGGAGCTTGCTCCCAACTTGTGCAGCGATACTTCCCTTAGCTGCCAACGAGTTCCTTGTGCAGAGTTGCTTCCCTTAAGTGACAGACGCCATTAGTCTTGGGTTTAAATCCCAGATTAGTTGATGTTAGCTAGTGGTAGAAATTAACCTGAAACATTTACCAGTCTACCTTTATAGCCCAAATAGTGATAACAAATAAGGACCAACACCAGTACACCATGATGTGCAGCCAGATTGAATAGTCGGAGTTTGTAGCTATATAAGGCTAAAATAAATAATAGTCTTGGTTCTCTTAGCACTGCCCACATCATCATAAATCTGCCGCACGTTTTTATTTCCATCTTCCAAAAAAATTACACAGTTACTTCCCTTTACTGAGCATCCCATGTTATGGTCATGGCAATAGGAGTTTGTATGCTCATTTCTGTAGAAAGGCCCTTTCCCAGGTTGATAGTACGCAACTGTTCATTTGGTTAGATACTAGTTTGAACAAGCAAAAAAAACACCGCCCGCTCTATATTTTTAAAAGTCATTGCCTGAGGGGGCGGTCAGGTAGCCTAGTGGTTAAAGCGTTAGCTCGTCACGCCGAAGACCAGGGTTCGATTCCCAACATGGGTACAATGTGTGAAGCCCATTTCTGGTGTCCCCCACCGTGATATTGCTGGAATAATGCTAAAAGCGGCGTAAAACCTCACTCACTCACTCATTGCCTGAGAACCATTTATTTTATTTTTTTAAACCAAATGTGGAGCAAAGGGTGTTATTTCAGTCACTGGTTACTGGTCAAAACAATGTCGAAAATGAAGATATTATGTTTTATTCCTGCTTAGTAATTATTCTCCCTTGCAGAACAGGGAAAAACCATATGTTAAGTATGAGCTGGTCATCACAAATAAAAATATCAACATTGTAAACAATACAAATCTGTTTTAAGAATATGGCAGTCTACTATAAAGCACGGAAAGTTAAATGTTGTTTATTTACTTTGTCAAATATACAAGGTGGATATGTCACTGACATCACTGAATGTTTTCCAGCAAATGTACATGGCATATGTGAAGAACGTGAAGTTTACATCCCCGACAACGTTGCCGCTGATCAACTTCATGCAGCGCTCCCTGGTGGAGATTTTCCTGCTTGACTCTGTGCTCGCCTACCAGTACGCCTTCATCTACATTCGTCAGCTCGCCATACATCTCCGTAACGCCATCACCGTCAAGAAGAAGGTGACATTACCAGTTTCTTTGTATTCGATGCAGTTTCTATCTAAAATACTTGAGGCATCACAGTTCACAGTTCACAGTTCACAGTTCACAGTTCACCCTTGAGAATAAATTAAAAAAGGAGTCCAACTCAAGTCTAGAATGATTTGGAGAGTCTAGATTGACTCAGCTCAAGCAAATAAGTAGATATAGATTCTGATGGAAATGAACAAGGGAACAATGAAAAATATAGTGAAATAAGTTTTACTGTTGAAATAGCTCATATACAAATTCAACACGTCAGAATCAAAAGTTGAGATGTGTTTATTGTTTCCAAAGCATAACTGGTAAACAAGGCTGGGAATCCAAGATGGCATATCCTTTTGCTGTGTCTAAAACTTAGTCTTCCCTTGTTCATTTCACTCAGTATATGTTTAATTAAGATAACTTGGTTTCTGGGACAGAAGTCAGTGTACGCCTTTGTATTTCTACTAAAATGCTTCAAATCATATTTTTTATGCTTAATTTTGAAAAATAAAATTCAACTGGGATTCATCTAGGTTTTCAAACTAAGTTCAAATTTTAGAAAATTGGGGAAAAAATGGTACTTTGTTCAAAATTTGGATGCATAAAAATAACAGACTGAATTTTATTTACCAGGTAACATCTTTTCTCAATAGTTCACATTTATTTTCTGTTTTGCATTTTTTTTTTTGTTGCTTGTTTTATATTGTAATTTGATAAATTATTTACATGATATTATAACAAAATGGAGATTGCTGAGTCTGTTTTTGCATGTGCTAATGATATTGCCAATTAGCTGGCAAACAAGGATGGAAAACATTTCTTTAAATCATGCAATGCGAACATAGTGTAAAATAACATACCTCTTCATTTGTTTTGTGTATAGGTCAAATGTTTTTAAATTTGGTGCTCTGAGAGCTTACTGGGCTTTAGCCACTTGTCCGAACCCTGAGTCCAAGCAACCCATGCTTGGCGTAAAAGGCGACTAACGGGATCGGGTGGTCAGGCTCGCTGACTTGGTTGATGCATGTCATCGATCCCAATTGCGTGGATTGATGCTCATGATATCGACCACTGGATTCTCTGGTCCAGGCTCGATTATTTACAGACCGCCGTCATATAGCTGGAATATTGCTGAGTGCGGCGTTAAACAACAAACCAAACCAAACCAAACCTGAGTCTTGTAATATTCTGTTCTGTCTAGTAAAAGACTATATGATAACACTGAAATGGATCAAACATGATGATTAAGCCAAGCTCAAACTCATCCTCATCTTGTTTTTTTCAGTCTGATTACCAATGATTAGGTTTTGTTTGTCTTTAAAAGTGATACAAGTCACTACTAGCCCAGTGCTGACATTCAATCTCATGTTTTCTCCTCCGATTCTTATTCCAGGATACGTGTCAGGCGGTGTATAACTGGCAGTTTGTCCACTGTGTGGAGCTGTGGGCGTGTCTACTCGGCGCCTCCCAGTCTGACGATGTCCTCCACCCACTCATCTACCCGCTCACCCAGACCATCATCGGCACCATCAAGTGAGTCACAGTTGATTGAAGCTACCATAAAATCTCTTGTACCCCAGTTACACAGGATCAAACAGGCTCGGATAATCAAAATGGTCTGTCTGTCCTTGAAGAGGGCTAAGTTTGAATCTTCCTTGAAAAGGCCTTATAATTTATTCAACTGTCAAGAAGGGGCCTAACTATAACCACACCCGCAAAAATACAACTCAACCACACAAAAACAAAACCAACCTGCCCCTAACCCCGAAAACAAATTCTCTCACAACAAGAAATAAATTATTCAGTTGAAGTGTTTTTTTAGAGCCAATGAAGTTCCTGTTACATGGTTTCACTATACCGTATTTTCTTGAGTATAGTGCGCACCCATGTATAATGCGCACCCCCCTCTAGCGGTTTCAGTATTTTGGGGAATTCTTTTTTCGCTTATCAAGCGCAGAAAAATATTACACCGTACCCCTTCAGCGAAGTCCAGTAAACGAACGGGTGATGAGAAACTTGGTCAGTACAAATTCGAAATTTGAGATAATAAATCACAAGACAAGTTGATTTACGTTTCAAGGCGTCAATAGCAGTAATCTGACCGTGGTTTTTGTTAATAAAAATTATTTTAAATGTTACATGCTTTCTTTCCACTGGGGGAAAAAACCATCAAAACTCATTATTTCGTGTATAATGCACACCCCCTTCTACACAGCTGTGTTGTTTTTTTTAAAAAGTGTGCACTATACTCAAGAAAATATGGTAATAGGTGAGGTGAAATTGGGTTTAACATCGCGTCTAAGATTATTGCACTTATATAGGGACATGCATGCACGTGTGTGTGTGTGCGTGGCTGCTTGTATTAGTCCGGACTGATGCCGATTTATAGTGCTAGCTCACTGAGATACCATGCTGCAGTTTAACATGAATACCCCACTCAGACACAGTATACTGACTCAGAGCCGACCAGTCCTTGTTTTAGCCCCTTAATGCTGAGCACCAGACAGGGTAACAACAAGTACCATCTTTTAATGTCTTTTGGTATGACACAGTCGGGAATCAAACCCTGGACCTTCCGCTCTCCGGGCAGACGCTCTACCACTAGACCACAGAGGTGGTCGTTTCACTATAATAAGCTGTAGTGCCTTACGTAATCAAGCTCCGTAACCAAATCCCAGATGTTTGAGCTGTGTATTGTGATTGTGATGATCGGTTGTTACGTAGAAATTATTACACGAGTGTCTGTCAGACACCATTTAGGTTACAAGTTATTTCCAAACGTCTCTAACAACCGAAAGCTCTATTTGTTGTACAAGGTGACTAAGTGGATTGGGTGGTCATGCTTGGTGACTTTGTTGACTGTGTGTCATCGGTACCCAGATCATCGGTTTATCAGGCCCAGACTTTCTTATTACAAGGTGCTCATACTAGGGCTCTTGTCTAAATCTCTTGTACCCCAGTTACACACGATCACACAGGCTTGGATAGTCAAAATGGTCTGTCTGTCTGTCCTTGAAGAGGGCTAAGTTTGAATCTTCCTTGAAAAGGCCTTAAAATATATTAAACTGTCAAGAAAGGGTCTATCTATAACCACACCCGCAAAAATGGCTAAAAAGACTGATAATCGGAATTATCGTTGATGAGAAGAATTATTAACAATATTCGATATGAAAATTGTGTCATGGATAAAATCTTACATAAACTATTGTGATGAAATAGGTTGCCAAAGATGGAAACAAGTGATGGTGTTATACCCTTAATGTCCACAAAGTAATCTATGCATAACTCAGTGCCGTGAAATATGCTGTTTTGTCTCTGAGCTTTTTGTATATTTGCTAAAAGTTACTTCTCCAAAATTTGTCGATAATTGATCAATATTTAGTTCACGATTATCGATCTCTAGACCTATATTGATAGCCAGCGCTAGCTGATACAGCTGGAATATTGCTGACTGTGGCTTTAAACAAACAAACAAACAAACAAACAATAATTTGTAATTTGAATACAGACTGCTCCCCTCACCGAGATATTTCCCGCTGCGGTTCCACTGTGTACGATGTCTGAACACGCTGAGTAAATCTACCGGAACCTTCATCCCTGTCTTGCCTTTCCTGCTGGAGGTAAGTCCTTTTTATGTTATTGTGGTTGCTACAATGACCGATATATATCTTACAAAAAATGCTTTTACCAGTTTACATCCAAATGAGAACAGGACCAGACACTCCAAACTATGTTTCCCAGGGACGACTAGGTAAATGTTTCATCACAGATTCATAGGTCAAAATAGAGCAGATCACCACAAAGTATTCTATCCCGTTTCTGACAGGGGACCTCTCCCTGTGAAGCGAGATGTTTATTTTACAAATAAAAATTCTCTCCTGCCATTTTTGGAGGGAAGAGGTGGTTTGGAAGTGGCAGGTAAAACGAATTAAGTTGGTCCAGCCTTAATGGGATTCTCACCTGCCCAATAACCAATTGTTTTGTGGGTTTGTTTTTTTCAAATCTGAATTATTATATCACTTCCATTTCTGGATAAAATATTGAAAATATATTTAGAATAGGCTACAATTCCATGGTGCATAGTATGGTTGGGTTGTATTTACAGAAAGGGAAGTTATTAATGCTTTGAAATGACAGAAACTTTGAGAACATACATTGCCATTCCATTCACCCAATTCAGTTTGTTTATTATTGATATGTAGGTCAGTGTGCACTGTGTTGTAAATATGTTGTTAGAGGGTGGATGTATTTACTGGCAGCGTTGTCTTGCTCCTCGTGGTATGGAGAGCGGTACAACTGTGTTGTTGGACTTTTGATCATCAACGGTTGAAGTGAACCACATGTAGATGAATGAAAACATAGCCATAGGCCATCTGTATTCTTTTGTGTGTATCTCCACCTCTTTTGTGGTCCAGTGGATACAGGGGGCGGTCAGGTAGCCTAGTGGTTAAAGCGTTCCCTCGTCACACCGAAGACCCAGGTTTGATTCCCGACATATGGTGCTGATAAACCCAGAAACAAAATCAGAGTGAACCGTGATTCGAACCCACAATCATAGGTTTCTGTTAAACAAATTGTCACGCCTTAGATGTCTGGGCCATCCATGGCCTCACATCATGGGAAGAGTCAGTGTTGGTATTGTCAGGTATTGTGACGGGATGGGATTAATGTTTAATGCTCTTTTGACGTGCATGGCTGTTGAAAGAATTCACAATCAACACAACAGTGGAGTTAGTAAGTATAGAAGTGTCAAAACTGTTTATTTAGGGCAGTTAAGTACTTGGGAGTGCATGTGTGTCATTACACAATGGAAATTGTAAACATGCTGGCTTCATAATGCACTTCATGCTATCAGGAAAAGACAACTCTGTATTCACTGTAAACAAAGCTGGGTTGGTTGTATGTATTGTATCTATCTTACACATATTTCACATGCAGCAGCTACTACACAAGGTTAGGTATTATTTTCATTGTTATTTTCATTTTTTCAGAGATTAAAAATTCCAGGTGTTCTAGACATTAAAAGTTGAAATTTGTTTTATAAACATAGTAAGTGGACTCCCTCAATTTTTGGAGAAAAAAACATCATTATGTTTTTATTTATTACAAAACCTGTATTTAATTTACATAAAACTTGTGAACCTGCTACAAATGCTGAAATAACAATTTGCAAAGTTGCAAAGTCCCCTTTAAACATAGGTTTAAATTTTATATTTCTTTTCTCAATTTCAGACATGTTAATTTATGTTTTTCTTTGAGGAAGCAACTATATTTTTTAAATGGATTTTATTTGACTCAAAGGCTTGGCATACCAAAAATGTCAATACATGTACAAAGAAGTAACTAAGTTCTTTATATAATTGAGGACGTCAACACCCATATTGTGATACATGTAAAGAAAATTGCAGATCACTTTGCAAATTGTTTTACTTTAAAAAAAACCCATCCAACCCTATGTTTTAATCAGGAATATGTGCCAAATACAAAAATGAAAACTCTTCGACAGTCCTGTCAAATACATAAGGAATCAGATTTCGACACGGCCACCAGTCCGTAAGTCCATCACTATTGACAATCTAGAGAAACTTGTTTTCTTCTAAACTCTAGTTATTTAACATTAACTGCTAGTCTTATGAACTGCACTGAGGTATGTGGCCCTAGTTGTAACCGAAATTACATTAATTGGAAGCTACTTTGAAACTACTGATTTCTTAGATTTGTAGCTTGATGTGGAATACCTGGAATGTTTAATCTCTGGGTGTTGTGTTTCAGTGGAACGAAGGTAGGTCATTGAATGAATGTTTTTGTGGAGTCATCAGACATCAGTCACACTGAGAAGACACTCGCCACTACAGAAAGAGAACTTAATTACTCTTCGATTCAAGTGACAACGAACAAGAAATGCTTGCTTGAATGTTTGGAAATGTGTTCTTTTCTCAACAAATGGTCAACATATGTTTGCACCACTTAGCATACTTCAATCAGATCTCCTCATTTGCACCGTTACAAGATAACCTATGAAGAGTTACCTCCCTTAAATCATATGATGCAGAGACTCTCAAACTGTTTGAAGCGACCATAAAATATATGCATTAACCTTTTAGTTTGGTCTGCCATGATGAGGCAGATTTTTGATGAATATTATTTATGATTATATTATTAATATTTGCAAACCAAATGATCTAAAATACTGCACACATTAAATGTACATCATTGTTTTTTGGTTCTTTAGATCAAGACTAACTACTCAGCTTAAAGGATTTTTCTAAAATCATTTCATGGAAAATATGTGTGTATTAATTAATATTTATTATTGTGATTATTGGAGGAATGGTGTTAAAGCCTATCTGAGTCAGAGATAATCAGTCAAATGGTAGTAGCAAACCACTAACTCAATCATTCTGATGCACAGTTATAAAAAACATTTTACTCATTCAGGAAAGAGCTTAATAATTGTTTTGCATCCTTCGTGACATCCAATATTCTACCCAGTTCTGACAAAACATTGAGTCATCTGAGAATAAGATAGTAATTGAGTCATATATACTCCAAGGTTGATCCATGATCAGGGGACTTTGACTCACAGGTGTTTAGTCACAGTGTATACACTATTCAGTAGGTAGTTACAGAGTTGTCTCCCTTGGACTGTGCATTGAGAAATGTCGGGGAAGAATTGCATCATCCCCTGTCGAGACAGACATGTTTTTGGCATCTTTCCAGCTTGTATTTCCTTCAGATCCGTTATCCCTATTGTCGCGGGTGCTGTTCCCTTTATTTGAACCATCACATTTGATTTTGATTTTCTCGTATTTTGAAATATTTAAACTGACATTTTATACCCCAGCCATTGTATATTCAGTTGAGTACCAGAAGGTGTTTTGACCTGAGTGAGTAGATATTGTTTCACTGATTAGCATATATAAGCAGCAATTTTTAAACTGCTACTGGGAGTTGTGTCAATTTATTCATTGCTAAAGTAATAGACACAGTTTCACTTTGTTGGTTCAAAAAACACAGGAATTGAATTATTAATTAGGGAGAAAGGTGATTAATATTTATTATGATTATGTTTTAGTGTTATTATTGTGCTGGTATTCAGTGTTAGTCTTGTTTTTTGAAAGGATTGTGAGTGTAGACTGACAGCACAAGAGATTTGGTATCAAGCATGGCATGGCTAAATGTTAGAAGTAAAATGTTCCCACAGGCTTGAATACCGGTAGGCCTTAAATTCTTCAGTCTGGCCTTGAAAAGGCCATAAGTTTGAATCTGCCTTGTAGAGGCCTGAACATTTGAGAGGAGATATTGCCTTGAAAGGCCTTTAAGTTTGGCAGCCATGGTTAACTCTGTTGTATAAATTATTTTATCACATAGCGTGAGATTAGTCAGTGACTGCCTTAAAATTCATTAAGACTGTGCTTGGATGCATAATGGAAACAATATGGCGATTAGATAAAGTAAGAATGTTCTAATCAATATGTTACACACTTGGGTCTTACTTTTTTACCTTGCAAATATGTGATCTTGCCTTGACAAGATTTTGAACTGGTGACACCACAAAATAGTACATTGTTTTAAAATATTGTTTTTTTTGCTACTTGTTTAACACCCCATTCATCAATATTCCAACTATATGATGGCACCCTGTTAATTATCGAGTCTGGCCCAGACAATCCAGTGACTGAAAAACAATATGAAAAAAAACAACACTCAAACAGCAGAACCATTTTACAAAAATTATAGTATAGTATAGAATAACGATGTGCAACTGGGATGACACTGATTTAGAAAAATATAAATCTAATTAAATATAAATATATATAAAAAAACTGCCCAAAGGATGATAGTCTATCCTCTCTATGTGGTTTTTACCTGTCTGTCCACAGCAGAGGTTAGACTTGCGCAAGTCTTTCAGGCAATAATTATAAGTTTTGATCATAATTTCTAGATTATGTAAATAATCAGAACAAATTGTCCTTATGAGAGACTGGAGTCCTATACTGTCCACATATCTAGACTTGCCTATTAGGAGGGTAGAATTACTACATATCCATGGACTTTTCTTTCAGTACAGCCTTGGAGCAAGGCTTAGCAGAGATAAAACATCTTGTAAATTCTGGTGAGATGCAAGTGGTCTGAGTTCTTGGTTTGGCTGCACCACACTTATTTGTCGCAAATGTTGTAAAATCTAAGATGTCCGCCCTGTTGGTTTTCCTACCTAATTCACCCATAAAGATCCGGGGTAGAATAGGTCTTCAGCAACCCATGCTTGCCGTAAAAGGCAACTATGCTTGTAGTATGAGGCAAGTAACGGGATCAGGTGGTCAGGCTTGCTGACTTGATTGATGCATGTCATCGTATCCCAAATGCATGGAATGATACTCACGATGTCTATCCCTAGATTGTCTGGTCCAGACACAATTTTTTACAGACCGCTGTCATATAGCTTGAATATTGCTTCGTGCGTCGTTAAACAACAAACAGACAATCAACAATCACTCCTACCTAATTATGCTCACTCACTGTAATATAACTGAAATACTGTTAAAAAAGCCCCAAACACAACACACGAACTTGGAGTAGGGGTTGGAAGAATTGGGATTTACCTTATAGCACCAAACAGTAATGTGCACTCAGTTCAAGAAACTCCCAATAGGAGGCCGTTGTAAAACCCTTTATTCAATTAAGGTTTGGATTTGTAAAACCTGGGCGTGAAAAGAAACTGGCTGAAAGAGATATATGTATAGTCGATATGTCAAGTACTTCTAGTGTTTGGGTGTGGAATGAACATGCGTTAATCAATGAGTTGTGGAATATTACCACATACAGAGAATGGGAGGTGTCTCGGTGTGTGTGAATGAAAGCAGTCATTCAAATGGAGCATGATGCAGTGTGTCTTATGAGATTTTCGCTATCTTACCAAAACATATGTTAGACTTGATCAGGCTCTGTGTTGCCATAATCGATTATTATGTTATATGATATAAAGTGATCACTGTAGTTTAGGTGTTTTTTTAAACTCTGGATTATTTTCGTCTGTGTGTGTGGTGGGATAGGGGTATTGCCCAATTGTCCATGATGTTTAGAGAGGGGATTTCATTCATTGAGCTGATATTGGGAAAACCCAAATACCGTTAAACCCTACTCACTCACTCACTCACTCACTCACTCACTCACTCACTCACTCAATCACCCTGCTCTCTCCCACTCACTCACTCACTCACTCACTCACTCACTCACTCATATTCCAATCATTTATCCAAATCACTGTACATTTTGTTAAAAAACCCACATCAATTACATGTACTTTAATTTATGTTTTTGTAAACATCTAGACGTCAGTATACCACGTCATGTCCCTTGGGTGTGTGACAGCTGACTCTTCGACTGAACAGAAAGTAGAGAAAGGTTAAGATTTACATTGAGTTAATCGTAACACGCAACACCCTCTATTCCCACGAAGCACGAAGTCCCTAACTGCATGACTACACCTGAATATCAGCATTCACTACCTGGAAACATTGCTTTGTATATAATTCATTGTACAGTCTGAACGACCCGGCCACGAAGTCCTTGTCCCTTTCATACGGGCGACATAAGCAGATAAAAATCACTCATATGTTAACACACTTATATCTATTGAACTCATATCGAAATGCAATGCGTGACTAGTGACGTGTTTGTGTTCCCAGAAGTCAGGCATTGGGTCACGATGTGTTGTACGTCTTGACGTAAACGTAGGCTGGGGTTACGTGTTTGTGTTCCCAGAAGTCAGGCATTGGGTCACGATGTGTTGTACGTCTTGACGTAAACGTAGGCTGGGGTTACGTGTTTGTCCTTCATAGTGAGGACTTGGCTTTAGTTGCGCCGAGATCCGTACTCGTTGATAAGGCTGTTTCTATTTTATTTCTGTTTTATCTGAAAATAGAACGAAAGAAACACCGCATAACTGGCATTCTGTTGATTAAGTTAGCAGTGTTGGCTTTCAAAGGTTCTTGGTTTATTGACTTGCATCATGAAATATGGATAACCTCTTGTTATGAATCTCATAAAAAGTACTTGTGCACCTAGAGTAATGTTTAGCATGTATTAAGAGGAATGTTGTGTACCAATTCATGGACATGTATCGAGTTACTAGTTGTGCATGTGAATGAGTGTATGCAGGGATGCAACTTGGCGCTGTGGTCAGTTTGTCCAATGTTCAAGGTATCCCGAAGTCTAATGGAATTTCAGGCAGTGTGTTATATGTTATCAATACTGGAGCAAAAATATTTGAAATTGATAATTGTTTTTAATATTATTTCAGACCTAGTTACCGTATTTATTCCTGTATAAAGTACTTTTTTCATAAGTTTAAGACTAAAAGATTTGGATGCATAATAAGCACAAGAACAAAATAATACCCAATTTTCCCCAGCCAAGTGGGTTGAAAATTTCAAAAAAAGGAAATGATTTTTTTATCAATTTAATTTAAACTATTCACATCAAGTGTTCATGTTGAACATCTTTTGGGTGGAATTTTGTGATAACGCTTTCCTGAGGATGGAAACAAACCTCATATTAGTGAACCCAAGCAGCATTATTTTAAGTTTTGTACCCTTAAATCTTGGAAAATTTGACAAACAAATTAAGAGATAAATGAGAACAGAAGTTGGCTTGACCAGTGCATGAATTGGCTTGACCAATGCATACACTGGCTTGACCAGTGCATAAATTGACTCGACTAATACATAAATTTGCTTGACTAGTGCAAGAGTTGGCTTAACTAAAATGTATAAATTGTCTTGACAAGTGCACAAATTGACTTGACTTGTGCATGAATTGGTTTGACCAATACATGAGTGAGTGAGTGAGTTGCGTTTAATGCCGCTTTTAACATTATTCCAGTTATATCGCGGCGTGTCAGCGTAATATCAGAGGAAAGCCCGAAGTGATGCACTTCAGTGAAACCCATGAGCACAGGTATGGTGCTGACAAACCTAGAAACATACTGGGATTCGAACCCACAATCATAGGTTTCGGGCATTCCCAAGGGACACAACTCTTCACAGCGAATCGAGGCGCCTTAGACAACTGGGCCACCCGTGCCCCCTTGACCAATACATGACTATAGGCACTGTTGAAACAGGAACAAAATATACATATTACTGTAAAATTACTCCAAATTTCATACTTTAAACAGTATGAATGTATATACGCCCTACTGAACCAACCCGTTCCTAAAATTTGATGCCAAATAAAAAAATTAAAAATGGAGCTACGCTATTTTTAAATTTTATGTTTGATGATCCAAACTAATTTGATAGAAAAAATGTGTCAACGATAAAATAAAAACAGGGGTGTCCTAGTGGCAGTTGGCTATGGAGAGTTTTGTCCCTTATTAGCCTCCAGGATCTGCTTTTCATGAGTTTGAATTTTAGAATCACACCACTTGTTACCTTTGGTCAGACCATATCCTTGTTCATTGAGGTAGACAACCTTTGACGCAGTTGGCTTCCTCCCAGAGTTAGCCAACATTCTTGGATACAACGGAAAAACATTTCAAAGTGACATTCAACTCTTTATGTTATTCTGTATTGATAGTTGCTTGGAATACGGCCATTTGTAAGTATCAATCGGTCAAATGAGTCATGCCCTGACTTCGCCCAGTGACCTTTAACTGTGTCAGTGACGAGTTTCACGCTATGGTTTTCACGCTGACTGGTTTAACGTGTGTGGGTCAGTAGGTCATGTCTATCTACAGTATCTTCGTCTTGAAAAGATGTAATAAATCTTTCGACTAAACTGTAAATGACGGTTATTCCCGACGTGTATTATGATAGAGTGAATGAATGCAAATTTGTACGTGAGAGTTGAATAAACGCTTAACTATACCAAGCCTTTGAGAAAAGCAGCAAGGAAGACAGATGGTATTGTTCAGATTCTGGAAGTTGTGTAGGAACCCTCACAGGCCTCAGCGATGGTGATTTAGTGGACTTGCTTTATACTAATACAAGTAACTGTGCCGGAACGTCATTTTGAAAGAATAAAAGTTGACCTCCATAAGTCAACTGTGTATTCGTTGATCTCTTCAGATAATCTTTGTCCTTTTATGGAAAAACTTGCCAAGTATTTTCAGCAGCTGATTGATTCTATTCTATTGAGTTTTATGGAATTGTACCAGAAAGTTTTCAGCCAGAAATTAATTCATAGTGCAGAAAATAATATTTACCAGTTTTCTCTGGTTTGCCGTAGATTTGATTCAAGTTGGTCAAAAAGGGCCTGTCCATCTGTCATAAGACAAGATCCACTGATGGTGGCCTGATCCACTGATGGTGGCCTGATCCACTGATGGTGGCCTGATCCACTGATGGTGTCCTGATCCACTGATGGTGGCCTGATCCAATGATGGTGTCCTGATCCACTGATGGTGTCCTGATCCACTGATGGTGGCCTGATCCACTGATGGTGGCCTGATCCACTGATGGTGGCCTGATCCACTGATGGTGTCCTGATCCACTGATGGTGGCCTGATCCACTGATGGTGTCCTGATCCACTGATGGTGTCCTGATCCACTGATGGTGGCCTGATCCACTGATGGTGTCCTGATCCACTGATGGTGGCCTGATCCACTGATGGTGGCCTGATCCACTGATGGTGTCCTGATCCACTGATGGTGTCCTGATCCACTGATGGTGTCCTGATCCACTGGTGGTGGCCTGGTGTCCTGATCCACTGATGGTGTCCTGATCCACTGATGGTGGCCTGATCCACTGATGGTGTCCTGATCCACTGATGGTGTCCTGATCCACTGGTGGTGGCCTGGTGTCCTGATCCACTGATGGTGTCCTGATCCACTGATGGTGGCCTGATCCACTGGTGGTGGCCTGATCCACTGATGGTGTCCTGATCCACTGATGGTGGCCTGATCCACTGATGGTGGCCTGATCCACTGATGGTGTCCTGATCCACTGATGGTGTCCTGATCCACTGATGGTGTCCTGATCCACTGATGGTGTCCTGATCCACTGATGGTGGCCTGATCCACTGATGGTGTCCTGATCCACTGATGGTGGCCTGATCCACTGATGGTGTCCTTCAAGGCGACGTGATGTGTGGAAGGATTAAAGGGGTGGCGGTCACTCTGAAGGCCTGGGTTTGATTGTCCACGTGGCTATACAAGTATGAGCCATGTCTGGTGTCTCCTGCCATGATATGGATGGACTCTTACTAAAGTGATGTAAATCAATCCTTAGTACCCTAGTGTGTGGGTATAGGCCCATGTGGAGTACCCTAGTGTGTGGGTATAGGCCCATGGGGAGTACCCTAGTGTGCAGGTATAGGCCCATGGGGAGTACCCTGGTGTGTGGGTATAGGCCCATGTGGAGTACCCTGGTGTGTGGGTATAGGCCCATGGGGAGTACCCTAGTGTTTGGTATAGGCCCATGGGGAGTACCCTAGTGTGTGGGCATAGGCCCATGGGGAGTACCCTAGTGTGTGGGTATAGGCCCATGGGGAGTACCCTAGTGTTTGGTATAGGCCCATGGGGAGTACCCTAGTGTGTGGGTATAGGCCCTTGGGGACTATCTGATGCATACATCACAAGTTTCAAGAGGGCTGTTTAATTCAAGTGATCCCAGAGTGAAAATATCCTCGGTGTCAACCAGAACCAGAAGGTAAAATACGAGAGGTAATTAAAATTCTGATTGCTATGTTTTGTGCCTGACACTGACATTTTCAATTTAAGTATCTCACGGAACTCCTAATTTCACCACTTCCTCATTTCTGCATGTTAAATCGGGAACTTCTGAATGATTTATTTTCATGTACTTTTGTTGATGTAAGCCAAGCCTCGAGGGCTTGTCTGTTTGGAATGTGACACTTCGAGCGTGACACTTCTGTCAAAATGTGCATGAAATGTTACAAGTTTTAAAAACAAATATATACAGGTTGTCAGTGAAGTCAGGGGTGGTACCTGTAGGTAACTGGCAAGTCGTTTGTTTCGCGCTGTCCAACAATGACTTTTGTAGCACAAGTTTCAGCTGCAATGTGCTTGTTTTATGGTGTGTAGTTCGTCGTGCGGTTGCCCATCCGTCATGACCTTTGTCATCATCCCTGATACTACAAGGTATATAACGTTTGGGCTCATAGCAATGAAATGTGCCATGGCAGCCATTTTGTAAATATCGTTTTGGCCCACAACTCAGCCGTCTGCATGTTCCAGTGGGAAGATAGGCCTACAATATGTGGTATACCATTACATACAAGTTTTGGGTATATTTTGATTCACAAACTTGAGTTTCACGTACCCTAGAAAAGCATTTTTTCGTCACATCAAAGGTGTGGGTTCAATTCCTCACATGGGTCCTGTCTGTGAAGCCCATTGCTCGTATCTTCACTTTCAAGAAAAACACCTTCTGGGACTTAGAGAATGGCCATTTTTGGTCGCTTGTCATATTCCGACTTTTGCACTAAGCATCAAATTCTTATTTCATTGTTGTTTGAAGTTACATTTTACAATAAAAATTAAAACTGAACTTCCACATCATCGTGTCTGTGAGTAAATATATACCAGACAGTAACTCCTTCAGGACATCAGTTGGTCGACGCCTTACTAGGGCTGGGACAAGTCCAAGTCTACTACCCGGGTACCCGACACCCTATTACCTGACCCTACCTCGGTACCCACTGCTGGTCTCAAGAGTTGGAAACAAAATGCCTGATTGAGACTGTGTTACCGCAGTGCTGGCTGAAACTATTTAGATACATGTATCAAACTATCAGATCATGCGTACACTTAAGTTGACTGAAGCTTTATCTTTTCTCAAACATAAACAAGTCAAAAGGAACGTGTGCAACTTCAGAAAGAAATGCGAACATTAGCGACTAGTAGTGAGCGATAGTGAGTTTTTGTAATTAAACAATACATCACGTGACTAACCACAAGTCCGGGTAGTACTGTGGGTACCCGCGTCCTACTCAGTACCCACCTGACTTGAGTACCCGAGTACCCAAGTATCCCGTCCCAGCCTTACACGTAACCCAATTAAGAAGCTCCAATTTCGTATTTGATGTTCACTGGTCCGTGAAGTCAACCCTTTTTTGACGTCTGTAAATAAACATCCATGAGTAACTATTATTCAAGCATTTCAAGTCAGACAAAACAGTCATGCTCCATCAGCGAGACCTGTGACATTTAATCACATTTTCGGAAATAAAAACATATGCCATTACGTCAGCCCGCTCTTGGCAAGAAGACAAATATGTCAGACAGACCATAAATTCTGCTTGACATTTCCCCGACCAGCTTGGACCAGGAGTAACTTACACAGGCTGAGGAATGTAGAGTCCTTTAATGAAATCTCGGTCTCAAGGTCGTTTTTGTTTATACTCTAATGACCTTCAGTTTGCACAAGGCTTTTTGTTACATAGGTGTTTGATAACAGGTATTGGTTCACAAGGTGGTGAGATTGTTTTGTTAAGCTTGCCCTAAATTATATATTATGTCAATAATAATCTCACTTTAGATTTGTAGATTTGTAATGTATATGCATGATATTGTTCATGTTGTTTTCATACATATGGCTTACCTCCATTTTGGAAGTTATTGTTTTGCATTTTGTTTCTTAAAATTTGATATAACGCTATATTATTATATATTCTGTAATTAAACGGGTTTGTTCGTTGGTGTTTGCATTTTTTTCTCAAATAATCCTTTTTTAATGTATCTGTGGAGATCTGTTTTCTTTAACTTCTTTTGAGAAGTATAATACAGTGCTTTTTCGTTTCAATTTTTCTTCAGAACAAGTCCTGTTACAAAGCCACCATCTTATGACAAATGTTAAGACATCAATTTCCTGTTCATTTTGAAACGATCTGTCTTTAAGGGGGCGGTCAGGTAGCCTAGTGGTTAAAGAGTTCACTCCTCACGCCGAAGACCTGGGTTCTATTCCTGACATGGGTACAATGTGTGAAGCCCATTTGTGGTGTCCCCCCACCGTGATATTGGAATATTGCTAAAAGTGGCGTAAAACCTCACTCGCCCACTATGTCTCTAGGTAATAGGGTGCCAATCTGGGGGGTTAACACATATTGTCATTATTTACAAAGGCCATGAGATTTTGCAGTGGATGAAAGGATCTATACAGTAGGGCATCAGGATGGTATCAAGTGGGGTAATGTTCGTAATCCCCGATGATGGGGCAATAATGAGTATAATGACACAACAGTGAGCTCTATTGTATGGACTATAGCTCAGATCTTGTACCTGTAATAGGTGGCTTTGTGGGGCTTGGACTCACTGAACTGTGTCCAATTTATTAAGTTGTTTCCAAATACCTTGTAAAAGGTACAATAAAAAAAATACCTCGTTAACTTATCCTTGGTTGGGTTGCAATGAGTTCACTGACTGTGACGAAAAGAACTAGAATCTTAATATCTCATCTGTTGTTTCATGTGATGGATCATGGGATACCATCTCTCGCTTCTGATTGGCTAAAAAATAGGGGCACAAGGTCATTGCACTATTGTTACTGTGGTTACTGGGTGCCACTGACCTGTTCCGGTCTGGAGGACAAGTCCCGTGAGGAGGAAGTCCTATCTCTTGTATGTAATTTTGACATAAGTGCTGTTTTAAAAGTCAGAAGATGCGGAACAATTCATTGACATAAAAATTAAATGTGGCGGAAATTTGTTAACAAGCAGACTTGAGCAACTGACAAAGTTTGACAAGTCAGGTGTCTGAAAACACACACACACACACACCACACCACACCACACCACACCACACCACACCAAATACACACACACACACACACACACACCACACCACACCACACCACACCACACCACACACACACACCACACCACACCACACCACACCACACCACACCACACCACACCACACCACACCACACAGCACTCACACACAGCACACACAGAGCACTCACACACCACACCACACCACACCACCCCAAATACACACATCACACCACACCAAATACACACACACACCACACCACACCACACCACACCACACCACACCACACCACACCAAATACACACAGCACACCACACCAAATACACACACACCACACCACACCACACCACACCACACCACACCACACCACACCACACCACACACCACACAGCACTCACACACAGCACACACAGAGCACTCACACACCACACCACACCACACCACCCCAAATACACACATCACACCACACCAAATACACACACACACCACACCACACCACACCACACCACACCACACCACACCACACCAAATACACACATCACACCACACCAAATACACACACACCACACCACACCACACCACACCACACCACACACATTGTTCTCACAGTGTTTTCTGTCCCAAATGTTGATACAATATATGCTCAACTTTTGCCCTCAGCCAAAAAAATCACACCTGAAAATTCTGTTCCAGTGCTGTTGTTAATGGTTTTTACTTGTCTCCAAAATGTTACTCCTGTGAACATAATTGAGAAAAGGTGCTGTACATTGAGTTGCATCATAACCTCCACTACATCTGACATTATTGAGTAGACTCCAGTAGTTTTTATTTGTACATGCAGTATTAACAACAGTAGTGTACTATGCTTACTTGGATGAATAAATCATGCTGGTTTCCAGGCTTTGCCGACAGGCTGTAAAAGTGAAAATAATTGATGTGGGTATTTTTGTATTATTCTCGTAAATGTCAGTGCGATCAGACTTGTAAGATATAGCATTGTGGCACGTTGCCATGGTAATGGTGTTCAGATGATGTAAGGGGTTGCCTAATTTAGTCTCATCACCGCTGTCACCACGAGAGCTGTAGTCTGCAAGACAAGTCCACAGAGATTCGCCTAAATAGATTGACTCCTTTGCTGTTTGTTGAAGTTTATATTTTCCAGTAATGAAAATGCATAACCGATTAGGGAAAGTGCATTTCGCTAGATTTAGGGACTTTGTAAAGATAACTTTTCAACAAGCACCTTGTTTTCTCTAAACTTCAGATTGATTTGAATATTCAGTGAGTCTCTATTCATTATGTTCGCAGTAGGATTACTCTGTTGAAAAGGCCCTGAAGTTTTCAATAAGGCTCATTTAGAAATTTTCAGGACTCTTTGAGCCCCAAGCAGTCTGAAAAATTGGCCAGTACATCTTCCTTGTTTGCACTAGCTGACCAAACTTGGGATTGCGGGGTCACAATGTTCGATGAATGCTCAACTGACGATGTGAAGTTGTGTTTCGGAATGTGCCTCTTTGAATCACATTTTTCTATGCAAACTATCTGAATCTTTTCCTGAACACTGGATGGATGTTACCTGTTGCTCACTCACTCACTCACTCACTCACTCACTCACTCACTCACTCACTCACTCACTCACTCACTCACTCAGTGTTTTGCTTGTTTACGTCTAATCACATTGACTGTCTGTCACCAAGTCTCTGGCAATTATATTTCGTCATCAATAAGTTGAATTACCCAAATGCAAAAGTCAAAATTCATCAGCAAAGATGAACTCCTGGTAAAAGCTTCTTTCAGCAATTGGGCGGTCGGTTAGCCCAGTGGTTAAAGCGTTGGCTCGCCATGCCGAAGACCTGGGTTTGATTCCCAACATGGGTACAATGTGTGAAGCCCATTTCTTGTGTACCCCACTGTGATATTGCTGGAATATTACTAAAAGCGGCGTAAAACCATACTCACTCACTCTTTCGGCAATTATTGACACAAGGATTAATTAGGGAGTGGTTTATACAAAGACAATTAATACTTTGTATTTTATATGGTTTTAATAATACCACTTATTTAAATTCTGAGATGCTGTGACAGCTTTTTCAATAAAAGTCCAGACTATTAGAATTAGTTTGTTGATGGTTAATTAAACACTCAGCTGGAAACTAACACAGAAAGATTTAAAACTGCCTCAAAGGAAGAGAGGGCATAGTGTTCACAAACTGGCCAGGACACGGTAGTAAATCCGTCTACAAGTCACACATTCCGTCACGTCATGACCTGCCGTCGTCATACACGGAAAAGTTTCATTCCATATTCTAACCTACAAACACCAATCGCATTTCAGCAGACATGTACGCTTTGACTTCATCATCTGCTTTGCCCAAACAGCGTCTGCTTACTGACCGACTTTCTCAACCATCAAACCCCAACATAGCACGCCCAAAGAAGATATGAGAACAGTACGCCATCTCTGCAAATATTTGCTGGTCAGATTTCCAGGGACCTTTCTGACCAACCCTTGACCGAGATGCAGCCTCGATTTGAGGCACGAGGTTTTGCGACCAAGTGGGTGTAGGTAAACATGCCTGTCTGCTCCACATGCATGCGTGGGTCCTTCTGGGGGCAGACGACTCGATCGAAACCCATCTGCTAGATATTGAGCCATTGTTGTATATTTACACGCCTTACTTTCCGTGCCCAACACTTACGAACAGCTTGATGTGTGTTTATCTTGTATATGTGGATATGGATTTCTAAATGTATGCGTTGGAGAAAAACAAAAAGTTAATTGCGTAGGAAACTCTTTTCTGCTGTCTCTCTGATGCAACCAGTGTAGGCGTATTTGGCAGAAAGTCGGGCAGCGCGTGGCTGATTATTGGGAGCTTTGAAGAAAAGACCTGGATCAATGCAAGATTTTCGTGTATTGGTGATGACGTCTGTCACCGTCTTCCCTGTACTTCAAGGACAATGTTTTGTCCTTACAATCATATTATTGTTATATTTAGACCCTGGATGATTGATACCACTATTTCGGGATATGCCCTGATACATAAGACCCGCGGAAGCAATGCAATCATTTATTTGCCGCCTTCCATGCCAAATCTTGTTTCCTCTTTTTTGGTAAAATTGTACTGATATTGTTTCTATCAATGAATTTGATTTTGATGTTTTTTATATCATCTTTATAAAATACAAATAATAAAAAGTAAATCTGCTTTTGATTAAACTTGAGCTGGATAATTTTATATTTCTTTCATTTTATATTATTTTGTGTTTATTTGATAATTTGCAATGTCAAAAACAAGTAAGTAACTTGTTCAATATCCATCAATATAAACATTCTTTTAGAGTGTAGATTAATAAACTACATATGATATTTTCATTTGCATCTGAAAACTCAACTTGAGTGTTTGTAAACAAAACCATGTGGAAAAGGTACGACGCAATATCCAGTTATCGATTTGGAATCAATGACATCGTGGCCGAAGCTGCTTGAGCCGGTTTAAACATCTTTACTGGTAATCTTGCCACGTCACACAAGTGTTCTTGTTTTGTTTCGACGAGGTTTAAATCGCTCTTTCCATATCATAAATTACACCAGTGCAAGTGCAATCTAGTTTCACCTGTATTGGCAGGGTGCCAGTGTTTAAGTTTGTCCTTCAAACCTTCCTCGCTCTTCATTTGTTCCGAAATTACCTAACTCGGCTAGACACGAATATCAGTCATGCTTAGTGCTTTCTCTTCGAGAAGGCTGATTTGTGTTGGATGTAGACAAGCTGGTGTGTTCATGGGGAGATGGTTGGGTTGTAGATCTATCTTGGAAACCAAAACACACTTGTGTACTCAGGGGCCGCTAGGCAGTCAATACTGAGATTTATTTGGGAGGGTGGGGAGAACATGAGGAATGCCAAGTTTATGCTGACAAATTTGACTTTGGTATTCAATAAATGAAATAAAAAACCTCCTGAAAATTTATTAAATGTGTTGAATAAAGAAAATAAAAAAGAACCTTAAAATTTGTGAAATCAGGTATTAAATAAAGTATAAAAGCATATGAAAGGTATGAAATCAGGTATTGAATACAGTAAATATAAAAGCATATAAAAGGTATGAAATCAGGTATTGAATTAAGTAAAGTAAAAGCATATGAAAGGTATGAAATCAGGTATTAAATAAGTATAAAAGCATATGAAAGGTATGAAATCAGGTATTGAATACAGTAAATATAAAAGCATATGAAAGGTATGAAATCAGGTATTGAATTAAGAAAAGTAAAAGCATATGAAAGGTATGAAATCAGGTATTGAATATAGTAAAGTAAAATGTTATCTGGAAATTGGTGAATTCATGTGTTTATTAAAGAAAATAAATGAAATCACAATATGTGAAAATGATGAAACAGGTGTTGAATAAAGAAGGGTGCACTTATTGGAACAGGGTTCTAAATACTGCCAATGCAATACCGTATTCGACGTAATAAGCGCCAAGGGCGCTCTCAAAATTAGATATAGGGGGCTCTTATTAGAATATAATTTTGGTGAAAGTGTTGAAAGATCGGAAATTTCATGGTTTTTGCTGATTGCCTGATATTATACAAAAGAAACGTCTGTGCGTATTATACACGACAGATATATTTTTCAAGAATTTAATTGCCCGTAATTAAGAGTGCATATAACACATGAGTGCATATTATACACAAACAAATAAGTCTTGTGTACAGTGATCAATCGGAAGGGTGCTAATTGGGATTGTTCGCTAGCCAATCTATAAGCAAATATCGCCGTGGGCGCTTATTACGTCGAATATGGTAAGTGGGATTGTTTGGTTATTTAAATTCTGAAATTTGGTTGTGTAATATCCAACATTACTACGATATATATTGATAGAAATACCAATACTCCAATATTGCATCCAGGAGAAAATCTGACTGTGGATCTGTCTGATAGCTATTCCAACCTCTCTGAAATGTCACTGCCAATATTAAATAAACAAAACTTTGATACTTTATTAATAGGAATTGAGCAGCATTTTTTAGCTTAGTTTGTAAAGGTTGATGTTTGTGTTCTGTGCCAGACAGTGGCAGACATTGGATGTGCTTTGGATGAACAAGGATGGAAATATCCTCAGTGCCGATGATGATAGGTAGGGTGAAAATGTCAAAAGTCGTTCGTCTTGTGAAGTGAGGAGAGACTAGACCTGATCATTGATTAAGGGAGACACATGAATCAGCATTCAGATGTTACTCTTTGTTTCACAAATCACTGGGCAATATGGACAATTTGATGATGATGATTATGATGATGATGATGATGATGATGATGTTGATGATGCAATTTGAGATGATGATGATGTGATTTGAGATGATAATGAAAATAATGAGATTTGAGATGATGATGATGATGCTGTGATTTGAGATGATAATGAAAATAATGAGATTTGAGATGATGAAAATAATGAGATTTGAGATGATGAGGGTGGTGATAATGATGATGATGATGAAATTTGAAATGATGATGGTGGTGATGATGATGATGGTGGTGATGATGATGGTGATGATGATCACGAGATTTGAGATGATGATGATGATGAAAATGATGAGATTTGAGATGATGATGATGATGATGAGATTTGAGATGATGATGATGATGATGATGATGATGAAAATGATGAGATTTAAGATGATGATGAGATTTGAGATGATGATGATGATGATGAGATTTGAGATGATGAGATTTGAGATGATGATGATGTGATTTGAGATGATGAAAATGATGAGATTTGAGATGATGATGATGATGAGATTTGAGATGATGAGATTTGAGATGATGATGCGATTTGAGATGATGATGATGATGATGAGATTTGAGATGATGATGATGATAATGAGATTTGAGATGATGATGATGATGATGATGATGATGAAAATGATGAGATTTGAGATGATGATGCGATTTGAGATGATGATGATGATGATGAGATTTGAGATGATGATGATGATGATGAGATTTGAGATGATGATGATGAGATTTGAGATGATGAGATTTGAGATGATGATGATGCGATTTGAGATGATGATGATGATGATGAGATTTGAGATGATGATGATGAGATTTGAGATGATGATGATGAGATTTGAGATGATGATGATGATGATGCGATTTGAGATGATGATGAAAATGATGAGATTTGAGATGATGACGATGATGATGATGATGATGAAAATGATGAGATTTGAGATGATGATGATGATGATGATGAGATTTGAGATGATGATGCGATTTGAGATGATGATGAAAATAATGAGATTTGAGATGATGATGAAAATGATGAGATTTGAGATGATCATTATTATGCCAATTATGGTGAATGGGGTTCACTCTTGCTCTTTCTCTCTCTCACTCACTCACTCTCTCAAGCACAAACACCACACCACACCACACCAGGCTCTTCACAAAGGTTTGGGACTTAATTAATTAATTCAGTCAGGAAAAATAATTCCATACAGCTTGTTATTTATTCTGTAAGTCCACCTCCCTGATAACCAATCAGGTCGCTGGCACACATTCCACACTGGCATGTGTATTTTCATATTTGTGAAGGAAAATGTACACACGACATCATGATGTGAAAGAGTGTAACACCGTTTTTATCTGGCTGAAGTAAAGATCTGTAAGCCTACCTCTATTTGAAATGAAATGTTTCATTGTTCGGTAATTGTGATTAATTTACATGGTGTCATGACTTCGGTGTCTGCTGTCAAGAAAGACGCAGTTTGTTTTATCAAGGATGCCTTCATAACCTTTCCAGATGCTTTTAGCCTGCAGTGTTTTCAAGCCTTGTTGAGCTTTATCTGATAAGAACTGAGTTAGACTGATAGATGACATTTTGAAAGCCTTGATGGTATTTTTAGCCTTCCCTTAATTAGAATTTTTAATATCCGTTTCATCTGGTGTTGTACAAGTTTTAAATTCAGTGTGTCAGATGTTTGATAAACGATGCTTACGGCCATGTGTGTTTTACTGTTAGTTTTCATATATAGTTTGACAGACCTGATTTGACCCGGAGGTCTTCGTTGATGTCGAGTTGATATCAAGTTTGAACATGATTCTTATGTTAAATTCATGTTGGAGTTCTGTACAGACTATGACCGCCTCCGTGGTCTAGTGGTAGAGCGTCCGCCCGGAGAGCGGAAGGTCCGGGGTTCGATCCCCGACCGCGTCATACCAAAAGACGTTAAAAGATGGTACTTGTTGTTACCCTGTCTGGCGCTCGGCATTAAGGGGCTAAAACAAGGACTGGTCGGCTCGGAGTCAGTATACTGTGTCTGAGTGGAGTATTCATGTTAAACTGCGGCATGGTATCTCAGTGTGCTAGCACTATAAATTGGCATCAGTCCGGACAAGTACAAGCAGCCACACAAACACACACACGTACATGCACGTTGCTATATAAGTGCAATAATCTAGGACGCGACGTTAAACCCCATTTCACCTCACCTCACCTGTACAGACTAGGACCAGTAAATTAAGTTTTTTAACTGTATTTAGTGAGTTGTGATATAGAGAATCTCAGCCGAGTGTGTTTTGATATCACATCTACAATACAAGTTGATAAAAGTGGCGAAACCCCAAGGCTTGCCAAGGAGTTTTTCCACTTATATCAATGAGTGTTGATATATTTAATATCAAAAGACACGAGGGTGAGATTTTATCATCCAACATCAGTCTTCCAACTTTTTCAGTTTGTAGACAGTAATAAACAGTGTCTTAAGTGTAAAAAGTACCGCTGACAGCTTCAGTAGCAGAGCCATTAGTGATGTCATTTGATTGTGACGTCATGGTAATAAATGACGTCTCAATGGTCTGCAAAGCATTGTGAAGCAAAAGCATTGTGATCCAAAACTGGCTCCGACAGGAGATATTGCAAGGGTGAGATCAAGCGATATTCTACATTGTCTCAGACGTATACCACTTTGGTGAAACCCATGAGCACGGGTATGGTGCTGACAACCTAGAAACATAATCAGGGCGAACCGGGATTTGAACCCACAATCATAGGTTCCTTGCGTGCCCAAGGGACGCAATTCTGCGCAGTGAATCGTGGCGCCTTAGACGACTGGGCCACCCGTGCCCCCCCCCCCACCTCAGTTGGTCTGAGGACAGGTAAAATCCAATGATGGTAGTCCTCAATAGTCTTAGACTGGCAACAAGGGACATATTTCTGTACAAGTTCTCCAAGCTTTAAGGAAGCACAGCTGGCCCAGACGTCTAACGCTCCGCAATTTGCTGTGCAGAGTTGCGTTCTTGGACAAGTCACAAACCAATGAACATGGGTTCGAAACATCCTCGATGACTTTGCCTTAATATGATAATATGATCACGCTCTGTAACAATTTTGTTCCCTTCCTCTTTCTCATTCGCTTTCTCTTCCTCTCCCTCCCTGTTTACGTTTGACCCCATCCTCTCTCTCTCCCCCCCCCTACAGCTCTGCCCCTCCCTCCCCTCCTCTAGGGACAAATGATTGCAAAGCCAACATGTATACATGTAAACAGGCGAATGCAATCAAACAGAGAGCCCTGATTTTAACCTTGTCATTGAAGAAACAGGATTGGGTGGTCAGGCCAAAAATTCATATTGCAACTATGATCATTATCATCAGAAATATGGCTGTTCACATATAGGTTTTGACCCGTGAAGATCCGGGGTAGAATAGGTCTTCAGCAACCCATGCTTGCCGTAAAAGGCGACTATTGTTGTCCTAAGAGGCGACTAACGGGATCGGGTGGTCAGGCTTGCTGACATGGTTGATGCATTTCATCATATATCCCAAATGGGTAGATTAATGCTCATGATGTCAATCACTGGATTGTCTGGTCCTGGCTCGATTATTTACAGACTGCCATCATACACCTGGAATATCAAAAATAAACAACAAATTTCAAACAACAAGAGTTCAGAAAATGTACATCAAATTACTCTACCAGTATACAGGGGAGATAAGCTGATTTGTCTCACTGTGCCACTAGGTGGCCAGATTATCCCTGTACGTGTAATAGCATTAAGGGATTTCACATTTCGCTTGGCAAATTTGTCATATGATCCCTTGATCAAGGCAAAGTGGTATTAACGAGGTATAGGTCAAGGGGATGTACGTATTTCACAATTACAGATTAACCATGGAATACTTCTTCAGATTCTTCTGGCATGTCTTTGAAGTGTGTCAAATCTCAGATTATTCCATGGAATGGAGGGGAAATATGGTGTGGTGGTAGACAGTCCATATATGGCCTTATACCTTATATGGCGACATTGGTGGCCCAATTTTCTCAGAGCGCCGTTTTGATAGCTGTAATAATATTAATATATACTATATAAGCCACAAGGAAAGATATGTTTGCATCTTTACATTATCTTAGCAATTATGGTAAGCTGAGCCACATCTTCCACCTGAAATGTATTTATCCGTCTTACAAGAAAATCATTAATCAGGTCTTTTTGTAAATTTAGAATTTCATTATATAATTTTGATGTAAATTTGTAATTATAGTAAGGTGAGTTCGATTTTACACCGCTTTTTGCAAAATTTCAGCAATATCACGGCGGGGAACACCAGAAATGGGCTTCACATATTATACCCTTGTGAATCGAACCCGGGGCCTTTGACCTGACGAGCGAACGCTTTAACCAATATTTTCTAAAAGTTAACTGACCGAGATGAAACTTCCCACCTGGGGCAGGCAGGCAGTCAGGTCTTTCCAATGCTTCTTTCACATATCAGTGCGACCGCCTCCGTGGTCTATTGATAGAGCCTCCGCCCGGAGCAGAAGGTCAGGGGTTCAATCCCTGGTCGCGTCATACCAAAAGACGTTAAAAGATTATACTTGTTGTTACCCTGTCTGGCGCTCGGCATTAAAGGGCTAAAACAAGGACTGGTCGGCTGGGAGTCAGTATACTGTGTCTGAGTGGAGTATTCATGTTAAACTGCGGCATGGTATCTCAGTGAGCTAGCACTATAAATCGGCATCAGTCCGGACTCGTACAAGCAGCCACATAAACACACACACACACACACACACACACATACACGCACGCACACGCACACGCACACGCACACGCACGCACACACACGCACACGCAATATAAGTGCAATAATCTTGGACACACACACACACGCACACACACGCACACGCAATATAAGTGCAATAATCTTGGACACGACGTTAAACCAAATTTCACCTCACCTCACCTCACCTCACCTCACCTCACCTCACCTCACCTCACCTCACCTGTCAGTGCAGTTATAAGGTTGCCCCAGCAATGTAGTATAACTATCAAAAACAGATTAAAATTAAAAAATAAGTGTTTCAAAAGGCCCATAACAGTTTGTTATTTAATCCTGTTCAGAAACATGAAATACTAAATTGAATAAAATACACGTCGGTCCATTTGTAGGGCAGAGCAAGGGCAAGTATGTGAGATAGATTTCTTAAAGTACAAGGTAGTTGTTATCTGGAGACTGTAGTGAGTGTAGCTAGTCTGTGGGATATACCTACATATATAGCTGACGGGTAGAAGCCAGGTCACGCGGGGTCACTAACACATAAGGGGCGTGTGCCCGCTGAGTAAATTTCCACCATGCATGGCATTATTGGCATCAGAGATTGTCAATGGAGAAACCGTATTTAACAAATTTAAAGCGCTGGGGCCCAGTTCCACAAAGTGATCGTAGCGCAACGACAGTCATTAGTCAATGTTAAAATGGGAGTTACAATGACAGCGCGACGATAGCTTGTGGAAAGGATTTTTTAAGTCATTTTTTGTGCCCGCTCCACTTATATAGAAGGAGTATTAAGACACTGCCAAGTACAAAGTCATCTTTTGGTGATAGCCTCAGCATTTTCAAAAGCAGCCCCCATCCTTTGGACCAGTTCTTCTCCATCTGAATCACAGATACAGAATCATCAAATTGTTCCTAGAAACACTCCTATACACTTTGCTTTTGACCAAACCACATTGACTTCAGTCTTTAAACGCCAATGAGCATATTTCATGGTGGAAGTTAGTCACTACACAAATCTATTATTGTTGTTCTCATTTTTGTTGATTATTATCATCATTATCAGACGGCTAAGGTGGACCAGTCGTCCAAAGCGTTGCAATTTTGCTGTGCAGAGTTGCGTCCCGCCATCATATAGCTGGAATATTGCTGAGTGCGGCGTTAAACTACAAACAAACTTGTACTACTACTAATAATAATAATTCACTACAGTCAATAATAATAATAATGAAATAAGAGCAGGATGCTAAGTACGTTCACTGTGGTATATATATAATATATCGCTCAAATGAAACTGGGACACTTGGAAATGTAATCTGTTTATTCAATAGCTGGGAATATTGGTTTAGTCAGACAAACCACATGGTGGGAAAGACGATTATAGTCATGTCACCTTGACGTGCTGCAAGGTTAGAATAACCTTTTGATATTTGCTTTTTGAGAAAACATTTCTTTGATCGGTTGTATTTGATGAGTTGGCACAATAAACTGAAGTTTGACCTGAAAATTAAATGATACTGTTAATTTTAAAAGAACAGGTTTTTAAATTTTTTAATGAATTGATTCTTTTGACTGGGGAAAATTGTACGTTGTTGATTGGCTTTTGTAATTTGCAACCATGTGTGATGACTGCAGCTTTACAACCTAACAAGTCGGCAACGACCAGCGTTTGACTAAAGTTGACGGGGATACAGCATCCCTCACCTTGCTGATCGCCTACGACCTATTATTGATGGTTCAAATTCCAGACCGGCTATGAATGATTGAGTTTCAAGGTTTTTAAGCACCTTTCCAGTTTTCATAGAGCTTCACCAAACTGATAAACATCTGGGACCTGCATCACTGAGGGAGTGAGTGAGTATGGTTTTATGCCGTTTTTAGCAATATTCCAGCAATATCACGGCGGGGACACCAGAAATGGGCTTCACACATTGAGGGGAAACAAACCCGGGCCTCGACGTGATGATCAAACGCTTTAACCACAAGGCTACCCCACCGCCCCACACAATGTTATAACTGATATAATGTTCAGGGTGGCGATGAAGTCACTTAATCTTACTTTAGTCTTCTGGGACAGAGTAGGTTCTCGTAAGTTCCCATGCTTGACATAAGAGTTGACTAAGGATGACAGGAGACATCGCTCGGGTGAGATAACAATGGGTTGTGACATCATCAGTTACCATGGCATCACTCAAATGACATCACTGGTACTACTAATTGCCCCCCTCAAGACACTGGTTTACAAACTGAAAAAGTTGGAGGAATGATTTTCGATGATGAATAGAACCTCACCGTCGTGTCTTGTCTCCGTGTGGCACAATAGGTCATCATGCTATTGACCACTGGTTTGTCAGATCCAGACTCGCCCCGTGAAGATCCGGGGTAGAATAGATCTTCAGCAACCCATGCTTGCCATAAAAAAGCGACTATGCTTGTCGTAAGAGGCGGGATCCGGTGGTCAGGCTCGCTGACTTGGTTGATGCATGTCATCAATCCCAATACGTGGATAACAATAAATAAACAAAATGATTGTTTTAGAGACTGAAGTGCTGGTAGTTGTTTTTAGCATTATTCCAAAATATCACGGCAGGTAACACCAGAAATTGTCTTCACACATTGTACACCGCCCACCCCCCCACCACCCCCCTCCCACACACACACACTCACACACACTGATGAAGCTGTTTACCCATCCTACAGAACCAGCTGTCATGATATATCCTGCGTTGACACAGAGTCCTTAACCTACGAGGTATGAAACTCATTGTTTGCATCCCTGCTGTGATAGTGTTGGAATGTTGATGGAATATAGCTGGAATATTGCTGGATATTGCTGGAATATTGCTGGAATATTGCTGCAGTATTGCTGGAACATTGCTGGAATATTGCTGGAACATTGCTGGAACATTGCTGGAATATTGCTGCAGTATTGCTGGAAAATTGCTGGAATATTGCTGGAACATTGCTGGAATATTGCTGGAACATTGCTGGAACATTGCTGGAATATTGCTGGAACATAGCTGAAATATTGCTGAAATATTGCTGGAACATTGCTGGAACATTGCTCAAACATTGCTGAAATATTGCTGGAACATTGCTGGAACATTGCTGAAACATTGCTGAAATATTGCTGGAACATTGCTGGAATATTGCTGGAACATTGCTCGAACATTGCTGAAATATTGCTGGAATATTGCTGGAACATTGCTGGAATATTGCTGCAGTATTGCTTAAAGCAACATAAAACTCACTAACCTTAAAACAGATTTTCAAAAAAATCAAATATATGAACATTTTGTGTCTTTATTCTTTTAAAGGCCACTAAAACTGAAACACAGATGTTTTGTCCTTCTTATTGAGGTTGTTTAAACACGTCCTGGAGAGTCTACACAATATTTAGTCTGTCAGAGGACAATATGCAGACTGTACATGCGTGTGTTGGAAGATCGGGCTGAGTGTGTTTGTATAGAATATATTTTGAAGATGCGTGACACTAGAATCCTTGATGAGACGAAGAGAGTCTGAGAAGTGTTTACTGGGGGTGGGGATCAGTTTGTTTGACTGATATTACTGCACAGCCTGATCAGAGAAGCCAGAATATACCCAGACCATGAGGTGAGGTGAAATTGGGTTTAACGTCGCGTCCAAGATTATTGCACTTATATAGTGACGTGCATGTACGTGTGTGTGTTTGTGTGGCTGCTTGTACTAGTCCGTACTGATGCCGATTTATAGTGCTAGCTCACTGAGATACCATGCCGCAGTTTAACATGAATACCCCACTCAGACACAGTATACTGACTCCGAGCCGACCAGTCCTTGCTTTAGCCCTTTAATGCCGAGCGCCAGACAGGGTAACAACAAGTACCATCTTTTAACGTCTTTTGGTTCCCAGACCATGAAGCGCATTGACTACTGTCCTATAACTCTGACACTCTGTGTCAGATGCCCCGTGAAGATCTGGGTTAGAATAGGTCTTCAGCTACCGATGCAGCGTACTAACGGGATTGGCTGGTCAGGCTTGGTTGATGCATGTCATTGTATCCCAATTGCCTCGATTGATGCACATGATGTCTATCACTGGATTGTCTGGTCAAGACGTATGTATTTCCAGACCGCCGTCATATAGCTGGAATATTGCTGAGTGTGGCCTGAAACAACAAACAAACAAACAAACAAACAAGCTCAGGGATTATGATGTAGCACAGTAGTTAAAGTGTATTCTTGTCATGCCTAAGACCTGGGTTCAGTTCTCCAATGAAGGGGTAGGCTAGTGGTTAAAGTGTTAACTCGTTATGCAAAAAGATTGGACGAGAGTTGTGTAAGGAATAATCAGATCGAAATATTGCTGACTTCAGCATTAAACAACAAATGCAAAAACACTGAAGATCATGGTAGATATGACAATAAATATTTGATTATGTCCGATAATGTGGGATGCAAAAGGATGTGTTATCTTTAGAATATTGAATTATTTTATAATCAAACTTTTTTTATTCTTCAAAATCATAATAAAACATTTAAACTGTTCATTAACTTCAAACAATATTCATCATCTGTTGAGTGAAAGGATAAACAAAATTATTTTGCCATCAGGACTTTTTAAAATCCATTGTTAGCTTTCCATCATAATTTGTATGTTTAGCTTTCAATTATTTACCAAATCAACAGAGATGTGAGGACAGGTGTCCTGGAAACAAAGGACAAGACAGCATGTGTGGAAACATTTAAACAATTCCGCTGGAGGACTTGTGTCCTAGAATGGCATAATTTCAAAGCGGTACCCCATCCTTGCTGGCTACGTGCCAGCCATTGGAAGCAGGCTGTTTTTGTGTAGAGTTTATTTTGGAGGCATTCTTGTGTGAACACTCACCTCAATCCTCGTGTTCCTCATACCAGAAATTACGCTGGAGAGGATGCAGCAGCAGCCTCATCATCACCTATATGGGCTTGGTACTATCTGACTCTCCAGACCGGTTCCTTTTGGCGAATGTTTATGTTTTGGTTTTGGTTACCGCCACATCAAAACAGATTCTTGTTTGACTGATAAACCTTTGTGGCTTTTTTCAAAGTGAAAATATTTAATCTAAACATTCTGTATTTTGTCGAAGCCATCCTTTGTTTGAAATTATTTGTTTTTAATTATTTGAGTTTACAAGTTTTCGTCTTGATAGGAGTTAGCTTGAAATTAATAAGGTTAATTTCAAATAAGCCTGTGCAACATTTTATTCAGTTTTTTTACCCAAAATATGAATAGGTGAAAAATAAAAAAGCTCTGTTCAGTGCTCTTCACTGCTCTGCTGTTGCAGGCTCTCTAGGGGTTGAAACTTGACTGTTTCTGTAGGTTGGGTTTGTTTATGTGGGAATATTGTGTTTTGTTGTATTTTGGTTTTCGTCATGGTAACATGGCATCCCAAGGGGAAGTTATATTAATAGTTTTTGTGGTTTGTGATGAATTTGATGCTTGGGTATATCAGGGATCTTCGTCTTCTACATTTGGACTTGTTAGCTCACCTGATCACTAAAAAAATTGTCATGATGATGATAAATATCTGGTGCCTTAAGTTCTTGTGGACAGTTTGTGAAGTAAATAGGTAGTTTGCTTCTAATTTCAGAGCCCCAGATAAGCTTTTGTTGTTGTGGGTATTTTACCCATGCATTTTAAAATCATTGGGTATCAGTAACTCTATCTGGGTATTCAAATTTCTGTTACCCACTAGTTTTTACACATGTGGGTATTAAAGTTAAATATTTAAAAACACTATTCATCTAGTCCCTGCAAACTGGTGTTGTGTGTGTTCGAGAGCTTTATAGGACTCAAAAATACCATGATACTTCCACAAGAAAGTGTGATGGCAAATGATCATGATGTAACTGTCATCGTGGAGTTGACGGAATGCCCGTTTATAATTTCAAAATAAGTTGCTGATTTGCTAATCGAATAGGCAGGGTTACGCAGCTTATCTGGAGCTCTGTAATTTACAAACAAGGTGTGTTTGGAAAATACTGTATGTGACTGATATTTAATCAAACTCATTGAAAGATATTAACGGTGTTATTTCAACTGATATTGTTATATACTTTTGTCGATGTGTGTCGAGGGGGCAGGGAATTGAGTTCGGGTGCAAACAGCACAGAGATTCTAAGCGCAAAGCGCCCTCTTGTGGAAGATTGAAACGTGTATCGTATCGTGTGTACACCGTCAATCCTCTCTGCTTACCCTCAAGTTTAAAAATAGTTTCATAATCCATTGAAAGTTTAGATATTGTTTTTATATACAGGTTAAAAAAAAGAAAAAGAGCATTGTCAATTGTCCCATATTTTCTGCAGGTGCTGTCATATAACTGTCATGGCTACTTTAAGCTACTGAAAACTGGTGCTTGGAGTACCCACAGTTAATGTCCGGGTAGATAACGGGATTTATGAACTGGTGGCTGCATAACTTGTTTATCACCTAGGTCATCATGATCTCATGAAGTTTTTTCTCTGACATAGTGACTGAGTTTTGGCCAACCCGTGTTTCATGTACGCTGCTCGGGTGACAGTAAGATATTAACACGGATAAGACTGGTACTTAATTTCTATGTTACATTTATTCCAGGAATCCAGAAACTAGACTCAAAATAATCCAAAAGATTGAATTAGAACCATGTTTTGCAAGGACTTTATAGGATCTTGGAAATCCTTCTGGTTCACTGCTAAATGTTAGAATTTATCTTCTACATGAATATCTTTCTTCTTCCAAAACACACCTTCTGAGCATGACAGGAAGTTGATAAAACCTAAATGTTTGTTTGTTTGTTTGTTTGTTTGTTTGTTTGTTTGTTGTTTAACGCTGCACTCAGCTATATGACGGCGGTCTGTAAATAATCAAGTCTGGACCAGACAATCCAGACATCATGAGCGTCAATCCACACAATTTGGGATCGATGACATGCATCAACCAAGTCAGCGAGCCTGACTACCCGATGCCGTTAGTCGCCTCTCACAACAACCATAGTCACGTTTTTTCAGCAAGCATGAAGACCTATTCTACCCTGGATCTTCACAGGTCTCATATACATGTACACATAACCCTGTGATTATAAATCATTCCGTCCACCACAGCGCATGTGACACACTCACATGTCTCACAGAATACCCACGCCTAAGTCATAACGGATATATTACACACCTACACACTCACACAGACCAAAGGTTGGTTTGATAAAGAAGACATTACTAAGTAATAAACTAAGGTGGAGCCCATTCTTTTAAGATTTCAGATAAGATTTTCAGGTTTACATTCCAGGGCCCTGTTTCATAAAGCGATTTTAGCGCTAAGGTGATGGTAATACCCATACTAGCAATAGACTTGTGATAGTCACAGCGTTAAGATCTCTTCATAGAACGGGCCCCAGAAGAAATCTAAACTTCTCTATCTAGATTTGTGATTCCTGCTTATTTGTCACATAATTTTTGCATGGGTGGTGAGTGGCCTGGATATAGCGCTAGATTTCATTGTACAGAGTTGCTTCCCTTAGCTATTCCAGGATTTGAAGATGTGGATTCCAGTTTCACCTCTTCAACCTGCATCGCTTCAGGTTTTCCTCCCTGGTTAGTCTGACATTCTGTTAGATAATTTAAGAACCGTTCTGAGTGGAGTTCATCTCAACTCCCTCACTTGTAGACGACATGCGTAATTAGTGAATAAACAAGATATTAACAAGGTTTAGAATAGGTGAAGGAAACAATATTTGTTGAAATATATCAACTGAAAAAAATACTTGAAATTGCAACATAGGGAGACAGACGCTGTAGGTGGCAGGTCAGTTCGACAAGTAGGACAGCTCAATGTCAGGAATATCTAATGGTAGTTAGGTCAGTCCACAAAAAAGTAATGACGTGATTTATTAACTTTGTGCACTTAATATTATGCTTATCTGGTGCAGTAGGACATGGTGTGTCTTGTTTCTAGCTCATAGCGGAGTTGGTAAAGATTTGAATCAATTTGATTTGGTATTGCATGACAACAGTGAACATGAAACACTGGTTTTTACAAATATACCAAACCATGTTTAAAAAAATGGTACTTGTTGTTTCCCTGGCAGGCACTTGGCATTAGGAGATAAAACACAGAAAGATTTGCATAAATATGGTTTTGCATCACAACAGTGTATGGTGAAACATGAGAGACACTGTTTTTTGCAAACATACCAAACCATGCACGCAGGCAGATTTTCTGGCACAGACATTATTATTTACAGAACGAGACCGCCTCCGTGGTCTAGTGGTAGAGCGTCTGCCCGGAAAGCGGAAAGTCCAGGGTTTCAATCCCCGGCCACGTCATACCAAAAGACGTTAAACAATGGTATTTGTTGTTACCCTGTCCCTCATTAAGGGCCTAAAATAAGGACTGGTTTGCTCTGAGTCAGTATACTGTGTCTGAGTGGGGTATTCATGTTGAGTTGCGGCATGGCATCTCAGTGAGCTAGCACTATAATAATTGGCATCAGTCCGGACTAGTACAAGCAGTATCACACACACATCACACACACATATTGCATGCACGTCGCTATATAAGTGCAATAATCTGGGCGCGATGTTAAAACCCCATTTCACCTCAACATTTACACACTGCTGTCATATAGCTGGATTATTGCTGAGTGTGGCATTAAAGAACAAACAGCATGCACGATGCTATATATTCAATAACCTTAACCCCATTTCACCTCACCTCTATCACCAAGATAGGAAAATATAAAAGAAATATATTTTTCCGCAGTAATTTTGTCCAAACAAGTAAAATCTCCATCTCAAATATGAATATTATGAAAGTAAAAAGTTTTGGTATGTCAAGTTGATCACTCAATAAAGTAATCAACTGTCTCTGTCCTGGATTCACACAATTAAAAAACACAGCGTGACAATGTCTGAAGCCCATTCACAAATATAAGGGGAAGAAACTTTTAAGTTTAAATATTTTTTAAATGATAGATGAACCAATTACGTTGATGTCACGTGTCTGTATCGTGATTTCACTCAATAAAAAATCTTATCACATAAGAGCATGACCCTCGACATGAGGCAGTCACATCTGGAGGGTCACATGGTATATAACCTTGTGTCAGGCGGTGGGAACATCCAAATATGGGCATTTTCCTTCTGGTCACAAAACATGCAGTTCCAATTTTTTGCATTTGTAAATTGAACATCTCAGCAAAGTAAAGCTTCGGGAATATTGTCATATGATTGTTTTAAGACATAACTGTTTTGTTACATTTAATACCAATAGACATTCAAATATGGTACTTGTTATAACTCCATCTGGCGCTCGGCATTAAGGGGCTAAAACAAGGACTGGTCGGCTCGGAGTCCGTATACTGTGTCTGAGTGAGGTATTCATGTTAAACTGCGGCATGGTATCTCATATGGACTAGCACTTTAAAATCGGCATAAGTCTGGACTAGTACCAGCCGGGCAGTAGGGTAGCCTTGTGGTTAAAGCGTTTGCTCATCATGCCATAGGCCGGGTTTGATTTCCCATATTGGGAAGTCCCTGCCCTCATATTGCTGCGATATTGCAAAATCAGTTTAAGACACCACTCACACACTCAGATTGAAAAGATTGAAAATTTGTGAACAATATGTTTTGATATGGTTGTACTTTGTTTGTTTAACTCAGCAATATTCCATCTATATGACAGTGGTCTGTAAATAATCGATTCTTATTTATACCAGACAATCCAGTTGTTGAATTAATGAGCATCGATCCACACAATTCGGATATGATGACATGCATCAACCAAGTCAGAGAGCCTGACCACCTGATCCGGTTAGGCACCTCTTACGACAAGCATAGTCGTCTTTTACGGCAAGCATGGGTTGCTGAAGACCTATTCTACCCCGGATCTTTGCGGTACAGATCTTGACGAGTCTGTTGTGCTTTTGTGTCGATTTTGGTACACTTATCTATTTTAAAACATGCACATGCTTTGAACTTTCGGAGAAAAATAGGTCATTACATCAATAATGAACTACAATTGATAAAGACAACATTTGGTGCAGTTCAAGTTCAGTAGGCTGTCAGATGTGCCGATAATGAAACATACAATCAGTGACATTGATAAAATATTATGCATATCACAATTGTATTACCGTATTCGACGTAATAAGCGCCCCGCTCTAATAAGCGCCCACAGCGATATTTGCTAATATAATGGCTAGTGAACAATCCCAATTAGCCCCCTTCCGATTGATCAATGTACACAAGATTTATTTATTCGCGTATAAGACGCACTCGTGTGTTATATGCACCCTTAATTATGGTTGGTTGGTTTGTTGTTTAACGCCGCTCTCAGCAATATTCCAGCTCCCTTAATTATGGGCAATTAAATTCCGGAAAAATATATCTGTCGTATATAAACATTTCAGGCTGTCAGCATAAACCACGAAATTTATCTTTCAACTCTGTTTTTTCACCAAAATAATATTCTAATAAGAGCCCCCTATTTCTAATTTTGAGAGCACCCTGGGCGCTTATTGTGTCGAATACGGTAATATTGTTGAGTTCGATATGGCCCTGTATTGACGTCAGTTATGATATCACAAAATATGGTAGTCAAACTAAACATCTCATCAAAACTGTTATCAACGTCCATATTTGGGCATTCACATGTAGCAGAACATGTGACTATAGATTGTGATATGACCTTGACCTCAAGTGTCAAATTTATGGTCCGACATGTCAAGATAAATTCAAAAAGATAATTAAAATATGAGTCATATGTGAAATATTAATTATTGTGTTTGCGTTAATATATTTGGGAGTGAAATGTGACTTGATTAATGTATGCCACAAAAAATATACTTTTCCATACAAGATTCTGACACCATTGCCCCAGAGATATTCCTGTATACATGGTGCGAACACGCCAAGTGGATCTGGCACAATATAAATAGACATATTATAATGTATTATTACTGTATCTGTGAACCTCCTGGAAATCAAAATATCAACATGTCTATGCAGTTTCTCTTCCCATGGAGCACTGCCACCAAAACTGACTTTATTTGTTCAAATATAATTATCACATCTTGAAAATATTTTAATTTAGTCGAAAACGTTGAAAAAAAATTAATTTAGTCAAAAACGTTTATTACAGCATATTGTCAACAATGCTGCTGATTAGATCATTGGGAAACTTAAGGTTTTACTTCAGACAACAGGATTGTTTTAACCTAAGTAATCTAATCGAAAGTGGGGCGGTCGGGTAGCCTAGGTGTTAAAGCATTCACTCGTCACGCCGAAGACCCAGGTTCGATTCCCGACATGGGTACAATGTGTGAAGCCCATTTCTGGTGTCCCCCGCCATGATATTGCTGGAATATTGCTAAAAGCGGCTAAAAACCATACTCACTCACTCACTCACTCACTCACTCACTCACTCACTCACTCACTCACTCACTCACTCTAATCGAAAGTATTTAAATGCCCCTGAATTCCACCGATTAAACAACCCTTTAACGATTTATATTTTTTTATATATTTTGTTTGAATAAATTGCAAATTCTTCCGTGTTTTCATTGATAGAAAGGAACATATGTTCTGGAAACTTTTCCCAAGAACTAAATATGAAATATGGGTCATTTTTCATGTCACGTTTTGAGTGACATATCGTTATTTCAGGTTGTCTTTTATTGTGTATATCAAACAGATACCTACTGAAATAGAAACGTGTAAAATTTTATTATCCCTGGCTTGGGAAAGGAGACCTAGCATGTGTTTGTTCTCAGGGTTTTGAGTGCAGACTTCATTCATAGACCCTTGGGAACGACCCACTCCTTTTTTCTATATAAAGAATCTGTCCACAACTTTTCCTGTCTAGTCAAGGTGTCGTGTCTTATCAAATGGTGTACACAGTGACCTCACAGGGTCATTTTTCTATCAAATTATTTATTATTGAAAAAAATATATAAACTCAGCAGACATGGTTGGTATTCCAAGAGGGAGACAATCTCATTAAAATCAGATCTTAGTTCTCGCTACCACTAAACAAAGATCTGAGGACATCCTATTAGGGGTCCCGTCAGAACGACCTTTCATCCGACCAATCACAGCGTCGCTTACCAGATCAAGAAAGTGACAGTCGGAATGTGATTTCTAATCATGCATCTTCAAAAACTGTTTACATGGGGTAATCAAACGATAGTTACTGAATCCATACAATCTAAGCCTTCTATTAGCCATTCCAGAATGTTCAGATGTTCAGGCTTCAAATTTGGTATCAAGAATTTGTCAAAATATGTTTCGAAGCGTAGTCGCCAATTTGAAATTATTGCCGTAAAGCACGAGTAAGCTGCCTTCTGATTGGCTGATGTCCACTTCTTGTCAGTCATTCCATTGGTTGGTCAGAGTTCGCGCAAGGTCCGTCTGACGTGACCCGTAATAGGATGTCCTCAGATCTTTGTTTAGCGGTAGCGGAAACTAAGATCTGATTTTTATGATATTGATTGGGACAAGGCCATATAAGTAGGTACAATATAATCAGCCAAGTCAGCGAGCCTGACCACCCGATCCCGTTAGCCGCCTCTTATTTCAGCAAGGGCCATTATTTCAGCAATATTTCAGCAAGGGCCATTATTTCAGCAATATTTCAGCAAGGGGCATTATTCTGGCAATGTTTCAGCAAGGGCCATTATTTCAGCAATATTTCAGCAAGGGTCATCTTTTCAGCAATATTCCAGCAAGGGGCATTATTTCAGCAATATATCAGCAAGGGACACCAATAATTTGCTTCAAACATTCTCCCAACATACTATGGAATACTGATCTTATTTTCTCTCTTTTTCCTATTTTTTTTATTTAGTTATCTTTTAAGTATATAAAATATACAAGTATTTATATCTGATCTTTATATATTTCTTTTCTGCTTTTTCTTAAGATTATTCATCACAAAGTCTTTTCAGATTCCTTATCTCCTGCACCCTGTTAAACCATTGGCCACCCAACTGTCAGAGATATGAGAAATACAGGTGACGAAAACATGCCTGTGTACATACGGGCCCACGTCATATGACTACGCCTAGACTGGCACAAGTCTCTACAGTAATAATTATTAGTTTAAATGGTAATTTCTAGATTATGTGAAAAATAAGAACAAATTGTCCTAAGAAACTGGAGTCCTTGGACTCTATATCTACACTTGCCTGTCAGGAGGATAGAATTACTACACATCCATGGACTTTTCTTTCTGTGCAGCCTTGCAGCAAGGCTATGCCCCTTATCACTGTTTACCTGGCTCCTTGTGAAGGTAGGAAGGCCATTGTACCTGGTATCCCGCGATTAGCCGATTGCCTCGCCCATGATAACAACCTGCTCAATAACAAAAGCCAGATGTCCACAGCTTGTTTGTCTCATTGATGTCAATTGATTTATTCCCTTTTGTTTATTACTTTGCTTGGTAAACTTTGTCAACAAAGGCGACATTATTAATCCAGGTCATTCAAAACGAAAGGTCACCTTTATGAGTTTGAGGACATTGTTTTGACAATATGACGATGCATGGTCGCGTGTTGAGGTGACACACTGTTTGTTTTGTGAGTACTTGACGAGATCCCATGGGATTCGGGGTTAGAATATAGGTCCCCACAACCGATGCTTGATGGACGAGGTGACTAAGTGGATCAGGTGGCCGTGTCAGGTGACTTGGTTGTTTGCGTGTCACTGTACTCTGATGACATTGGACATTGCTCATCATATCAACTGTTTGTTCGTTCATTTATCACTGACTCAGCAATATTCCAGGTAAAGGATGGCGGTCTATTAACAATCGGGGTGGTGAGGAAGCCTCGTTGTTGAAGCCTTCGCTCATCACGCTGAAGGCCTGGGTTCGAATTCGACATGACCCGTGAAGATCCAGGGTAGAATAGGTCTTCAGCAACCCATGCTTGCCGTAAAAGGCGACTATGCTTGTCGTAAAAGGCTACTAACTGGATCGGGTGGTCAGGCTCGCTGACTTGGTTGATGCACGGTCATCGATCCCAAATGTGTGGATCGATGCTCATGATTTCAATCACTTGATTGTCTGGCGCAGACTCGATTATTTACAGACCGCCGTCATATAGCTGGAATATTGCTGAGTGCGGCGTTAAACAACAAACCAACCAACCAAATCAAATTTGACATGCATACAATGTGTGAAGCCCGTTTCTGCCCTTGTCTGCCGCTATGATGTTGCTGGAATATTTCTGAAAGCAGTGTAAATTACTACTCACTCGCTGTAAATAATCGGGTCAGGATTAGATAGTCGTAAAGGTATCAAGTAATCACTGAGCATAATGAAATTTCCATATCTAATTTGTCATAAACTATCAATGTCAATGTCATGTCGGTGTCGTGAGAGGCGACGAACAAGATGGTCAGGCTGACTTGGTTGATGCATGCCTTCGTATTCAAATTGCGTAAATCAATGCTCATGTTGTTAATCACTGGATTTTCTGTGCCAGACTCGATTATTTATAAGCTGCTGTCAAAAAGCAAGACTCTGAAGGCCGAATGCGGCGTTAGACAAGCAAACAAACAAACCTTTAATCCTTGCCCTCCTTGTATCTGGTCGTATTCCGAGATTGTTTATTTTAACTCAAATGACCTTCAACTCTGAATATCATGACGTAGATCTGGATAGTCGGGACATATCAGTTTTGATTGCTTAGATAACCTGTTGTAGAGGCTCTGAGTGCAAAGACAATCACACAGTGAACTTTTTCCTTTGGAGGGATCAGGTCAGAATTCAGGCCATGGAGGGTAAATCAGACAGAAGCATGTTCTTGATATACCCCGGTGTTCATCAGAAACACACATAGAATGTCATGCACTAGAAGATGTTGTCTCCAAACAGCCAGCGAGAGCCAATAAAATGGCTGCTGTAAAGTCATTCCCAAGGCCCCATGTTTCTTATTCAAGGGTAGCCTAGTGGTTAAAGTGTTTGCCCGTCACGCCGAAGACCCAGGTTCAATTCCCGACATGGGTACATTTTGTGAAGCCCATTTCTGGTGTCCCCCGCCTTGATATTGCTGGAATATTGCTAAAAGCGGCGTAAAACCATACTCACTCACTCACTCACTTATTCGAGGGGGGGCATGGTGGCCCAGTCGTCTAAGGTGCTGCGTTTTCGCTGTGCAGAGTTGCGTCCCTTGGGCATGCCAGAAACCCTGATTATGTTTCTAGGTTTGTCAGCACCATACCCGTGCTCGTGGGTTTCACCGAAGTGGTAAACGTCTGAGACTTGCATCACTTCGGGCTTTCCTCCCACATTAAGCTGACATGCCGTGATATAACTGGAATACTGTTAAAAGCGGTGTTAAACCCAACTCCCTCACTCACTTACTTATTCGAGGGAAGTTTTGTATCCACATACACATGATACAGTAAACTACGGTAATAACAAACTCAATGGGCCCTCTCATTTTAGTTTGTCATGACCGTAGTTCGTTATAACTACAGTAAACTACGGTCATAATGAACTTAATGGGCCCTCTCATTTTAGTTCGGTACGACCATAGTTCGTTTTTCGCATATATTCAGCAAATGTCCGGGACAAAAGAACTGTTTGTTTTATCTGTCTGTTCATTGAAAGCGTGTTCGTTCTAAACGGAGTTTACTGTATTAAATATCATATTCCCAAGGCAAGCGTGTCCACTAGCCTACATGAAAGCCTAGTTTCTACCCTTGTCACATCAAGGCCACTTTTCTTGGCTCGACCATGGCGCCATCTGGCGTAATTCATGAGTTGTGCCCCTTGTAATGAAAACGCGATTATCCAATCATATCGCTGTTCTTATCTTGTATAGCTTCACAAAGGTGGTGACTACCATAGGCGACGACCTTGTCGATCAGATAATGAAAACATTTGCGTTTTATTCCCTGACAAAAACATAGGCAAGTGTTGGGGGCTATAAAAGATGAAAAGGACATATTCGTGTTAACAACGACAGGCAGCGGTAAATCACTTTCATACGAAGGTGTACCAGTCATGGATGTTGGTTTTGTGAAACATTCTCTGATTGGACTATTGATATGTGTGATAGTCCAATCATATTTAGCACAAGAAAGTGGGCTTGATGTGGAAACAAGACTTTGATAAAAAGGCTTGTGGATGTTCTTGCCTTGGGAGGATGATTAACATTATGAGGGCAGTAATTGAATCCTTTTGGGGAATATGAACTGTAGTACCTGTTTCTTGTTGAAAAGTGACTGAAGTTGGTTTTGGATGGAAAAATGGTAGTTGGATTCAGAACAAGATCAATGAACCATGAAGTGCAACTGTGTCTGTCATCTTTGACCTTCTGATCCAAGGGGCCATCTAGGGCGCTGCAGTTGTGTCCCTTAGATGTGCCAGGAACCTAAAATCCTGAGTCCAAATTCCAGATTTGCCCTGATTAAGATTCTTGGTGTGTCAGCACCATTCTTATGCACAGATGGATCCAGGTCCAGGGGATCCAGAACCCTCTTTTGAAAACTAAATGTACTGTTTTTGGCAGTAAAATTGACTGAGGGAGGATTTTGATATTCAATGCAATAATGTAAAACCAAGCGAAATGCTTCTTTGAGTGAAACACAAGTCGCCTCTGCTATTCCGCAACATTAATCATTATTACTATAACAGGAATTTTGAAATTTGAAATTCCTATTTGGGAATTTTAACTGACATTTGTTGGTTCCGAATGTTGGTCTCCCAGCGCGCTAATTATAACCCTGATCTCTCCATCTTCAGTGGGGGTATCTCATTCACTCAAGGTCAAAGCATGATAAAGCCGTTTCATTCTACAAATACCTACGCCCCGTATGAATGTCAAAAAATCTCCTGACTCAAGGTCAATGGCGTCATTTAGTACACGCATCCCCCTGAGCCCTCATTCCGGGGTTGTTGGGCTGTTTCTGTCCCCGAACAAGTCCTGTCACAATGTAGTTCTCTTGGTGGTGTGGGTGACTTGAGATTGGTGGCATCTTGTGAACGTCTGGACGTTCACCTGTACCAGGTAACAGACCTATTTCAGCTTACTTGACTTGGGAAGGTCAAAAAGGGGTGGTGGTGTAGCCTGGTGGTTGAAGTGTTGACTGGTCTTATCTGAGACCTGGGTTCGATTCCCCTCTAGACCCTAAGAAACAAGCTGTGTGATGATATGTGACTATGTGTTCAGTATTGAAACTGTAGTCTGGCTCACAGTCCCTGGACCATATTACAGTAGACTATGTTTTTACAAACATGCTTATAACGAGCTGACCGATATAACAAACATATTTCTCAGTACCGTCCATTTGTTGTATATATGCTATATATGCTTATAACGAACTACGGTTATTACGGACTAAAATTAGTGGTCCCTTTGAGTTCGTTATAACCATAGTGGTCCCTTTGAGTTCGTTATAACCATAGTTGTCCCTTTGAGTTTGTTATAACCGTAGTGGTCCCTTTGAGTTTGTTATAACTGTAGTGGTCCCTTTGAGTTTGTTATAACCGTAGTGGTCCCTTTGAGTTTGTTATAACCATAGTTGTCCCTTTGAGTTTGTTATAACCATAGTTGTCCCTTTAAGTTTGTTATAACCGTAGTGGTCCCCTTGAGTTTGTTATAACTGTAGTGGTCCCTTTGACTTCGTTATAACCGTAGTGGTCTCTTTGAGTTTGTTATAACTGTAGTTGTCCCTTTGAGTTTGTTATAACCGTAGTGGTCCCTTTGAGTTTGTTATAACTGTAGTGGTCCCTTTGAGTTCGTTATAACCATAGTTGTCCCTTTGAGTTCGTTATAACCATAGTTGTCCCTTTGAGTTTGTTATAACCGTAGTGGTCCCTTTGAGTTTGTTATAACCGTAGTGGTCCCTTTGAGTTTGTTATAACTGTAGTGGTCCCTTTGAGTTTGTTATAACTGTAGTGGTCCCTTTGAGTTCATTATAACCGTAGTGGTCCCTTTGAGTTTGTTATAACTGTAGTGGTCCCTTTGAGTTTGTTATAACCGTAGTGGTCTCTTTGAGTTTGTTATAACTGTAGTGGTCCCTTTGAGTTCATTATAACCGTAGTTGTCCCTTTGAGTTTGTTATAACTGTAGTGGTCCCTTTGAATTTGTTATATCCGTAGTTGTCCCTTTGAGTTTGTTATAACTGTAGTGGTCCCTTTGAGTTTGTTATAACCGTAGTGGTCTCTTTGAGTTCATTATAACCATAGTTGTCCCTGAGTTTGTTATAACCGTAGTGGTCCCTTTGAATTTGTTATAACCGTAGTGGTCTCTTTGAGTTCATTATATCTGTAGTGGTCCCTTTGAGTTCATTATAACCGTAGTGGTCCCTTTGAGTTCGTTATAACCGTAGTGGTCCCTTTGAGTTCGTTATAACCGTAGTGGTCCCTATGAGTTCGTTATAACCGTAGTGTACTGGATCTTCCCTTCCACCAAGCTATTTCTGGAATGCAAAAGCCGTTAATGAAGCAAGTCTAGATTTTCCTCAGGTTCTGAATCTCCCATCTCACTGGGGCTCCTTTTCAGATGAAATGTTAAGAGTTCTTTGTTTCTATCAAAATGATATATTTTCAGAGACTAAGCGTTAGTCTATTGAAACTGTAATAACAGCACTCAAGACCTCATTAGAGTACTGTATATCGCCCTGTATAAGACAGGTTTTTCGTACCGAGAATCAGGGGGCTTGCAAATTAGCAGCGATTATAAAGGCTTTGCAGGGGGCGTCGGCCTTATACGTGGGGTCGCTTTATAGACGGTGATATATGGTACAAGTGGCTTCTTCTCAGACTACAGGGGGGCACCGTTTGCCCAGTCGCCTAAGGCGCCGCAATTCGCTGTGCAGAGTTTCGTCCCTTGGGCACGCCAGAAACCTATGATTGTGGGTTCGAATCCTGGTTCGCCCAGATTATGTTTCTAGGTTTGTCAGCACCATACCCGTGCTCGTGGGTTTCACCGAAGTGGTAAACATCTAAGGCCTGCATCACTTCGGGCTTTCCTCACACTTTAAGCTGACACGTCGTGATATAACTGGAATAATGTTAAAAGCGGCGTTAAACACAACTCACTCACTTATTCACTCACTCTCAGAGGACAGGTACAATTTCTGACTGATACTGTTGAACCTAGTTGTGCACGGCTGTGCATGTCACTAGGATTGTTATCAGAAGTAAACAAGGCGGCTTGTCAACATTGTCTACATGTAACAAGGCCAGTGACAGGTCACGAAGATCACTGACTGATTTCTTGGGACCATATTTGACCTCAAGGGAGAATTCGCTCCCCGGCCTGGTGCCAGCCGAAGACCCAACCTTGTATGTATGTGAACCGTTGGTTGGTGGGTTCTATGTTGATATAATATAATGACTCATGAAGATTTCCATTCGTATCTTGAGAAGTTTTGATGTGGAAGCCATTATTATTTTATCATGACGATCCGGGTGAGAATAGATCTTCAGCAATTTACCCATGCTTCTTGCAACCCAAGCAACTAATGGGATCGGGTGGTCAGGCTCACTGACTTGGTTGATACATGTCATTGTATCCCAATTGCGTGGATCGATGCTCATGATACTAATCACTGGATTGTCTTGTCCAGACTCGATTATTTCCAAACCACTGTCATATAGCTGGAATATTGCTGAGTGCAGCATTAAACAACAAACAGACAAACAAAACTTTCCGAGGGGCAGTAAAGGTGTGTTATTGACATAATGGCAGACAGTTACGTCCGATTGGTAACCAATCTCTTTAAGTTCAGATCTGGTTTTTTAATTTTTTATTTCAACATATTTTATTGCGGAAAATCAAATGGATTAGGCACAAGTGACACATTTCATGACATTGTGGTATGTGAGTAATGATAGTGCAGAATAAGTGTACAGTGCATAGGAATTACAAGTAATGAGAAAATATGATAACACACACATATTCATACATATACAGTATTACACACAAACACATATACCTACATACACTCACACATACGTATACATAGGATGAATTTACATTTTTGGTATACAATGGTACATGATATATTTATAAATTAACACAGTAGTTATTAAACTAATAGACATTATAAATTTATGTGAAGTCGGGAAATATAGAATGTAACTAAGCTGTGATAATTTCATGGAATGCTATTGTTTTACATCAAAATAAAAGTCATGGTCAGACCTGTTACTGGTACTCTGATACAATGTGTCTCTGTGTGAGTGAGTGAGTGAGTGAGTGAGTGAAAAAGGATGAAACAAGTGTTTGCACTTGATATATTTGACATTTGGTCTTCTGTTTTACAAATTTTGACAAGTAACAGACACATTTCTATATTTTTAACACATCATAGTGTTTTCCTTGCTTAAAGCCTAAACCTATTCTTATTATGTTTTATGACATAGGCTGTTTTTTGTCCAATTAGTCACATCATTTAGAAATTCGACTGCCACGTAAAATACAGAGTATATGTTAATATATTTTATAAAAACACAAACTTTTCTCAGTCGATAAGGTATGTTGAAATCATACTTGTTTACAATCACAAATACAGGCTACAATACTTGTTTACAATCACAAATACAGGCTACAATACTTGTTTACAATCACAAATACGGGCTACAGTACTTGTTTACAATCACAAATACAGGCTACAGTACTTGTTTACAATCACAAATACAGGCTACAGTACTTGTTTACAATCACAAATACAGGCTACAGTACTTGTTTACAATCACAAATACAGACTACAATACTTGTTTACAATCACAAATACGGGCTACAGTACTTGTTTACAATCACAAATACAGGCTACAGTACTTGTTTACAATCACAAATACAGGCTACAGTACTTGTTTACAATCACAAATACAGGCTACAATACTTGTTTACAATCACAAATACAGACTACAATACTTGTTTACAATCACAAATACAGACTACAATACTTGTTTACAATCACAAACAGAAAGAAGACTACAGTACTTGTTTACAATTACAAATACAGACTACAATACTTATTGACAAACAGAAAGAAGACTACAGTACTTGTTTACAATTACAAATACAGACTACAATACTTGTTTTACAATCACAAACAGAAAGAAGACTACATGCGTACAGTACTTGTTTACAATCACAAATACAGGCTACAGTACTTGTATACAATCACAAATACAGACTTCAGTACTTGTTTACAATCACAAACAGAAAGAAGACTACAGTACTTGTTTACAATCACAAATACAGACAACAATACTTGTTTACAATCACATATACGGACTACAATATTTGTTTACAATCACAAATACAGACTGCAATATTTGTTTATAATCACAAACAGAAAGAAGACTACAATATTTGTTTACAATCACAAACAGAAAGAAGACTACAATATTTGTTTACAATCACAAACAGAAAGAAGACTACAGTATTTGTTTACAATCACAAACAGAAAGAAGACTACAATATTTGTTTACAATCACAAACAGAAAGACGAGTACAATATGGGGCATCCTAAAGGAGTTGATCCCTCATTGTAAACACATTATTTACAAGTAATTGAGCTAATCCTGCCACACAACCAACACTATGGTCAATGGCAAGGTGACTTGTCACATTGATATATCATCGAGTTGTTTTCAAGACTGGCCTCGAATTACTCATTTGCATTGTTAGCAACCAACCAATTAACCAAATATTGTATAACCAGGCGAACATTGTTATGTCATAAAGATCATATTACTTGAAAAAACCCATTTGTTGTAAACAAACATGACCATATAAGGCGTGTTTACAAATAGCCACGGCATATAATACAGGGTTTTACACAACAGAGGAAATGTACATCGAGATCGCATTAATGTATAGAATGGATGACAAACAATTCATATCTTTTCTCAATAATATTTATTGTACCAAATTCTTATTCAAATTCTCATTATTACAACTTGCAGTACAGTACACCACACCACTGACTAACTTTACAGGACCCTCGTATTTCCTGTACAAACCGGGGGCACATCTCTTTGGCACGCCAGTAACCTATGATTGTGGGTTCGAATCCTGGTTCACTCCAATTATGTTTGTAGGTTTTTTAGCACCGTACCCGTGCTCGTGGGTTTCAACGAAGTTGTAAACATCTGAGACCTGCATCATTTCGGGCTTACCTCCCACCTTAAGCTGACACGCCATGATATAACTGGAATACTGTTAAAAGCGGAGTTAAATCTCACTCACTCACTCACTCACTCACTCACTCACTCACTCACTCACTCACTCACTCACTCACTCGCTCACTAACTTGTGAAATCAATTATTGGGGGTAAGTTTTTGTAAGTCAGTGTAAAACCCTGTACTAATGAACTTGCGATTTGCATGCTTTGTTTTATTCCATCACACAGTAAACTTATCATCTGGCTGCATCATACCAAAAGATGGTACTTGTTGTTGGCCTGCCTGCCGCTTGGCATGATCTGCCCGCACAGCTGGAGGTCAGTGTTTCGATCCCTGGCTGCGTCATGCCAACAGATGGTACTTGTTGTTACCCTGCCTGCCGCTCGGTATTAGGGCATCTTCCCGAGGCAAGAGAGTTAACTGACTATAAAAGTCCAGTTTCCACCCTTGCCGAACTAGGCTGGTATTATGGAGTTACATTTTGGCTGGACTAATAAGTCTATGCAAGAAATCCGAAATCGAAATCCAGTTCGTAAACTGTCGTCCAGATTCGGTCAATTGCAGGATTTGCAAAGCATGTGAACCGCCAACTCGTTGTCAGCAGATATTTCCAAATCGTTTCATGTTTTTAATCAAGGTGCTCACGTGATCTGATGCATTTCGTGATGTAAGACCCGTTTTGTCACAATATAGATCTTGATTATCGATCCGATCGTCCTGACTGGGTCCCACCATTTTGTTTGAAGCAAATGCAAGTGATACGAGTGGTGGAATCTGATTGGTCCATAGGAGAGGCTGAGAAGGGACATAGCTGGTAATAGCCACTGGTGGCGCTACGATCGAGCCCAGTAATTCCAGTTTAGTTCGGCAAGGGTGGAAACTGGACTTTTAAAGTCAGTTAACTCTCTTGCCTCGGGAAGATGTATTAGGGGGGGGAATCCAAGACTGGTCAGTTCGGCGTCATTATGCTTTGTCTGAATGGGGTATCCATGTTAAAACTGTTCCATGGTATCTCATTGGGCTGGCTGTATTAAACTGGCATTAGTCTCAACAAGATCATCCAGTGATTGACATCATAAGTGTGAATCATTGCTCATAATAGCAATCACTAGTTTGTCTGGCCTACAGTTGACTTTTTACAGGCCTCCATCAAATAGCTGGAATATTGCTGTGTGCCTTGTTAAATGACAAAACTATAATTATGTGACACAGGTTAGGTGAGACCAAAGAGCTTCAGTTAGGACCCCTGAAGAAAGGTGTGAGGATTGGATGGGCACAATGTCTGACCTAGCTGGTTGTGAGTCACTGTGCCCAGACTGTGTGCATCAATGCTCATGCTATCAACCACTGGTTTATCTGGTCCAGATTCGATCATATACAGCTGGAATAGTGCATGCTGCAGCGTAAAACGATCACACACTATAATCCAACTAAACAAAAACTAAATTTGATTTCATATAGGCAGGAGATAAAACATGAAGTTTGCAGGGTTGTTTTTTCCTCCAAAAACCTCATGAAATCAAGTCACTGTATGGCTGAAATAATGCTGATGCGACGTTAAAGTTTAAATCACTCACTCATGAAATAAAAGTACATACTATGTGTTCAAAATCATCATATTGACATTGACATTTGTACTTTAATTTTTATTTTGTGTGCCAAATTTAGGTCAGCCATAAAAATGATGACCCATTCTGAAAAATATGAAACCTCAGACTTTTTTTGTTTTTTAATTTGACCTGAGCAGCTGACGTCCACCATTTCTTCTCCATATTGGTAACTGATATGGAACCTTTATTACTTTTGTGAATTAAATTTGCAATATCCATGAAAGGAACCATAATGAACGTTCTTTGCAAATGTCAATAATTTGTTCAAATTTGCTGGACATGTGAAATGATGTGCGTCATCATTAATTGAAATGAATATCTCGGAAAGAACATGTTCACACACTTTCTAACAAGTGTTAAATTGTAATTATCATGCTGCAATTAATTTGAACAAATATTTTTGTGGCCTGGTCTGCATCACATGTCACAGGTTGGTGCCACAGGTCTGTTTATTTCTGATTGTACCTGGCAAGTCAGCCAAATAATTAATAATAATAAAAAAATAATTTTGGTTGTATCTTTGGAAATTTTAGAATGTGAAGAGGTTGTTGACCCAGTGGCATTGTGGGTATTTCCATAAATATAACAGAATTGAAATAGGATATATTATTAAGGACGAACAGCTTTTTTTAATGTATTGGCTACAGGTGTTCCATTTCCAGCTTACACTATTGAACTGTATTTCTATGTTAATTTCATAATTTATGAGTTATTAATGCCTCTGTCACATTTGCACTACAGCTAGGATCTGTGGTGGCTTCAGGGTCGCCCTAGGGCGTACCCCTAGGGCGTACCCCTATCTTTTACAGGCCGTAGGGGACGCTGTGGGATTATAGCAAGGAGTTATAACTTTTTTCATTTCTAGGTTCGCCGTAGCAATTAGATAATTAGAAACGCTGTAGAGCCATCTACGGCAACCATACGTCGGGCGTACGGTGGCCTTGCGTTTGCCGTGCGGATGTCCTGTGTAGAGGTAGCGTCAGTCTGGCCACATGGTCGGCGTATGGCCCAGTATGTTTGAGTAACGATAAAGCTTAAGTGTACGTACGATCAGTGTATGCACGATCTGATCGTTTGAGACTCATGAGACCTACAGTAGGGTTGGGTAAAAAGGGGCCGGGTACCTGGGTAGTAAATTTGCACTCGTCCCAGCCCTGGTATGTGTTTTCATTTAGGCGCCTGGAACATATTTAAACTGTGTCGTTATGATTCTAACGGTTTGACACTGAAATATCAAGTTTTTTATGTGCATAAACTGGGTGTCTCATACCTCAGCCTTTGAATATATATAGCCTATATAGCCCACGCAATAAGCTTGTCTCGACCCCTGCTAAAATACCTATCTACCTACCTACTTCACACACACACACTCTTCGGACAGACAATTCAAGGACTTTCACATGCCAAATATTAATTGTAAGCAATGGGTTCATCCTTGAATTAAACCTTCATTTAAAACACTGCTTCTATTTTTTTTATTGCTGTTGTCTCTGCTGATACCTGAAGGTTGGCCCAAACTGGTTTGAACCTGTTAACCTATTCCTGCCAAACAAAAATAAGGCACTGGTTTATGTACACGACAAGAGGTTTGACTTTGCACTGAGACATAGATAAACACCCCACGAAAGTCATAAACTGGGAATATGAGAAGGGTAGAATTAATGTCATACATCTGTGTACTTCTGTACCTCCAGATAGGAGAGTCACTGACCCTCGTGGCCGCATATCGTTTCCGAATAGTTTGACGTCATACTCGGTCTAATTTATGTACGGTCGTATAAGAACAAAGACTACTTATTCAGAAACATGTAGGCCCTTGGACAAATATGTTGTGTGTTGCTTGGAATTGGGGGACCCAAGTGGGGATTCTGGTTTAGACCTGATCCCAAGCAGTCTGTGTTTGTCATGTGAAGCACATGAATGATTTATAGACTTTGTGACTTGCTAATATGTCATCATAGCCCACTGGTGTAGATCATTGCTCACAATATTAATCACAACATGTCTGTGTGGAGCTTGTATGTGGGTGTGTGGAGCTTGTATGTGGGTGTGTGGAGCTTGTATGTGGGTGGGTGGAGCTTGTATGTGGGTGTGTGGAGCTTGTATGTGGGTGTGTGGAGCTTGTATGTGGGTGTGTGGAGCTTGTATGTGGGTGTGTGGAGCTTGTATGTGGGTGGGTGTAGCTTGTATGTAGGCGTGTGGAGCTTGTATGTGGGTGTGTGGAGCTTGTATGTGGGTGTGTGGAGCTTGTATGTGGGTGTGTGGAGCTTGTATGTGGGTGTGTGGAGCTTGTATGTGGGTGTGTGGAGTTTGTATGTGGGCGTGTGGAGCTTGTATGTGGGCGTGTGGAGCTTGTATGTGGGCGTGTGGAGCTTGTATGTGGGTGCGTGGAGCTTGTATGTGGGTGGGTGGAGCTTGTATGTGGGTGTGTGGAGCTTGTATGTGGGTGTGTGGAGTTTGTATGTGGGCGTGTGGAGCTTGTATGTGGGTGTGTGGAGCTTGTATGTGGGTGGGTGGAGCTTGTATGTGGGTGTGTGGAGTTTGTATGTGGGCGTGTGGAGCTTGTATGTGGGTGTGTGGAGCTTGTATGTGGGTGTGTGGAGCTTGTATGTGGGTGGTTGGAGCTTGTATGGGGGTGGGTGGAGCTTGTATGTGGGTGTGTGGAGCTTGTATGTGGGTGTGTGGAGCTTGTATGTGGGTGGGTGGAGTTTGTATGTGGGTGTGTGGAGCTTGTATGTGGGTGTGTGGAGCTTGTATGTGGGTGTGTAGCGATGTGTGAAGGCCTAATCACTCATCTCTTCCGCAATTACCAAAGTTCACATTTGTTTGTCATGGTACAATGGTGACGTGAGGTGAATGTAGTTTAACATCACATTCAAGGTCTGGCAATGTTTTGCTGAGTCAGGAGAATATAGGGCGTGGAATAAATGGAACAGTCACAGGATTGTTTGAGCTCAACAATTGTGTGCTCGATCTTTGATGAGGAGCACTGATGCACTTAAGTGCACTCATTCATACATTCTTGGGCTGGGACGGGTAACTCAGGTACCCGGGTCGGTGGGTATTGAGTAGGACCCGGGTACCCAGAGGACTACCGAGACCCGTGGTTAGTCACGTGATATATTGTTTAATGACAAAAATTATCTTGAAATCAATGGTTACACTACAAGTCACTAATTTTCGCATTTCTTTCTGACTATGCACCCATTTCTTCTGACTTTTCACATGGTTGAATAAAGATATAACCTTAAGTCATCTTCAGTGAAAGCATGACCAGATTGTTTAATATGTGTATCTAAATATGTTTTACAAGGGCTATGGTAAAAAGATTCCAGTTGGACATTTTGTATCTCTAGAGACCTCCGGGGGCATGGGTGGCCCAGTCATCTAAGGCACCGCGATTCGCACTGCAGAGTTGCGTCCCTTGGGCACGCCAGAAACCTATGATTGTGGGTTCGAATCCCGGTTCGCCCCGATTATGGTTCTAGGTTTGTCATGCTCATGGGTTTCACCGAAGTGGTAAACGTCTGAGACCTGTATCACTTCGGGCTTTCCTCCCACATTAAGCTGACACGTCGTGATATAACTGGAATACTGTTAAAAGCGGCGTTAAACCCAAACTCACTCACTCACTCACTCACTCACTCACTCACTCACTCACTCACTCACTCACTCACTCACTCACTCACTCACTCACACTCACTCACTCACTCACTCACTCACTCACTCACTCACTCACTCACTCACTCACTCACTCACTCACTCACTCTTGAGACCTCCACTGGGTACCCGGGTAGGGTCGGGTAATAGGGTGGTGGGTACCCGGGTAGTAAATTTGGACTCGTCCCACCGCTAATGCATTCATACAAAACATTATTTTTCCCAATACATAGATCTCAACGAAACATTGGAATATGATGTACAGATATGATACACTATCCCATTGCTAATACACGTGGAATAACGATGAAAGAAATGTTTGTAACAAGAAGCGAAGGACAATGTACAAAGCATAATTGCCCATTTCGGAACAGACGTACAGCTGTATAAATTTGTTAAGTCTTGTACATTTCCATCGCCACTTATTGTTGCGTTATGGACAAGTTATTGAAATACTGTATTGCTGAACACCTGTTCCGCAGTGACGGAACTGAATATCCTGTAAAGCCAGCTTGCATAACGTGGGCGGGAGCTTATAAAGGCTGACCCGCCAGTTGGCATTCATAGGGACAATGGTAAATTGGGAATATTTTTTTTGGATGATTTTATAATGTAAAAAAACCATTCTGTCTTTTCTAAAATGGAATTGGGTGTAGTGCATGTTTCAACATTAACATCAGATTAATAATGATGATATGCACTGCAGTTAAGGCCCATGGCTACCTTTCTTTGATTTATACCGAATATTATATCTGAATGTTTGGCTTTTGTAAACACTGTTGCTATGTCTCTAATTATACATATAAATAAATCGTCATTATTCTGTGTTTAAAATAAATCTTGTTCATTTGTCCATTTCAATTTGGTTTATGAAAATCATTGTTTCAGCACACAGTTCTTGTAAATTTATTTAGACAAATCAGTTTTACATGTACTTATATTTAAGCAAAGATGTAGTCAAAAACATGTGTTATGATTGGTGCTATGACGGTAGTGTCGAGACATTACCGCAACACCGGAAGATGTCGCTGCTGTAGCGAGGCTGACTTGTAGATGCCGTATGTTTGTTGTGATGATGCAAGTCCGTCTGTGTCACGGCGCCCTCTGGTGGCTGGCTGTTAGTGGTCTCCGCAATGCTTGACCACAATTGTGTACGCGGATCAGACTAACGTGTTTCAATGCAGAATCGTTGTTTTGTGATAAAATTGTATCCTTTTTTTATATTATATAACTCATGATAGATGTTCTTTTATCGCACAGTACATATGGGCTAAAAGTTAAGTATAGGCCATCAGCAGAAAGAATATGCCTTCTGTAATATTAACGAGATAGAAGATGAGGAACACACTCTGTTGCAGTGCCCTCTCTACGAGGCTTTGAGACAGGAACCAATACCACCTGCCTAGCTATCACCCAATATCACTTAAAATACTACTAAATCCACCAGCGCCTTCTGCAAAAAAATATCTCATATTTCATTCACAACATGTTCATGCATAGAAAATCTGTACCTCCCCACTAGACCTTAACTCAATATTTGTATTCCATTTTGTCTACTTATGTTTATATCATTTCATTATCACTAGTCATTGTGCGTGTTTTGTACTCTGCCCCCTGTGGTTGGTTATGTACAAAAAATATTCTTTACAAACACTTTTTAGAATATTTTTTGGTCAAAATGCTGATATGTACAAGAAGCCCCTTCTATCAATTTGCATGATTATTCCAGAATATTGATATCCAAGTAACATTCTAAACAAATATTGTCACAAATTTATTATGCTGAAGGTAGTATATTGTTTCAAATTAACAGCTTACAGTAAAATATGTTTTTGACAAAAAAATTAAATGATTTTTCAAATTTGCATATTACTTTGTATATAATATTTCTATAAGGAAGATGTTCAAATATGAAATGGCGTTATTGTTGTGGTTATGTAGTCTGTGTGAAATGAATTTAATATTTATTTTACAAGATGAAAATATAACATGGTTATTTTTCCCCTGGCCAAGGCACGAAAACAGATGGGTTCTAGACACTGAGACACGCGGAGATAAACACTGCGCAGTAGCGCGGCTTGAGTATTGATTATTGTAACCAGTAGACATCGAGACACATAGCCAAGGTCACTGTGACTCGCGACTGGTGCACACAGCCTCAAAATGACAACCGATTGTTTATGTGTATGAAAAAAGAGGAATTTTTAAAAGTCAATACGTATAGTTGATGCTAAATGTAACAACACTGAAAGTGCATTTGTTGTTTAGTGTTGTTTACATTATGCCAGGTCGCCATGTGACTGTGATGTTGTGATGATGCAAGGCCTGGCCAGGCTCTTCGTCTCTGCAGAGGCTGCGTGTTTACATTTGAAACAAACTGAGAATGTGGGCTGGACCACCGCCTGGCATTTAGAGTTGAAATATTTGGAGATTGCATTTTAGAAGAATTTGAATAAACACAGAGAAAGTATTTTCAACCCACAGTGTAATGATAGAGCAAGTGTTGTTTTGTGATGGGAGGGACGCAGGTGCTTGTTGTTGTGATGCTGTTAGCTGCAACGCAGGAGCATGATGCTGTAGCTGCTGTTGTTGTTGTTGCAGATAGGAGGTGAAAATGGTCTTGAGGAATTATCTAGACCTGCTTAGAGATCGATATTCAACCCAAGTCTGCAGCAAATGTCAGTAAAATACTCCCAATTGGAATTTAATTTTCACAATTCATGTTTGTGACAACAGTTGTGGATATTCAAACATAAAGTATGTTTCACTGATATGAGAACCAGTAAAGAGGAAAAATCTTTAATGCTTAGTCTTATTAAAATACAGTGTTAAACATGTTATAGATACTTCCCATTGTCTGAAAATATCTTTTTAAAAATCCCAATTTTGAACAAAATATTATTTTTGTTCCTAATATGACTGGCATGTTTATGAGCTCCTGTCTGGTATTGCAGTCAGTACAGTGGACATACACAGGTGTTCTCCTATTGATTCGGGAAATCTATCTGTACCTCGCTATCTGTATTTCCATGTAGGAATTGGATGGTTTTGTGCGAAGCGCTTCTTTACAAAAGGAGGGGTCAGGTTGACTGCAGTTTTCAACCAATATTATCCAGGGTAGAAGGGGCGTGAAAAATAATCTCAACACAAAACTTGATGTTTTTGTTGTTTAAAAAATATGCTAACTGTTTGCATCAGTTGATATCATTTTTTATTCCTGATTTAGACAATAATGCATATTTTATGTAATATGAACAGTGAATATCTGGTAATATCAAGCTACCTGGAGATTGCACAGTGTTTAAAATACTAGCCTGACCGACAGTCCAACACGGTCAATGTTGCTGATAGAGGGTCAGTTTTGAAAAGTTGCACACCCAATGGTCAGGGAATAAAGTTGACAATCTACAGGTTTATTGTTATATTCTGAGAACTAACATTAAATGTAGTATGCTTATATGTACCTTTTTCTTACTATTTTTTGTCAGTCTGGAAAATTCTGGACTGGCAACATTTTGTCTGGTCTGGTAACTTTGCAGTGTTGCCAGTCCGGTTGTCTGACTGAAGGTTGGGGATTTTTATATGCAGGTTTTAATGTATTTTGTGACTAGGGTATTGATCAACAATCAGGTGAGGGGGGGGGGGGGGGGGGGGAAGGGGTGAGTATGTGGGGTGCGGGGGTGGTGTTGAGGGAAGGGAGGGGTGAGTATGTGGGGTGCGGGAATGGTAGTGGGGGGAAGGGAGGGGGTAATATGTGGGGTGCGGGGGTGGTAGTGGGGGAGGGGTGGGGTGCGGGAGTGGTAGTGGGGGGAAGGGAGGGGTGACTATGTGGGGGATGGGGGTGGTGGTGGAGGGAAGGGAAGGGTGAATATGTGGGGTGCGGGAGTGGTAGTGGGGGGAAGGGAGGGTGAGTATGTGGGGTGGGGGTTGTAGTTGGGGAAAGGGAGGGGTGAGTATGTGGGGTGCGGGGGTGGTAGTTGGAGGAAGGGAGGGGTGAGTATGTGGGGTGCGGGGATGGTATTTGGAGGAAGGGAGGGGTGAGTATGTGGGGTGCGGGGGTGGTAGTGGGGGGAAGGGAGGGGTGACTATGTGGGGTGCGGGAATGGTAGTGGGGGGAAGGGAGGGGTGAGTATGTGGGGGATGGGGGTGGTAGTGGGGGGAAGGGAGGGGTGAGTATGTGGGGGGATGGGGGTGGTAGTGGGGGGAAGGTAGGGTATGTCTCTGTATTAGAAGCATCAACCTAGACCCATGAAGATCGGGGTAGAATAGGTCTTCAGCAATCCATGCTTGCCATAATAGGCGACTATGCTTGGCGTAAGAGGCGACTAACAGGATTGGGTGGTCAGGCTTGCTGACTTGGTTGATGCATGTCATTGTATCCCAGTTCGTGATGTCAATCACTGGATTGTCTGGTCCAGACTCGATTATTTCGAGACCGCCATCATATATCTGAAATATTGCTGAGTGCGGCGTTAAACAACAAACAAACAAACAAAGCATCAACCTCAAATACAAATATAAAAGTTAAAATAGGAGTTTTTCCACTGTTGCTATTACCATGACGATTCCAAGTCATAGGGTCAGATTTCATTAGCTGCGTGATTTGATTCACAATCAGGAATTGCAATTCACTGTCTGGAAAGTCAGCCTAACCTTAGTGGTATGTGGTTCACAGCGTGTGTTGAATTGCACCTGTGCAGGACATAGACACTTGGCAGAAAACAGGTTTCATGTTTTACTATCAGTAGAATCTTCAGTTCGGTCACTGGTTTGCCAGTTAGGATTTGTGTAGCAGCCATTAAAGTTCCGTGATGGGATTCGAACCTCGGGCCTGATGATCAGAGGTCGGACTCCTTGTCCAGATGACCAAAGAGGTTAAACTGCATCAGCAAGCTGACAGAGTAAGGATGTCATCTGTGGGATGACTCCACGCCCTGCTTCCTACTCCCCTGTCAACAGGAGGCATGTCCCCGGCCGCATAGTAGGCTGAGACTCAAATATAATATGAACATGCTCTGCCCCACGTTGAGCGCTAATGTAGCTAATGTAGCGGCCATAAAATTTATGGGATCGGATTCGAACCTCAGACCGTCGGATTTGTGGAAGCACTTGGTTGATGCATGCTATGGTATCCCAATTGCGTGGATCATGGGTGTATCATTGGTGCTCATGATGTCAATCACTGGATGGTCTGGTCCAGATTCGATTACAGATGTACAGACCGCTGTCATATGGCTGGAATAGTGCTGAGTGAGTGTTAAACTACAAACAAAACAAAGCTAGTGGTGCCAAGTCAGGTACCAAAACATATGGCGATAGGTCATTTCCACATGCTGGCCCATAGCTATGGAACAATCTGCCAGAAGAAATCCGAGAAACAGAAAATCTGACAAACTTTAAAAAGACACTCAAAGCCTGTCTCTTCAAGAGATCCTTTGACAAGATCACTCATGTCTAAGCGCATTTAAGCAGTTGATTATTGGAGTGAGTGAGTGAGTTAAAGTTTAACGGCAATATTTCAGCCATATTGTGACAAGACAAAAATTGACCAAAATATATATTTAAACTGTATAAAATTCTGTCATCGAAGGACAGTATAATGACTAGTGTATCACAGAGTCAGTAAAACTAGTAAGAGAACATGTAAAAATAAATCAACATTCTACAACACAATAAAAATGGGCTATAGATCGCCACCAACTGAAGGTAGATCACCTTACTAGGGACCATGGGGACTTACAGTACTTTTGCTATTCGCATGGACCCCAGCAGGATTTACATCATCCCTTCTGCTGTTGGCGATGTCTGACACATTTAGCCAAACATTAAAACAACACATATGCTACGATTTAAAAAACATGGCAGAATTAAATATATTTTGAAGGACGCAGTCTTACGTTGAAAATTGAAAAATGCACAATACAAATTCGTAAATTCGAAATTATTTATAATTCAATATAAAAATCAGTGTCCTTGCATAAGACCTGTTCACTACAAGTGTGATCAACACTGACATTTATCTTCACTTACAAACTGCGAAACACTGTGCGATCCTGGATTAATCACATTGTGTATCTTCAGGTGAGAGGTGATGATCGTCACACCTCCCTGATTGTGACGTCAAGGATGTGCCAGCTGGTGTACTGTAAAGTTTACAGTTCATAGAGAAGTGAAACTCTCTTGCTTCATGAAACTGTTACATTTCAGCATTAGAAATTTCGCTATATGTTAACATTATAAGGACAAGTGGACTAAAACTGTTAGTTTCTATGTTGCATTTCAGCATGACAGGCCTTAAACATGAAACATTTGACGGCACGAACCATACAGTTTATATGAAATCGTGCTAAGTGCTGCCATTGTGAATGGTGGAGTTTGTGCTATCTGCTGTGTATAGTTCATGAAATTCAAATATTACTTTTGACATACACACATGAATGTTGCTACATGAATGCAATTACCGTATTCGACGTAATAAGCGCCCAGGGTGCTCTCAAAATAAGAAATTGGGGGCTCTTATTAAGAATATTAATTTGGTGGGGAAAAAACAGTGTTGAAAGATCATAAATTTTGTGGTTTATGCTGACAGCCTGAAATGATACAAAAGAGAAGACTGTGCGTATAATACATGACAGATGTATTTTTCAAGAATTTAATTGCCTATATTTAAGGGGGCATAAGACACATGACTGCATATTATACTAGAATAAATATTGTATTTGCCTGTGCTCTGAGAAAGAAAGAGGTCTTGTGCCAGTACTTTATCGAGTACTGGCATTCTTCCTTTATCTGTTACATAATAACTCACTCACTCACTCACTCACTCACTTACAACCTCACTCACTCACTCACAAACTCACTCACAACCTCACTCCCTCACTCACTCACAAACTCACTCACTCACAACCTCAATCACTCACAACCTCACTCAAAAACTCACTCACTCACTCACAAGTCACAACCTCACTCCCTCACTCACAAACTCTGTGCAAGTAGCATTCATAGACAACAGTGATTATCAGTGTTGACCCCTGATCTCAAGTTGTTTATTTCCCTTCTGGTGAGAAAAGTGGGTTCATGGGAATTCACCCTGTACTATAATTTCCATTGGAGATGAATGTGATTCCCTTCTTTCAGATAACTCTTTTTCCTTCAAGGTAGATCCCCATTAGAAACAGGTTCAAACAGACCTATGCTTCACTAATCATCAGCATATCGAAAGCTTTTGGTTTTAAGCCTCGAACATGAACTAAGGTCACAGAAGGCTGCAGACGAAGATCATGACAGAGCCTTGTCATCATGATGTCCTTATCTTGTCACATTTATTGGTCTACAGGGCTCATTAAATGTTTTTAAAAGTTTAAACATCATATTCACATAATATGCAAGTATAATGAGAAAATATGGGTCTCATGAGACTTTTGAAATATTTTTTACAAAAATAATAAGTTCAAATTCAGTGCAGAGATATGAAATTTCTCGAGGCAGACATTGTCACACTTGGGCAAGTAAAAGCGCCTACAGCAGAGCAGTGAATGAGAAGATTTCATGAAAGGAATGTTGGAGATAGAGGTCTGGTGGGGATAAAGCGATCAGTCTATGGCGTAAGTCATGCGGAACAGGATGTTTCGAAAGGACTAAAATAGATCTGGTTTATGAGACCGACATTCTTGTTGAGCTCTTTTGACACACCCTAGTTTATAAATGGTTGTACTTTTGTATCAGCTTCATGTTACCTGTACTATAATTCCATTCAGTGTTTGGTTTAGATTCTGAAGGCTACTTGTTTGAAATACAAAATTTGTGTCAGTCCTACCTTGCAGGTACAAGAGCCAAGCAATTGGGTTTTTTTTTTCATTTTTATCTTTTTTCTGTTAGATATTGGAAAACAAGTCCCAAAGTATGACACTTTTTCGCACATTTGTGCAACTATATAAGCCAATGTAAAAGGCTATGCCAAGCACCATCAACGACCATGCCAATAATTATAGACTTGCATGGGCTGTATTGTTTGTTGGTTTGTTGTTTAACGCCGCACTCAGCAATATTCCAGCTGTATGACAGTGGTCTGTAAATAATCGAGTCTGGGCCAGACAATCCAGTGATTGACATCATGAGCATCGATCCACACAATTGGGATACGATGACATGCATCAACCAAGTCAGCGAGCCTGACCACCCGATCCCGTTAGTCGCCTCATGGGTACAAAAGTGGTGGCAGACAACGTGTCAGTCTGGATGTATGTGTACACACTGAAAGTGGTCATTTGTAACAAATGTTACATTCACCTCTCATCACGTGGTTGTAGTCACTCCAGCTTGATAACGGTGTAAAAATCTACATCGAAACGTCGCTATATGCAATAAACCAGAAGTTGTTATCCATAATGCTGTACGTTTTTCTTACTTATTCGCCAACTTCTTTAACGCCAATCAAACAGTTAAAATGGACGAAATTAGCAACTGCGCTGTCATCAAGTATCTCCAACTGAAAGGGCGAACTCTAACAGTCAACTTTTGGGGATGATGCTTCTTCCTTTTCCCATGGGGCACATGGGTGGCCCAGTCATCAAAGGCGCCGCAATTCGCTGTGCAGAGTTGCGTCCCTTGGGCATGCCAGAAACCTATGATTGTGGGTTCGAATCCTGGTTCGCCCTGATTATGGCATCAAATGCAGTGCTTGACATCATGAGCATCGATCCATGCAATTGGGATACGATGACATGCATCAACCAAGTCAGCCTGACCACCCTAGTCGCTTCTTAGGACAAGCATAGTCGCCTTTTAGGGAAAGCATGGGTTGCTGGAGACATATTCTACCCAGGGTAGATGGATATATTTGTTTCAGGGTCATATGAGGACAACAATTACACATAAATATTGCCAACGCCTGGTGACAATGCATGAACACTTAAACAACCAACAGAATAGCCCTCAAATTGATTTCACCACTTACAGTGAAATGTGTTCTTAAGGGGTAAAGCGAAAAGTCCGATTTATGTTTTGTAAACAAAAATAAACGCATCATTGTTGTTATAGGATAGACCATATATCGCAGTATGGTTTAATGGGTCATGCTGAAGGAGTGAGTGAGTGAGTATGGTTTTACGCCGCTTTTAGCAATATTCCAGCAATATCACGCCGGGGACACCAGAAATGGGCTTCACAATTTGTACCCATGTCGGGAATCGAACCCGGGTCTTCGGTGTGACAAGCGAACGCTTTAACCACTAGGCTACCCGACCGCCCCTGATGCTGAAGGTGACATGGCTGTATGTATACTGGGTAGTACGGCAAAGGAGACCCACCCGCCGTGTGTGTTGGTCACATGGGAAGTGCCCCTCCCCCCACACACAGTGCCGCTCCATCACGCGTCCACCAACACGTCGTGCGGCTCACCTGTCTCAGGTGGAACTCGTCTCCCACGGATCGGGTTACCATCACGTGCGTCATCAGCACACGGACGCTGCGATAGGAAATATCGCCTCTCCTCGTCCAGAGTAGATCGCATAATACAGGCCCAAATGCTGGCTTCAATAGAGCTATATCGTACTGTGTATTTTTGGTATGGCATGCGTCAGTGTGTGTGCTATGTCTGGGAGAAGTGCGTCGTCTTGGCTTGGAATCAAAAGCGCTGACGAATTCATCCCTGTGAATTTAATCGTGGAATGATGTTCAATTATACTGGACAATCTGGCCAGCCTGTGACGCATTACAGCACACTTTCACAACACCAGAATACTTGCTTAGCTAGGATCACGAGGAATGTATTTCTAGCCATGTTTAGACGAATGCGTGTGTTTGTTATACGCCGGCGCTGCTGAATTGGATTCTGTAGAGGTAAAAGACGGATGCAAAATGATCCCAAACTAGCGTTAGAAATTCAAAGAGAGAAAGTCTTGAAAAGGACATCTGTTCTCCGAAATAATATTATGTACAAGGGTTTAAAAATATTCTATAAAGAAACACTATAAGCACAGAGCAGACAAAATGATAAGAATAAGTTTCTAGAGCTGGAAGGGGATGGGAATGGGGTTGGGGGTGAAGGATTGTCATCTCAAATATAATGTAGGACACTTTAGGATTGAACCTGTCAGAGAGATTGTCAGAGTCACGTTCTGTTAAATGTTTGTTTGTTTGTTGTTTAACGCCGCACTCAACAATATTCCAGCTATATGACGGCGGTCTGTAAATAATCGAGTCTGGACCAGACAATCCAGTGATCAATATCATTATCACGCAATTGGTATCGATGACATGCATCAACCAAGTCAACGAGCCTGACCACCCGATCCCGTTAGTCGCCTTTTACGACAAGCATAGTCACTTCTGTTAAATGGACTTGAAGTTGGGTGTGAATTGTTTCCCCGGTAACTCCATGTGTATTGTGTGCTTGGAATATTATTTGTTTGTTTGTTTTTTAAGGCGGCACTGGTAATGACGTGGTAATAAATTTATTTTTTTGTAGTTGTTTAACGCCGCACTCAGTATTCCAGCTATATTACGACTGTCTGTAAATAATCGAGTCTGGACCAGACAATCCAGTGAGTGATACCATGGTCAATTGGGATAACATGACATGCATCAACAAAGTCAGCGAGCCTGACCACCCGATCCCGTTAGTCGCCTCTTACAAGCATGTGTTTCGTCATTTACATGCTCATGACATCGATGTCTGGTCCAGGCACGACCATTCACAGACTCCCGTCATATAGATCTAATAGAGTGCATGGGTAAACAACAAACACAATCTTACTACTGCGGCGGTCTGGCCATACTGTCGCTTCCTGATGCACAATAAACTCTCTTGCAATGATACGACAGCCCGACATATACCAAGATTACAGTATAAATACTAGTATACTGATGGACACGAATAAGGGAACATTGACAAATATAGGTAAATAAGCCTTACTATCAGTACATTTGAATAAGCGCGCATACAAATTCAACAGGTGTCAGAATCAAATGTTGAGATGTGTATGTGTGCATTGTTTCAATCTCATTAAAATCAGATCTTAGTTCTCGCTATCGCTTAAACAAGATCTGAGGACATCCCATTACGGGTCACGTCAGACCGACCTTGCGCGAATTTTGACTGACAAGAAGTCGACATAAGCCAATCAGAAGGGAGCTTTCTCGTGCTTTACGGCACAGATTTCAAATTGGCGACAACGCTTCGAAACATATTTTGACAAATTCTCGACTAAAAATTTGAAATCTGAACAAAAGAACATTCTGGAATGGCAAATATATGGTCTAGATTGTATGGATTCAGTCGTTAAACCCGTAACTATCGTTCGGAATATCTCGTGTTAAGGTTTTCGAGGCTGCATGATTAGAAATCACATTCCGACTGTCACTTTCATGATCTGGTAAGCGACGCTCTGATTGGTTAGATGGAAAGAACGTTCTGACGTGACCCCTCATGGGATGTCCTCAGATCTTTGTTTAGCGATAGCGAGAACCAAGATCTGATTTTAATGAGATTGGCATTGTTTCCAACGCGTATTTTGTAGACAAGACTGGGAACCCATGATAGCATATCATTTAACTGTGTCTAAACTAAGTGTTTCCTTATTCGTTTCCATCAGTATACAGTAAACTACGGATTTAACGAACTCAAAGGGACCACTAATTTTAGTTCGTTATAACCATAGTTCGTTATAAGCATATATACAGCATAACTACAGAAAATAGTCGGGACAAAAAAGTAAGTTCGCTATTTCCATCAGTTCGTTATAAGCGTGTTCGTTATAAACGTAGTTCACTGTATATGGTTTTGACTGTTTCGGAGGGACATCGTTATTCAGCTTGGATGGATCGGATAGTCGGCCTCGGGGATTTGGTTGACGGCGTGTCATTGAACCCCGATGACGGTGATCGTTGCTCATTTTATATATCACCAGTCCAAGGCCCAAGCTCGATTATTAACCGTCATGTACCGTATTTCCTCAATTAGAAGCCCGGCTTCTATTAATACCCCCATTTCACTATGACCACGAATGTCCCGAATCGTCACGAAATGGAAATATTTTGTGTTCGTAGATATCCGTAGATATATCTCAATCAATTCTATTAGAGGCCCGGCTTCTATTTTTTGCACTGAACAATTGACCCGGCTTCTATTAGAGGCCGGCGTCTATTATATTCCCGGCGTCTATTAGAGTCCCAGCGTCTATTAGAGTCCCGGCGTTTATTAGAGTCCCGGCGTTTATTAGAGTCCCCGGCGTCTAATAGAGGAAATACGGTATCTGGAATATGTTATAAAACCAACCAAAGTTATCAAACGCACACGGTAGGAAGACGTTGTTTTTTTGTTTTTTTTCTATGCTTGTCGTAAGAGGCAACTAACGGGATCGGGTGGTCAGGCTCGCTGACTTGGTTAAAGCATGTCATCGATACCAATTGCGTGGATCGATGCTCATTATAACAATCACTGGATTGTCTGGTCCAGACTCGATTATTTACAGACCGCCGTCATATAGCTGGAATATTGCTGAGTGCGGCGTAAAACAACAAACCAACCAACTATTGTGAAATTTGGGTTAACAGATTATTAACCAATTAATTGACAAACCCTAACTATGCATATGACAACGAGGGAGCTAATTGGTTCATCGTGACGCTTTTGATCCGGGTTCGAATTACACAATTTGGCTGCAACATTGTTGAAACGCCCCAAACGCCATGTGATATCGGATATATGTGTTCTGATGCAGATGACCGCCTCCGTGGTCCAGTGGTAGAGCGTCCGCCCGGAGATCGGAAGGTCCGGGGTTCGATCCCCGGCCGCGTCATACCAGAAGACGTTATAAGATGGTACTTGTTGTTACCCTGTCTGGCGCTCTGCATTAAGGGGTTAAAACAAGGACTGGTCGGCTCGGAGTCAGTATACTGTGTCTGAGTGGGGTGTTCATGTTAAAGTGCGGCATGGTATCTCAGTGTGCTGGCACTATAAATCGGCATCAGTCCGGACTAGTACAAGCAGCCACACACACACACACGTGCATGCACGTCGCTATATAAGTGCAATAATCTTGGACGCGACGTTAAACCCCATTTCACCTCCCCTCTGATGCAGATACATGCTTATGGATCTTTGTATTGCCCCGGTCATGGTCACCTGCACGTCAGTCAGTCTTCGTCAAGCGTGGGTTCATGTGCCCTCGTGACATCGCGTCCCACCAAAACGAACCGAGGCATGCCTATCGGTCATTAAACGGTTGTATTGTAGTCGGCTATTGACGTTTGCTGTTTCGACAGATAGCGCCAGCTTGTACCTGGCCAGACAATTCAAGATTCGGTTTCTGATTATTTAATGACTTACAAAATGACAAAGATCTCTTTGTATATTGCTGACTTGAGATACCGGTGTTGAATTTCCGTGAAAAGCCGTTGTCCATTGAACTTTGAACATCCATTGAAAATCTATTAAAAATCCATTGAAAATCTGTGACAAGGCCAACCATAAGGACACTGCATGTGATATCACGCGAGAGTCTCGTGCACGTGCGTTACCCGTGTTGGGTCGTCTGATAGTATGACAGGAACAGCCTTAATGTGATAGACTTGGACATAGTCGCCTTTACGTCGTTTTGTTTCAAATGTTGTATACGTGGTATTGATAAGGTATATGCATATGTGACGCACAGATAATACCAATCTAAATCTGACCCGTGAAGATCCGGGGTAGAATAGGTCTTCAGCAACCCATGCTTGCCGTGAAAGGCGACTATGCTTGTCGTAAAAGGCGACTAACGGGATCGGGTGGTCAGGCTCGCTGACTTGGTTAAAGCATGTCATCGATACCAATTGCGTGGATCGATGCTCATTATAACAATCACTGGATTGTCTGGTCCAGACTCGATTATTTACAGACCGCCGGCATATAGCTGGAATATTGCTGAGTGCGGCGTAAAACAACAAACCAACCAACTATTGTGAAATTTGGGTTAACAGATTATTAACCAATAAATTAACAAACCCTAACTATTCATATGACAATGAGGGAGCTAATTGGTTCATCGTAACGCTTTTGATCCGGGTTCGAATTACACAATTTGGCTGCAACATTGTTGAAACGCCCCAAACGCCATGTGATATACGATATATGTGTTCTGATGCAGATGACCGCCTCCGTGGTCTAGTGGTAGAGCGTCCGCCCGGAGATCGGAAGGTCCGGGGTTCGATCCCCGGCCGCGTCATACCAGAAGACGTTAAAAGATGGTACTTGTTGTTACCCTGTCTGGCGCTCTGCATTAAGGGGTTAAAACAAGGACTGGTCGGCTCGGAGTCAGTATACTGTGTCTGAGTGGGGTGTTCATGTTAAAGTGCGGCATGGTATCTCAGTGTGCTGGCACTATAAATCGGCATCAGTCCGGACTAGTACAAGCAGCCACACACACACACGTGCATGCACGTCGCTATATAAGTGCAATAATCTTGGACGCGACTTTAAACCCCATTTCACCTCACCTCTGATGCAGATACATGCTTATGGATCTTTGTATTGCCCCGGTCATGGTCACCTGCACGTCAGTCAGTCTTCGTCAAGCGTGGGTTCATGTGCCCTCGTGACATCGCGTCCCACCAAAACGAACCGAGGCATACCTATCGGTCATTAAACGGTTGTATTGTAGTCGGCTATTGACGTTTGCTGTTTCGACAGATAGCGCCAGCTTGTACCTGGCCAGACAATTCAAGATTCGGTTTCTGATTATTTAATGACTTACAAAATGACAAAGATCTCTTTGTATATTGCTGACTTGAGATACCGGTGTTGAATTTCCGTGAAAAGCTGTTGTCCATTGAACTTTGAACATCCATTGAAAATCTATTAAAAATCCATTGAAAATCTGTGACAAGGCCAACCATAAGGACACTGCATGTGATATCACGCGAGAGTCTCGTGCACGTGCGTTACCCGTGTTGGGTCGTCTGAAAGTATGACAGGAACAGCCTTAATGTGATAGACTTGGACATAGTCGCCTTTACGTCGTTTTGTTTCAAATGTTGTATACGTGGTATTGATAAGGTATATGCATATGTGACGCACAGATAATACCAATCTAAATCTGACCCGTGAAGATCCGGGGTAGAATAGGTCTTCAGCAACCCATGCTTGCCGTGAAAGGCGACTATGCTTGTCGTAAAAGGCGACTAACGGGATCGGGTGGTCAGGCTCGCTGACTTGGTTGATACATGTCGTCGATCCCAATTGCGTGGATCGATGCTCATGATGTCAATCACTGGATTGTCTGGTCCAGACTCGATTATTTTACAGACTGCCGTCATATAGCTGGAATATTGCTGAGTGCGGCATTAAACAACAAAAAAGAAACAAAAAAACCCATAGTTTTAATTAAAAAATATTTAGTGTTGCTGTCGATGACATAATAGAAACAATATTTCTTCTCCATACAAAGTCCAAACGACCACCCCTTCCACACCCACACCCACACCCACACCCACCACACCCACACCCACACCCACACCCACCACACCCACCACACCCACCACACCCACACCCACATCCCCGAATATGGAACGGTGGTGTTTCATCATGTATCTTCTCTATGCTGTATGGAAGGGTTATTACCTACCAACATGGCGGTGACCGCCACAAGACCTCATCACACCGTGATATGAACCACTCAAGGGTTACAGTGACATTGAAATCATGTGACTGAAGTTACGCTGACCTGAAGTTGAACTTTGGAAAAAGGGCAATAAATCTGAATATTGACAGCTGCGTCAGCTAGGTCGACGAAATATGGTAATTTCAGATCTCTTCATGACCACTATCGCCATGTTTTGTGAATCGTTTCACAAAAAGGAAAGGTGTGAGGACAATAACAAACAAAATCAGGTTTTCAATAATAAACAAGATCATGTAGAAGGACAATAACACTCGAATCAGGTATACAATAACAAACAAAACCAGGAAAACAATAACAAAACAAAACCAAGTCTAAGGACAGTATCAAACAAACTCAGGTACGAATTACAAACTAAATCAGGTATACAACAAACAAAAGTAGGTGTGAGGACAATAACAAACAAAACCAGGTATGCAATAACACGCAAATCAGGTGTACAATAACAAACAAAACCAGGTATACAATAACACCCGAACCAGGTGTACAATAACAAACAAAACCAGGTATAAAATAACACGCAAATCAGGTGTACAATAACAAACAAAACCATGTATGCAATAACACCCGAATCAGGTGTACAATAACAAACAAAACCAAGTCTAAGGACAGTATCAAATAAACTCAGGTACGAATAACAAACTAAATCAGGTATACAACAAACAAAAGTAGGTGTGAGGACAATAACAAACAAAACCAGGTATGCAATAACACGCAAATCAGGTGTACAATAACAAACAAAACCATTTATGCAATAACACCCGAATCAGGTGTACAATAACAAACAAAACCAGGTATGCAATAACACCCGAATCTGGTGTATAATAACAAACAAAACCAGGTATGCAATAACACGCAAATCAGGTGTACAATAACAAACAAAACCAGGTATACAATAACACCCGAACCAGGTGTACAATAACAAACAAAACCAGGTATAAAATAACACGCAAATCAGGTGTACAATAACAAACAAAACCATGTATGCAATAACACCCGAATCAGGTGTACAATAACAAACAAAACCAGGTATGCAATAACACGCAAATCAGATGTACAATAACAAACAAAACCAGGTATGCAATAACACGCAAATCAGGTGTACAATAACAAACAAAACCAGGTATACAATAACACGCAAATCAGGTGTACAATAACAAACAAAACCAGGTATACAATAACACGCAAATCAGATGTACAATAACAAACAAAACCAGGTATGCAATAACACGCAAATCAGGTGTACAATAACAAACAAAACCAGGTATGCAATAACACGCAAATCAGGTGTACAATAACAAACAAAACCAGGTATACAATAACACGCAAATCAGATGTACAATAACAAACAAAACCAGGTATGCAATAACAAACAAAACTAAATCAGGTATAAGTACAATATCAAACAAAATCAGGTTTGAGGACAATAACAAGCAAATCATAAGTACTATAATAAACAAATCAGGTTTAAGGACATATCTATCTATCAAACTCGGGTATACAATAACAACCGAAATGAGGTATACAACAACAAACTCAGGTATAAGGACAATAAGAAATGGAATCATTTATGCCATAGCGAAGAAAATCAGATTAAAAGGTAATGTTAAAAATATTACTGATTCCCAAACTGAACTTAAGTGTCGAAATATTACTATTTTCAAGATTGAACGGCAGTGTCAAAGTATTTCTGAGTTTTAGATTGAAGGGTAAAGTTGAAAATATTAATGAGTTTTATTTTGATGTAATAAAGATCACATTTCAAGACCCATGCTGCTATCCAGAAATATCCAGACCATCACGCCAAGTAGATATCATCCTGCCGGTGACATTTCATTGGTGATGTAAATTACCCCTTCACGTTCTGGATATTAATGTTGCACGATTGATCGATGTCATTATATTTCTCTGGTCAGTGTATTATGACTGCAGAAGAGACGTTTAAACCCATTAGGTGGTATCTCACAATAGACACTCAAAGATTAATCTGAAATGGGTCGCTCTTTGAGGGTCTGCATCCAACGTAATTCATCTTGTAGTGGCGTCTGGGGATTTCGTTGACCATCAGGGGAGCGGGAGGGACGTCCCCCTTCATTAAGACACAGTACATCTGTATTCAGTCATTCCCCCTGATGGTAATCACTTCAGGGAGGAAACCGCCCGCATAACACAGTGTCCGTCATTTGACCTCTAATTACGCTGAAGGTCATTTGTTCATGGCCATTCGAACCCGTATGTCGCATTCAGTTCGTTGTTTTGTTCAACAACCGGAACATTTTATTAGTTCATGATTTGATAGTCCATTCGCTTGGTTATAGACAGATTGTGTTTTGTTTTGTTAACCTCCGATTTATTTTAATTAAAAAACAAATAAAAGAAAGTAGTTGTTATTTCCCAGCTATGTGTAAAGGTAACATGCGTTAATCTATAGGAATATTTTAACAAGGCTATGGGCTAAATATTATTCAAGGGAATAAATTGCGGAAAGAATAATGTTTGCACATATTATTTCGAATGGGATAGACAGTATACTTAAATCAGCTCCTAATTTCAAAATAAATTTAATGGAAGCCATATAAATTCACCATGAGCATTTCTTTCCTTGCTGCTGGGGTGGTGCGTGCGTGCGTGCGTGCGTGCGTGCGTGCGTGCGTGCGTGCGTGCGTGCGTGCGTGTGTGTTGCTAAGTGATTAAAAAGTTCGTCACGCCGAAAGCCCAGGTTCGTTTCCCTCATGGGTACAATGTGTGAAGCTCATTCTGGTATTCCCGCCATGATGTTCCTGAAATATTGCTGAAAGTCACGTAAAAGACATCTCACTCCTAATTTCTAGCAGTTCGGAAATAGTCATTTTTTAAACGATCTGGAAACATTGTTTCAATTTGTATTGGTGCATTTTTGTCGTTTGAGTGCATAAGGTGATGTCAGACATTAATTACATTTTTACAGAATCAGAACCAGAATCAACCTCCTGTCGAGTCAGTCACAATACAGCTCCATTGTAGCGTCATACATATATCCGCTCTCGAAGACTCACATCTAGCCTCTGAAATAAACATATTTTACAGTAAAAATGTTAAATTATAGTTATAGAATATAATAAAAAGGAGCCCAGTGACCTTCATTTTCAGAGCACTGATACTGCAGTAATCTAGACTTGCCAAACATTATAATCATGCATGGGCTGTATTGGATATATTTGTTTCATGGTCTGTATGACAGACTACCGCTCTCGGTAAGATATGATGTATCGCTGCGCGGAGAATCAAGAAGAAGAAGAAGAAGAAGAATTTTTATTGTACTGAACACCCTCGTAGGGCAGGGTACAGACTATCTACATATGAACATGTATATAATTATAGATATGACAGGTATATATATATATATATGATGTACATTATGTATAGAGGCATTACATGTTATTTCATTTACATCATATAAACATTTATGTATATTAGGATATTGCTGGCAGCGTACACTTAGTTGAATTGAATATAATAGAATTTTCTCATGGCCTCAGCTTGAACATGTGGAATATAGTCCGGGCAACAAGACTTGACCATTCTTTTGGTGGATTCATAAAGTGTTTTAAGAGGTTGGTTTTATCGGTCTTGGAAGGGTCGCCTATTTCTACCAGTGCCATCAGATTTCTCCTAAGGTCTGTATATAGTGGGCATGCGAGCAGGAAGTGTTCTTCATCCTCCACGGAATGGCAGTCACAGTGCGAATCAGATTAGAATCTGATACACCACAAAACTGGGGGCGTGGCTCATCGGCCGAGGCTAAGTTTCAAAGGGTTGTCGTTTTGTGAATACTTTCCTAGCCATCAGAGGCAGAGATCAAATGACGTGCAAGGTGCCCTCTGGTGACAGAACGTCTTCCCAACCCCTTTCCCTCCAGTAAGCTGACATGCTATGATGTTACTGGAACACTGCTCAAAGTGGCGCTAAAACATCCTCACTCGCCATTTGGGAATGAATTTTATGTTTCCGAAGTAATGCGACGGCCAGAAATATATTGGCAAGTTAAATATTAATCCAAATGCCTTAAGAATTATTCCTTTTAACATTACTCATTCGACGACAGCCTGCTAAATTTGACTGCACACATTCCTGCGAAGCAGAGACATATGTTATGAACTGAGTCAGTGACTGAAGGCATTTTGAGTGAGGGACCCGGGTTCGATTCCCCACATGGGTTCAATGTGTGAAGCCCATTTCTGGTGTCCCCGCTGTGATATTGCTGGAATATTCCTAAAAGCGGCGTAAAACCGTACTCACTCACTCACTGAAAATGCCTTCAGTCCTGTACATATGTCTCTGCTGCGCAGGGATGTGTGCAATCAAATTAAGCAGGTTGACTCCAATGTGTAATATTAAAAGTAATACTTGTGATTATGCTACCAATGCTGAGCCTTGTTCTTGTCGGTGGGAGGGTCTGCAGTGGGAATTGCTAATCTCAGATCTCAGACTACAGTAATTGTTGAATCGTTTTGGCATTAAGTAATGCTGTTCCATGTACTTTATATAGGAGGGAGGGGTCACTGGTGGCCCAGTTGCTTAAGGCGCTGCGCTTCGCTGTGTAGAGTTGCGTCCCCTAGGCACGCCAGAAACCTATGATTGTGGGTTCGAATCCCGGTTCGCCCCGATTATATTTCCAGGTTCGCCAGCAACGTGCTCGTGGGTTTCACCGAAGCGGTAAACGTCTGAGACCTGCATCACTTCGGGCTTTCCTACCACAGCTGACACGCCGTGATATAACTGGAATACTGTTAAAAGCGGCGTTAAACCCAACTCACTCACTCACTGTAAAGGAGGGAAAAATTGTCCATATGTTATCTATTCACGTGCAGCTTTGAAGTTGGAGTGTCTTTAATCTTTGACGTCATCTGTCGTCTGCTACCTGGCGGTCGCCATCTGCCGATCACGTGGACATACCTTGCTCCAAACCTTGACAGCCGGCGCAGTTTGTGTGAAGTTGTATCAATATGAATTAAAATATGCGTCTTTTGAGTACGATAACCCTTGGACAATACGCGCTGAACGATATGAACAATATCATGTGGCGAGGCGAATAGGCGAAGGTTGACTGCATGAGAAAGGGTGGTAGGGGTGGATGGTTACAGTCAAATGTTGTTACGTCATACAAGTAAGAATTTGTGTGGTTTCACAAATGTACGTTTAGTTCACTTAATAGATGTTCCTGGTGAACTTTGCTATCACTCTTCTGGAGACCCGTGAAGATCCGGGGTAGAATAGGTCTTCCGCAACCCATGCTTGCCGTAAAAGGCGACGATGCTTGTAAGAGGCGACTAACGAGATGGGTGGTCAGGCTCGCTGACTTGGTTGATGCGTGTCCTCGATCCCAATTGCGTGGATGGATGCTCATGATATCAATCACTGTAATGTCTGGTCCAGACTCGATTATTTACAGACCGCCGTCATATAGCTGGAATATTGCTGTGTGCGGCGTTAAACAACAAACCAACCACGAGCGACAGCCAATCCGTTACTCCGATTGTCGGGTAGGTTATACTGTAATTACTCATTTTCCATTTTCAGAGAGAGATGATGTAAAATCAGATGAAATGTCAGTTTCACTTATTACAGATGACGTCATGTAATAAATTTGTGGCGTCATGAACAATGGTTGACGTCCTTTCGTTTTTCTCAACAATGAAGCACTGTGACGTCAGTGACTCACAGAACTTCAGTTGACGAATCAGAATTGAGAATCGCTAAAATGCACATGTGCAGATATCGGAAACACGATCATTTTACCCTTCATAAGATTGTAATGAAAACTGCTATCCTTTTGACGTGATTACAAACTGGTAAAGCCGTTGCAAATGCGTAATCAAGCGCAGTCTGATGGTCAGAGAACTGTAGACAGGAATCTAGATTTACTCTTGCAATCCATAACATAAGCGTTATGTCTATCTTGAGCCATAACAGGAGAGGAAAAATTGTTAAACAATTCGTTTCACGGCGCTTTAAAGTAAAGTCTCTCTCTTCCCATCCCGTTTCAGTTTAGGCTGTGTATGTATGGTCGTCCAAAGATCACACAGCCTCGTTCTTACGTCACATATCTGCGGGGTCACCGTGACTTCGTCGGAACTAAGTCAGTGTGCCGTCGAGCAAAACCAAGCCTTTCTCTTTCTAGTGTGCCAAATTATATAATGATAATGCGGCTCTGTCAGTCATCAGCTAATTTTTGTCCACATTGACTTTGCTTCAGAAGGTGGTGCCGTATCCATCATTCAAACAGCCATATTAATGTCATGTCCACCATACATCAATAACAAGTACATGTTTCGCGGAAATTACGATTTTCATCATATACATTTCTGTAGCTATTAATAAATTTCGTAGGCGTATTTTATGGGAAATACTAGGAATCTGCCTTCTCCTTGATTTCAAGATCGATTTGCTGTGACTGGGAATAATATAGAGATTTTCGTCATGCTATTTAGACATATTTCAAGTTCATGTTACGTATTTCAATGGGTCTGAACGTTGTTTGTTTGTTCATAATAAGAGGGGGCACGGGTGGCCGAGTCGTCTAAGGCGCCGCGATTCGCTGTGCAGAAACCTATGATTGTGGGTTCGAATCCCGGTTCGCCCCGATTATGTTTCTAGGTTTGTCAGCACCATACCCGTGCTCGTGGGTTTCATCGAAGTGGTAAACGTTTGAGACCTGCATCACTTCGGGCTTTCCTCCCACATTAAGCTGACACGCCGTGATATAACTGGAATACTGTTAAAAGCAGCGTAAGAATAATACAGCTATATGACGGCGGTCTGTAAATTATCGGAGTGTGGACCAGACAATCCAGCGATTGGCTTCATGAGCATTGATCCACGCAATTGGGATACGAAGTCATGCATGAATGAACCAAATCGGCGAGCCTGACCACCCGATTCTGTCAATCGCCTCTTACAGCAATCATCGGTTGCTGAAGATATGTTATAACCCGGATGGTCACGGGGGTATAAGGATGTTATTCAAAACAGGTAGGGTCCAACCGTTAACTATCCTGGGAAGAAATTGTTTGGGTTTTTAAAGTGGAAAATGTCTGGATACCGAATCACTTCAGGGATTCCTTCTACATCAAGCTGTTGGGATTGTTGCTTTTGATTTCCCATGAATTGACAAGTCGACTTGATATAACTGGGATATTGCCGCTGATTGCGGCGTAAAACAATACACAATCACTCATAACGATCGGACCCTCGTGGGGATTCCGGTTTGGAATCATCCCCAACAACCTATGTGCTGGTCGGAAGAGGCGACCATGTGGATCGGATGGTCAGATTCGGTGACTGAGTCGATTCCCTGCCATCGTACCCTGATAGCGTGGATTGTTGTTCACAATATCAGTTGTCTGGTCCAAACTCGGTTATTTTCAGGTCTCCATCCTGAAGCTGAATGCGGCGTTAAGCAACCCATACGTGCCGTAAAAGGCGACTATGCTTGTCGTAAAAGGCGACTATGCTTGTCGTAAAAGGCGACTAACGGCACCGGTGGTCAGGCTCGCTGACTTGGTTGATACATGTCATCGATCCCTATTGCGTGGATCGATGCTCATGATGTAAATCACTGGATTGTCTGGTCCAGACTCGATTATTGGAAATCTGTCCTTTCAGTTGTGATGAAGCTGTGACTGTAGTGTACAGTGTCATGGTTGAAAGGCGCCTTGTTGTTTACCAGACATCACATGCATTTCTCTGATCCGCAATTTGAGGCTCAAATCAGCGTTAGAAATTGGCACTAGTTCTGTTGTTTTTGCCAAACTGCCCAATAACTTATTCCAGAGTTCCTGAGAACAAGTAGAACTTTAACCTTTTGATGGTTTTTCTATATGTTATCATTATTAAGGGCTAGTGGGCTAAAACTGTTAAATCCTTGTTTCCCGGTACTTGGCCGGTTAGGGTAGACTAAAATCTAGTCTCTGAAATGAACATATCCTACATAAAAAAAACAGTTGTTCAGTTATCTTAATAAAAATATAATAAAAAGGAGCCCAGTGACTCTCTTCATTTTCAGATGATACTGCAGTGATCTAGACTTGCCAAACATTATAGACTTGCATGGGCTGTATTTGATATATATTTGTATCAGGGTCTGTAAGACAGACTACAGTTAGGGGCGTGATGTAACTTTGGGCGCTGGCCACACGGAACGTCTGGGTTCGAGTCGCCAATGAGGTACAATATACCAAAACCAGTTCTGGTGTACCTTGCCGTGATGTTGCTAATATTGCTAACAACGTCGTAAGGACGCTTTGTATGACCCAGGACCGTCTCCGTGGTCTGGTGGTAGAACGTCCCCCCGGAGAGCAGAAGGTCCGGGTTTCGATCCCCGGCCACATCATACCAAAAGACGTTAAAAAATGGTTCATGTGTTACCCTGCCTGGAGCTTAAACAAGGACTGGTCGGCTTGGAGTCAGTACACTGTGTCTGAGTGGGGTATTCATGTTAAACTGCGGCATGGTATCTCATTGAGCTAGCACTATAAATCGGCATCAGTCCGGACTAGTACAAGCAGCCACACACACACGTGCATGCACGTCGCTATATAAGTGCAATAATCTTGGACGCGACGTTAAACCCCATTTCACCTCACCTTGTATGGCCGAGTAGCCTTCGTTATCAGGCATACAGCCCGTGTCCGTCTCAGCTTCGTTTACAATAAATTCCTATTTGGCTGAGAAGCCGTCGGTCCGACGATTTGCACTTGTGTTCCAAGTTGCTGAGTCGATGGAATTAGTTTCCATGTAAACTGGTCTCGACAGACATGGGCAAAGGAAGTTCTCAATCACAAGTCCTCCTTTGGTGCAGGGGTCCGTACAGACGCCATAAAGGGATGGGGGGGGGGGGGGTGTGTTGTACATTGACATGAACCCTTGCTGGTACAGACAGCTCTTCCTTGTCACATGAGTAGAGAGAAAGAGCTTTATTTGTCACGTGTGTAGAGAGAGCCTTGGCGAGAGAGTGAGAGAGAGAGAGAGAGTGTGTTAGTTGTCACCCGAATACAGAGGGGACCTGGTCACGTGTGTGAAAGGAGTCCTTAGCCTTGCTCCAAGGCTGTACTGAATGATAAGTCCATGAGTGTATGGTAATACTATCCTTATAATCATCTTCCCGAGGCAAGAGCGTTAACTGGCTATAAAAGTCCAGTTCTCACCCTGTCCGAACTTGGCTGGAATTCCAGAGTTACATTTGGGCTGGACGTACGAGTCTAAGCATTGTCCAATCAAAATCGCGTAACGAACTAAACAACATGGATTTCAACGTGCAGATTTCGGACGACTGCTGGATTTGCAAAGCATGCCACTTGGCGTCGACAATGATTTTGCAAATCTTTTCATGTTTTTAATCAAGGTGCTCAAGTGAGTTGATGCATTTAGCGGGATAAGACCTGTTTTATTTCAATATATATCTTGATTATCGATCAGATTGTTTTGTCTCGGGCCGCCATTTTGTTTGAAAGCAAATGTAAGCGATACCTAAGTGATGGAATTGGATTGGTCTGATTGGAGGGACATAGAAGGGACATAACTCGTAATAGCCACTGGTGGCAAGTGATGAGATTTGCAAAGCATATGTAACCCCAATCTATGCATGTTTCTTATCAAGATGCTCAAGTGATTTGATGCACTTCGAGAGGTAAGGTCCGTTATATTACAACATAGATCTTGATTATCGATCAGATCGCCTTGACTGAACGACGCCATTTTGCTTGAAGCAAATGCAAGTCATATGAGAGATGGAATCTGATTGGTCAATAGGTGGGACATAGGGACATAGCTCGTAATAGCCACTGTTCCACAAACCGATGTTAGCGCAATGACGTGACAGGTCCAAACCTTCGTCAGACTACGTTCGCTCCGTGAAAACGAGGCCCTGATTAACAAACTGCCTCATATTCTTCATTAAAGGGTTTGAGAAATACACAATCCACTGTACTTGCGACCTTACACGGCGAAGTGTAGTGCCGAAAGTGTTCGATGTACACAGTGTATTCGAGATGACCTTTACTAGTTCGTGGAAGTTAATACACGTATTTCATCCGGGGTAGAATAGGTCTTCAGCAACCCATACTTGCCGTAAAAGGCGACTATGCTTGTCGTAAAAGGCGACTAACGGGATCGGGTGGTCAGGCTCGCTGACTTGGTTGATGCATGTCATCGTTTCCCAATTGCGTGTATTCGAGATGACCTTTACTTGTTCGTGGAACTTAATTCATGTATTTCATTTAATTTATATAAAAAATACACAACCCATTTCACTCGCGACTTCAAAAGACGAAGTCCGTGTGTGGTACCGAAAGTGTTCGATATACACAGTGTATTCGAGATAACCATTAACTGAATTCTTCAGGGATTGAGAAATACACATCCCACTGGCTCGCGAACAGACGAAGTGTACTTGATTGAGCTTAAGACCACGAGTAGTTTAACCTTATGAAATGTTTTCTTCATTCGTGTGGCTGGTCGTCTGCTTGACCGAGCAACTGCCCCGCTAGACATCTCGACCTACGTCATCTTGACACTTCTTGTTATGGGAGTCTGGAACCTCTGGACGTTGACCGGAAGTTGTCTGTATTGAACAATCAGAAAGGCAGACGATATCGATCTGGGAGATGCAGACTCGTGATCAATCTCGCCCTGACCAGACGATACTTTAAGCTGGTCGTATTTACAACCAGGGTTAAGGGTACATCTCAAAGCGTAAAAATACTATTTTTTATACAACCTACTGGGGGACTGACGCACGGCGGTTCAGTATCGTTATGGAAACAATTCATAATGAAAATCAATATATGTCGAGTTTCCTAATCAGCCCCCTTTCACACGTTTAGGTTCTCTTCATCAGCATCAGGCATTTGTTGTTGCCAAGCAACTTAACAGATGTTGCATGATAGGAATCGTTGTTATTTTCAACTATAAAAAATGAAGAACACGTGTATACCTTCGTCTCCATCACTGATTAATATATTGTCACCGACATGAAACGCGAATAACATACATGTTGGTGAATATATGAAGAAGTAATCATATTCAAGAGAAATTAGATTGGTTTAATGCACAAACGAACATACTGTTATAAAATGACATGCAACAACCAAGTCAGCGACCCGTAAAGATCCAGGGTAGAATAGGTCTTCAGAAACCAATGCTTGACGTACAAGGCGACTAACGGAATCGGGTGGTCATGTTCGCTGTCATCGATCCCAATTGTGTGGATCGATGCTCATGATGTCAATAACTGGAGTGTCTGGTCCAGACTCGATTATTTACAGACCGCCGTCATGTAGCTGGAATATTGCTGAGTGCGGCGTTACACAACAAACAAACCAACCAAGTCAGCGAGCCTGACACCCGATCCCGTTAGTCGCCTGCACAAGCATGGGTTGCTAAAGACCTACTATAACCGGAATTTTCACGGACAAGAAACACATTATATTTATAAAATACTCCCAGGAAATGGCAAGACCCAAAGTTGGCAGCATATTTGGTTACCCTTGATGGTATTTGCCAAGTCATGCTGCTGGCTGAGGCGATATCTAACAGACCGAGGAATTGTCACTTGGAAATTCTGCCATGTCACAGTGACTGTGTCTTATCCCTTCGGCGTCGTTACCTTGCGGTTATGTCTAGTCATTGAATTACGCGTGTAGCAGACTAAACCAGTTTCAGTGGTTGCTGTGCTCACACCAAAGTGAGTTAGTGAGTGAGGTTTCACGCCGCTTTTCCACGGCGGGGGACACCAGAGATAGACTTCACACGCTTCAAACCACGAGGCTTCCCCGCCGCCCCTTGAATTAACCGCCCCTAACTGGTTAAATACCTTGGAAAAAAGGATTTGAACCACCAATTCCCCAGATCTATGTTGAAATAAAACGAGTCTTACCTCTCGAAGTACATCAAGAAGTACATCAAAAAGCATGCATAGATTTGCAAAATATCTGTCGACTCCCAGTTGACGGTATATATGCTTTGCAAATCCTGCAGTCCATCGAAAAATCTGCAGATTGAAATCCATGTTGTTTACGAACAGGACTCGTTAGCCCAGCCAAAATGTAACTCCTGAATTCCAGCCTAGTTCAGCAAGGGTGGAAACTGGACTTTTATAGTCAGTTAACGCCCTTGCCTCGGGAAGATGGTTGCCACAGAAGTTGGGAATAACGGGTTGCACTGTTCCAGCGCTAACTCGGCGGGGGAAACAAAATTGTACCTATGAAGGCAATCGAACCAGGAACTTCGATGTGACGAGCGAACGCTTGATGCGCCCCTCTTGCCTAATGCTTGACCTCCATATTAATTACCAAGTGGTATCAATGATTAAACTACGATAACAATAACATAAGTGATCATCTGACACAATCAGGGCCCTTGCTAGTGAATGTGCTTAGAAACATTAACATCACTTAGAAACTGACGTCCGCGAGATTGGTTCCTATACTGATCCGGTCGAGTTGATAGGTTTCTGGTCGGAATTGAGTGAGTGAGTTGGGTTTAACACCGATTTTAACATTATTCCAGTTATATCACAGCGTGTCAGCTTAATGTGGGAGGTAAGCCTGAAGTGATGCAGGTCTCAGACGTTTACCGCTTCGGTGAAACCCACGAGCACGGGTATGGTGCTGACAAACCCTAGAATCATAATCGGGGCGAACCGGGATTCGAACCCAGAATCATAGGTTTCTGGTGTGCCCAAGGGACGCAACTCTGCACAGCGAATCGCGGCGCCTTATACAACTGGGCCACCCGTGCCCCCGGTCGGAATTGAGTCACAGCCGGATCGGAATCGGATCTCGAACACCTATCACGACCGAATCGCGACTATGGGGATGTTAGTTTTGAAGTGTTGCGTTGATCACGTTTCGTGACAAAAATACCCATTGACACCTTTCAAGGGGTTCGTGTTTGAAACAAACAAGACCCAGTCGGTTCTTCCAGGGGGAAACACATTTTGAGGTGTCAAACATTTTTTTTAAACCCACAACAAATTCGTTTTTCAGAACATCCAGCTTGGCTGGTGGGTGAATGTTCAGATCATCTTTTAAGTGGTGGATTTCGACTCCAACGTGACAAGCCAAAGGAAGACTTCATATTTAGGGGCCGGTCATTTATTACAGGGTTGGGTGGGTCAGAGGTTTTTGATGCACGAAAGAACCAAAAATTATGACCCTCCCCTAATGCTTGTCATATTTTTGGATGACCCTCCCCGTGTCCTTGTACATTCATTATGTCTCGGAAAAGACAAAACAAATATGCCCCTCCCTTTGATTGTCTTGTAAATGATCGGTCCCTTAAGGTCGGATTCCGGGGTAGAATAGGTCTTCAGCAACCCATGCTTGCCGTAAAAGGTGACTATGCTTGTCGTAAAAGGTGACTAACGGGATCGGGTGGTCAGGCTCGCTGACTTGGTTGATGCATGTCATCGATCCCATTTGCGTGGATCGATGCTCATGATGTCAATCACTGGATTGTCTGGTCCAGACTCGATTATTTACAGACCGCCGTCATATAGCTGGAATATTGCTGAGTGCGGCGTTAAACAACAAACCAACCAAAAAATAAGGTTGGCCACGTGGTAAACGTTTTCCCCGATTCTCAAGGGTAAAGCTAACCACCTGTTTCGGTCAAACTCCGACGAAGATCAAACTGTCCTTCTGCACGTGATTGCTTGATGTCAAATGTGTAACCTGATGCTACGACAACAGAGACATGACGTACGTATGCGTGCCTTGCAGGGTCGGTCAAATATTCAAAGGGGAGCAGATTAACCGACATGTCACGGGATTACCACGATCACCCTGCATGTCATTTAGGAGATGGTTACTATCTGGACGCTGGCATCTTGAACGACGTCCTGTGACGGCAGGCAGTGACAGCTTCGTTTTCGCGACCATACTTCACTGCGCATGGCACGCGCGACACCAGGAAGTGGAGCCCGGAAATGATACTGATTGGTCGGCGTGTGTTAGGGCAAGTGTGGGATCTGTCATATGTTGGCGGATTTCTGACAGCTTGTCCCCCCGTTCTGAGCTTGTCTAGGCGGGAAGTGGTGATAGCAGCAGCCGGTGTGTTGGCTATTATTGACATTACACCTATCAGATTGCTATCATATGGCTGTGTTGTTTTGCTTCATGTTATAAGACTTCGTGAGCTCGCAGTATCGTTTATGACGCCAATACATAATACTGATCTACAATGGTCTATGATCGGCAAATTATTGCATCTCGGATGATGGTCAACAGGGGTACAGTAAACTACGGATATAACGAACTCAAAGGAACTACTAATTTTAGTTCGTTATAACCGTAGTTCGTAATAAGCATATATACAGCATAACTACAGCAAATAGTCGGGACCAAAAAAGTAAGTTCGTTATAAGTGTGTTCGTTATAACCGTAGTTTACTGTATTTGGGGTGGGGAGGTTTGCAAAAATGCTGCATTCATTTTAGTGGCTCCCCGTCTACCTTCATTGTTTATCCCTGTGGGGATTCAGGGTTGGAATTGGTCTCCATCAACTTATGCTTGTCATATAAGATAAGATAAGATAAGATAATATTTATTGCAGAAACGTTCCATTACGGGACAGATGCAATTTTAAAAGACAAGACATTATGATTTATATATACATATATACAGACATACATAATTTACATTGCTGTAGACACATATAAAAACAAAATAATCAATATTACACATTTTCATACATAAAATGTCAACGGTTGATTATGAGGGGATATTTATTGTTTGAAATTATAGATGTGGAAACAAATGCAGTTAATATTGACTGCCTCATTATTTGACAGGATGTATTGAAATAATTTGTCTTCATGACTGTGGACATTTACATTTACATTTTGTCTGGATAGTTTTTCAAAGAGTATATTTCTTTCTCGAGTGTATGTAGGCTCGAGTGTATTTCTTTCTCGATATATGTAGGATCGCTGGGTGACTTGCTCGATGTCGTGTGATCTCTATCTCGACGGCATGTGCGGATCATTGTTCAAAATATCAATCACTGGATTGTCTCGTCCAGACTGTTATTTCCAGACTGCCGTTAATCTGAAGAAGAGAGCTATTGTATCAGAGTTAAAGATTTTGATGAGATTGAGACCGTCGTGAAATAGCTGGAATATGCACACAGACACGCAATATTGAACCGGGTGTGGTCAGGTGTGGTGTGGCTGATGACCTGTCAATGTAGCTAGATGGCTGGACTCGTCGTTCATCAAGGACTAGTTTACCATATTAACACGACCGGAGTGCGGAAGGTAGTGGGTCGTACCAAAAGATGTTACCCTGGCTGGCGATCGGCATTTGGGGGCTCAGACAAGGACTGGTCGGCTCTGGGTAGGATATTCATGTATATCTGCTATCTCAGTGGGTTAGCACTATAAACTCAACATTAGTCCGGACTTGTACAAGCACACACACACACACACACACACACACACACACACACTCTCTCTCTCTCTCTCTCTCTCTCTCTCTCTCTCTCTCTCTCTCTCTCTTTCTCTCTCTCTCTATCTCTCTCTCTCTCACACACACACACACAAACACACTCACACTCACATGCATGCACGTCCCAAAAAGCGCAATAATCTTGAACGCGGCGTTAACCCCATTTTACCTTACTTCACTTATATACAGGTGATAAAAATGGAATAACAGTACTGGTATTGTGTGGGGCGTTAAGCGACACAGTATTATGTTCACAAACTGCTTAAGCCATCTAGGCTTGCATTGTAACAGCAAAAAGACTTTCTTTTAATGATTGTTCTTTTTGTAGTTGCATTTCACAAATACTTCTTCTAATCAAGCCGGATATTTTCATATTTACTACAAATCCGTATCCGTATGTTACCGTTTAAGACGAGTTCCTCCTCGTCTTTGTGTTACTGAGACGGATTTTGAATGACGTCTCTGTCCTGTCATTCTTAACTGTGATTGGTCAACTCTTTGTCATGTTTCCTGCGACCTTGGTTGCGAGGTCAACAAGAGGTTGTTTTGATACCATCAAGAATTCTCGATGTCGCCTTCCGCGAATACGGAACGGTATGCGTAGTTGTGTATCGACCTCATTGGTTGCTTACATTGGAAGAGTTTAATCACGGGTGAGGATTTCAATTAGTGTACGCACAAGCGAGACAAACATTTTGTTTTGTTGTGCATCCTGATTCGGTGACATCGTGAAGCTAACTGACATAAATAAAAAGAGTAAACGGAGTACCAATGTTACCTGTTTGTGGTGATAGACAATAAGCTTTTGTTTGTTTGTTTGTTTGTTTGTTTGTTTGTTTGTTTAACGCCGCACTCATCAATATTCCAGCTATATGACAGCGGTCTGTAAATAATCAAGTCTGGACCAGACAAACCGGTGATTGACATCATGAGCATCGATCTACGCAATTGGGACACGATGACATGCATCAACCAAGTCAGCGAGCCTGACCACCCGATCCCATTGGTCGCCTCTTACGACAAGACCCGTGAAGATCCGGGGTAGAATAGGTCTTCAGCAACCTATGCTTGCTGTATAAGGCGACTATGCTTGTCGTAAGACTCTTAGGTTGCTGAAGATCTATTCTGACCCAAAATCTTCACGGGACAGTAATACTGTGTCGTGGGGCGGTTTTGAGCGAACGTGGCGAGCGAACACTTCCCACTCAGCACCGATGTACGTGTAGCTTGTGTAACTCCCTGAAGACCACCCCACCCCCTCTCCACAGGCTGGTGTAGTGTAGATATGCGGTATGGCCACACATGAGTGTTGTTCAATATATCGAGCTCTCTGTGTGGCATTAGGTTGTGGAGGCACCCTTTGTGTCTTTGTGGCGTCTGTCGTGAATACACGCGTCCACGGATAGGTCAGCAGTGACGCCGCGCGCACACCATGTGTGAGAACACGGACTTCTTCATACAAAGTCAAAACCGTGGCGTCGGGAAAACAATAATGTGATTCTGTAATCTGCCCTTATTTCTATCATATTTCGAGGGCATAAAGTATGTCTGAATATAATAACGGTTATGTAAATTAAATTTAGAGGCACTGTTAATCTCACTGCGTGATTAATAATTTGACTTTGGCGACTTAATGCCCATATTCCGATGTAGTGTGTGTTGGGTGTAACATGTTTAGGAATACCAGTTTGACGTGTATATATTATGTATTGCTATATTCAAGTAGATATTGATAATCGTACACGAGTGTAATCCAAGATTATATTTTTTTTTCATATCAAGAAGATTTGATAAAAGTTGCAAATACCCGAGGATTGCCGGGGATATTTTCACTCTTATCTACGTGACTTGATATATTTGAGCTGGGGCGACACTAGGGTTAGATTCGATTAATTTTATCTTTTGAAATTCATCCGACTTTTTCTGTTTGTAACCAGTCATAACCAGTGTCTTGAGTGTAACTAGTTCAAATACCGCTTTGGGTACAATGTGTGAAGCCGTGATATTGCTGGAATATTGCTAAAAGCGGCCTAAAACCATACTCACTCACTCAAATATCGCTTCTTGTGCAGAGAGATTAGTGATGCCATTTGTTTGTGACCGTGACGTCACAATGGTCTGCAAAGCATTGTGATGCAATTTCATTGTAGCGATATCTCCATGTAGGTATTGCTTGATCTCACCCTAGCTGTATCTCCTGTGGACGCCAGTTTGGGATGATAAGTTAGAGATCAGTTATCTGAACGTATAGTTTTAGTAATAAAATGTGGATCCGTTCAGACCCTGGTTTGAATAGATCCCAGCACTCTAATGTTTATCGTATTGCATCAGATGGTCAGGATGACCAACTGGTGCACTTGATTACGTGTCATCCGGTGTAGTATAGGTCTTCAGCAGCCCGTGATTGCTGTAAAAGACGAGTCTGCTTGTCGTAAGAGGCGACCAACGGGATCGGATGGCCAGGTTCGCTGACTTGGTTAACACATGTCATAGTATCCCAATTGCCCATCGATGCTCATGATATCAATCACTGGATTGTCTGTTCCAGACTCGATTATTTACAGACCGGACCCGTGAAGATTCAGGGTTAGAATAGGTCTTCAGCAACCCATGCTTGCCGTAAAAGGTGACTATGCTTGTCGTAAAAGGCGAAACCCACGAGCACGGGTGTGGTGCTGACAAACCTCGAAACATAATCGGGGCGAACCGGGATTCGAACCCACAATCATTGGTTCCTGGCGTGTTCAAGGGACGCAACTCTGCACAGCGAATCGCGGCGCCTTAGACGACTGGGCCACCCGTGCCCCCTCCTGATAAATGTAGGCCTCATTCACCAGAGTCTCCGGGAACTCTGGATAGCAGTTAAAGCTTCTGGTTGACTGGTTGTGTTTTGTCATTTATATTGCAAGAGCTTGTCTCCCTGCTTCTGCTAAAATGTTTGGGCATACAGTTTGTTTCCACTGGGCCTACAGTCGGAACCATACAATCGACTTTCTTTTGGATTTGGAAAGGTTTTTGTCGCTGAATTTAAAACAATTGTAATTCTTTCGTCTCCTCTTCTGCTGTTTGTGTGGAATCTAGGAAACTAGGCGAGGTGGGGTTTGATTAGACTTGCTTAGGCTTTCTATATACAGTCATGGCACAGGACCAGATATAAGCTACTTCGGGAGGAATAAGAGTTTGCGTGCCAAGTATTATTAGCTACTGCTTGTATTTATCTTAAATAAAGAAAGATCCCTAATGACCTTCGATTGCATAATCGTTTTAAGCCAGGCTTCCATAACTAATGCCACGAGCGAACAGGTCCCCTTTGTCACTGCGACGTGATTGGCTGTTGGCTGGGAAATGACGTTATGTAATCAGTAACTGACGTTATTGACGGACGAAATGACATTACGTGTGAGCTTTGCTCAGAGAGTGACGTCATCGACTCGAGATCATGTGATAATTGGCTGAAACGTGATAGGTCATGTGTGGTGGTAGTACTACGTTGTAGCTAGCTGTACGACCTTGACTGAGTCACGGCCACGAATAGACTGCTGGTCAAGTCGGGGACACGACCTGGCCGTACGAGTCCAATTTACAAGAAGCTAATTAATCCGACGTTCTTAGTAAAGTAGACACAATATCCGTGTCACAATTACCAATACTGGCCACATAGTAGGTTCCAACAACCGGGGGCACGGGTGGCCCAGTCGTCTGAGGCGCTGCGATTCCCTGTACAGAGTTGCATCCCTTAGGTACGCCAGAAACCTATGATTGTCAGTTCGAATCCCAGTTCGCCCCGATTTTGTTTCTAGGTTTGTCAGCACCACACCCGTGCTCGTGGGTTTCACCGAAGTGGTAAACGTCTGAGACCTCCATCACTCCGGGCTTTCCTCCCACATTAAGCTGAACCGCCGTGATAAAACTGTAATACTGTTTAAAGCGGCGATAAACTCAACTCACTCACTCACTTCAACAACAAAGATGGTGCATAGAGTTTTTTTAATAAAAATAAAACAGAAAAAAAAGAGGTATCAATTTAATGTCAAATATTTTAATATCCAAACATCCCCCTCTCTGCTCAACCATGTTTAAGCTGTAGTCTAGTCACTCAGCAATATTCCAGCTATATGACGGCGGTCTGTAAATAATCGAGTCTGGACGAGACAATCCAGTGATTAATATCATGAGCATCGATCCACGCAATTGGGATCGATGACATGCATCAACCAAGTCAGCGAGCCAGACCACCCGATCCCGTTAGTCGCCTTTTACGACAAGTATAGTCACCTTTTACGGCAAGCATGGGTTGCTGAAGACCTATTCTACCCCGGAATCTTCACGGGTCCGCGGCGCCTTAGACGACTGGGCCTGAGCCCCCTGTGGGACATCGAACCCAGCCCTCCGTCTGGACGAGCCAGAGCTGCAACCACTGGGCTACATTACATTCTCCTAGTAAGAGCAACTAGAGGTAACCTCCTATGCTGGGTAGACGTGTACTGATTGTAAGTTTCCACTGTCCATTCCCCGTGCGTATTTCGGCGCATAACGTCGCCCCCAGGGGTCTGACGCCGCCAAACTGGGCTTCATGTTTCTGCTGAGTGGGACAAAAACATATTCGTGGATGGGGTATATACTTTTGAAAAGACAATTTAGCAGCTGTGATGTGGTTCATTGCTTGTAATCGATTTCCAACTGGGGAGATCGTGGGTTTGAATCCCAGACTCGCCCAGACCTTGGTTCATTTGCACTGAGCCAACGCTATAACCCCCGCACATCTAAGTGGGTAAAGTAAGTCTCAAAAACAAAGAAACTCATCTTGGCATGTTGATCTCTCTATCTCCTGTCTATCAACTACAGTCCAACCCCAAAACACACACACACACACACACACACACACACACACACACACACACACACACACATTTTCAGGCTAACAATCGGTAATGAGTTCGCTGACATCAATCTGGATCATTATTTTTTCACTTACACAAAGATTCGGATAATCTTACGGAAAAGACAGTATCTGTTGCCGCATGGTCTTAATGGGCACTTTTGACTTTGAGTGTCTCAGGTTTCAGAATGCAACACTTTGTAACGGACATAGGATACATTTAACATTTTAGCATCCATTTGCAAATGGAATTATTCACATTCTGGAACATATGCCCCATCAAAGGCAAAAGCTCCCCCAGCATATATGTGAACATCTACTTCCTGTGGATGTTTTCAAAGATAAAAGGTCACTCCATTGGCGGTATGCTCATCCAAAGTACATCGCCTTCTCATTAGCATAATGGCGGGAATATGATCCCAACATGCCGTCTGCTCTTCTCCATGTCAAGCGCCACGCGTAGGCTGTGAGCGGATGGTTTACTATGTTTCGCTACGTAGTAGGAATTTGGCGGGAAGCTGCAGTCGCCGTATCGATTACCCTCATGCCTTTCCGCGAACGCTAGCGAGCTGGGGGTCTTCGCGAGGAGGATGGGGAGGGGGCGGAGGAGAGGGGGCGTTTGAAGATAGACAGAACGTCGTATTGTTTATACAGCTCGAGGTACAAGATGGCGGCCGCATGCCCTAGTGGCCTTCTTCTGACCTGATGGGATCGTCCGGCCGCCCTGCCGTGTGAACTAAGGCACGAGCTTTTGCCTCGTTTAGGATGAGTTGGTTGCTGAAACAACTTGTTGCCATCAATCACAATTTGGAGGTTGTTCACCTGTAATGTTGACATGTTGTCGCTCGTTATTGAGTCGCACGGCATGGCAAACACTGTGTAAAGTAAGGTGAATGTGATTAGGAGGGGGGGGATATGTGAGGGTGTCCCCCCACCCCCAAACTCTCACCCCTATCCACAGGGCCACGGATAGCCATACTATACTGACTATTTTTTTAATGTAATCAGTACAGTCAGTATAGTATGGCTATCCGTGGCCCTGTGCCCCTATCCCTGAATCCCAAACACCATCTACTTTTTCGCTGAGTATCCTTGCTCATCTCTGAATCCCTAATACTACTCAACACAAATCTCAAAACAACATTGAGAAAGGGGTGCAATATGAAGTTTAAATTACTGAAAAAAAACCATCGAAATAATATATGTAAAGAAAATTTTCACGTAGATTTCTACACTTTAAAATTTTTTGAAGTAAAATGTTGAATCTGCGTACCAAATTCGATTTTTATATGGGTTCGTGTACCACACAACTGAGTTCCGAATACCTTGTAACCGAATACCCGTGAAGATCCGAGTAAGAATAGGTCTTCAGCAACCCATACTCGCCGTAAAAGGCGACTATGCTTAACGGGATCGGATGGTCAGGCTCGCTGACTTGGTTAATGCATGTCATCGATCCCAATTGCGTGGATCGATGCTCATGATATCAGTCACTGGATTGTCAAGTCCAGACTCGATCAATTACAGGCCGCCGTCATATAGCTGGAATATTGCTGAGTACGGCGTTAAACAACAAACAGACCAAACGTTGTCAGCCTCCTATATATTTCCCATGCCGGTTACACGTGCACCACCCCATCCGTGTTGCCACCCCATCCGTGTTGCCACCCCACCCGTTCCCCTTTACATGTGTTGTGCCTCGGAATTCCCGGAATGGGGCTTAGCAAAAGTTGTACCTTGGACTAAGACCATTGCTTGCCGTAAATTAACGGGATCGGGTGGTCAGGCTCGCTGACTTTGTTGATGCATGTCATCGATCCCAATTGCGTGGATCGATGCTCATGATATCAATCACTGGATTGTCTAGTCCAGACTCGATTATTTACAGATCGCCGTCATATAGCTGGACTATTGTTGAGTGCGGCGAACACGCAAACAAACAAACAAACAAACATGAATAGGACTTCGTATATTGTGACTTGCATATTGTAACATACCAGATAGTACTTTCAGATTCTCATCTCAGACTTGGTACTTTCTAAATATTAATATCATGCAAAACCAGAGACTATATATTTGAATATGATCTCCGCCAAAACTATGTTTTTTTATTGAACATAACTTGCATCTCCAAAACATTTTGTGTAAATTCAAACAGAAAGCATTGGTGCATAAATCAGACAAGCACATTCCTCCAGTAAAGATCATTTTTAACCCGATAACCTTCTAACACTGATGCAAGGCTGCTCTGAAGGACTCGACATGTTCTCTGTGATCACGTGTCAGCTGTCGTTTCCAAGGTTTCCGTCTTGGAATCGGCCTCAGCTAGAAGGTCGTACACCTACGCATATCCTCACAACAATGCCGAAGTATTAGCTCGTTCTATATTAAGGTAACCTTTGAGTGAATGTGGACGATACATGTGGACCTGCAAGCGGCTCTTGTAATTATTGTACGAAAATAGTGCCTACATTTTGATCTGATGAAATACCGTTGAAAGAAAAGAGACACTGAACACCACTCAGCCACTCTCCTTACGAAAAGGGACCCGTGAAGATCGGGGGTAGAATAGGTCTTCAGCAACCCATGCTTGCCGTAAAAGGCGACTAACGGGATCGGGTGGTCAGGCTCGCTGACTTGGTTGATGCATGTCATCGATCCCAATTGCGTGGATCGATGCTCATGATATTAATCACTGGATTGTCTGGTCCAGACTTGATTATATACAGACCGTTGTCATATAGCTGGAATTTTGCTGAGTGCGGCGTTAAACAACAAACCAACCAACCTTACGAAAAGGTGGCATCTTGATGTGGATTAGTTGTAAATATTTTTTAAACCTTGAACCTGAAGGTAGGTGGTTTTGATCCCCTGCCGCGTCATACCAAAAGACGTTAGAAGATGAAACTTTTTGTTACTCTGCCGGGCGCTCGGCAGTAAGGGGCTAAAACATGGACTAGTCGGCTCGGAGTCAGTATACTGTGTCTGATTATAATAGGGTATCAGTGTTAATTAATACGCGCCATCAGTGGGCTAGCACTTTAAAACCAGCATTAGTCTAGTTCCAGCAGCCACGCACGCTCACACACGTGCTTCCTTATTTGATGGTAATGATCTTAAACCCCATTTCACCTCACCTCACCTCACCTCATCTAACAACGTCACCTCACCTTAAACCTAAAAAAACAATCATTTAAATAATGGAATATTGGTACATCTGCATGTTTCTTCGTGTATGTTTGTTTGTTTGTTGTTTAACGCCGCACTCAACAATATTCCAGCTATATGACGGCGGTCTGTAAATAATCGAGTCTGAGCCAGACAATCCAGTGATTGACATCATGAGCATCGATCCACGCAATTGGGATAGATGACATTCATCAAGTCAGCGAGCCTGGCCACCCGATCTCAAAAGTCGTACGACAAGCATAGTCGCCATTTACGGCAAGAATGGGTTGCTGATCTACCCCGGATCTGCACGAGTCTCTTCGTGTAGCCATACATTCAATGTACCCACGGATGTGGCATGACTCGCTATTTAGTTCGTAGCGGTGTAGCTAATCATACCAACAGACGCACGACAATCAGTATCTGACGACACAGGATTGGAAGCAAAATTAATCATCATAACATTGGCGTAGACCTATTCTCAGCAGAATGCTAAGCCTCTAATACTGCACGCCACATGATCTCAATATAATCACGGTAAAGCATTAATTACTGGATACGATCATTGGTTTCTGTTCCACACGTGCTTATGACGGAAATAGCTTTGAAAGACATCTTTGATCTGAAGAAGCCATGAAATCAAGGTTTGTTAACTATATACTTCCAGTACACGAAACAACTCTAATTCAACACAGCTTCAGATGTTGAGACGTATTGCGGTATAAACTGTGTGAGTTGGGTTTAACGCCGCTTTTAACAGTATTCCTGTTATATCACGGCGTGTCAGCTTAATGTGGGAGGAAGGCCCGAAGTGATGCAGGTCTAAGACGTTTACCACTTCGGTGAAACCCACGGGCACGTGTATGGTGCTGACAAACCTAGAAACATAATCGAGGCGAACCGGGATTCGAACCCACAATCATAGGTTTTTGGCGTGCCCAAGGGACGCAACTCTGCACAGCGAATCGCGGCGCCTTAGACGACTTGGCCACCCGTGCCCCCGTGCCCCCGTGCCCCCGTATAAACTGTGTCGATCTGCACCATTTGTGTTGACCCCAGAGACTGGTCTCCAATACCAATGCCTATCATTGAGATGTCAATATTTTAAACAGGGGTACATATGGTTGTAGACCCGTGAAGAATTGGTCTTCAGCAACCCATGCTTGCCGTAAGAGGAGACTAACGGGATCGGGTGGTCAGGATCGCTGACTTGGTTGATGCATCGCATCGTATCCCAATTGCGTGGATCGATGCTCACGATGTCAGTCCCTGGATTGTCTGGTCAGGGCTCGCTTATTTACAAACCGCCGTCATATAGCTGGAATATTGCTGTGTGCAGCGTTAAACAAGAAATAGTAGAACTAGTTTCAGGTATTATTTGGTAATGGACCTTATCCTTGTTTGTTGTTCCACTGTCTTTATAAGAACAACATGACCAGAATATGACTGCATCCTACAGTGAGAAGTACTCTTGTGAATAAAACACTTATGAGACATAAGGTGACGTGATGGTATGTTTTATTTCTATTGACCGCCTCCGTGGTCTAGAGCGGAAGGTCCGGGGTTTGATCGCCGGCCGCGTCATACCAAAAGACGTTAAAAGGTGGTACTTGTTGTGACCCTCTCTGGCGCTCGGCATTAAGGGGCTAAAACAAGGACTGGTCGGCTCGGAGTCAGTATACTGTGTCTGAGTGGAGTATTCATGTTAAACTGCGGCATGGTATCTAGCATGGAGCTAGCACTATAAATCGGTATCAGTCCGGACTAGTACAAGCAGCCACACACACACACACACACACACACACGCGTGCATGCACGTAGCTATTTAAGTGCAATAATCTTGGACGCGACGTTAAACCCCATTCCACCTCACCTTTTATTTCTATTACGAAAAAATGTAAACATCGGGTATATCACTGAATTTATCGATTATGCCACTCAGATATAATCGAAATGAGTTATAGCACCACGTTGTTAATGCCCTACGTCATACTCGCGTGCGTAGAAGACATGCGTCGTTTGTCACATGACACGTCCCCAGAGGGCGTTCCGCGAGACTGATCACAAGTCACTGAGATGTAGAAGACAATTGAAGCTACAAGTGATCAATAGTACAGGTGCGATTCAAGTACATTCAGGGGTCAGCCCAGTGTGACCCAAGTGCCGCACGGGCAGATGCTTCCTCTCTGCATGAGGCGTTGACACACGGCGTTATCGACCACGTGTTACCGAAGCAGCTTTTCGAGTGATTGCGTCGCAATAAACACGCAGAGTGGTGCCGTTTATGTAGTATGTATGAACTTAAATATAAAGCTGTAATACTCCCTACTGTCCTACCACGCACTGCTGCTGCTACTGCTACCACCTCTACTACCTCCACTACTACTACTACTACCACTTCTACTACCACCACCACCACTACCTCCACTACTACTACTACTACCTCTACCACAACTACTACCACCACCACAACTACTGCTACTACTACTACTACCTCCACTACTACTACCACTGCTGCTACTACCTCCACTACTACTACTACCACTACTACTGCTGCTACTACCATTACCACAACTTCTACCACCACCACTACTACTACGACCACGACAGCCACTACTACCCCCACTACTACTACTACTCGCGTGGCTTCTATTAAGTCCCCAGAATGTCCTGCCTGTCAAGTGCCGTTGGAGTGGGCGTTGCTCATGCTATCAACCACTAATCTACTCGTTTTTAAGCGAGTCTGTATATATATTCCCGGCATGTCTTAGCCGTGCTTTTGTGGCTCTTTTACACAACTGGTGCTCGCTGACATGGTTGATGCATGTCATCGATCCCAATTGCGTGGATAGATGCTCATGATGTCAATCAGTGGATTGTCTGGTCCAGACTCGATTATTTACAGACCGCCGTTATGTAGCTGGAATATTGCTGAGTGCGACGTTAAACAACAACAAAACAAACACAAACGGTACCGGCACGCTCCTGGTTGAAATCATCACCAATTTTGAGTTTCTCACAAGTGGAGTGTCCGAATTAGAAGGATTTCGTTGAAGACTGTAATACCAAGGGGGGTTTGTAAAGATGGTGATGCAAGAACGAAATGGTGACCCTGAACAGATCAATACGCCTGCATCTCATGAATAATTAAGCGGCAACTGCATAACGCGTACCGTTCAAACGAGGGAGCGTGCACCTGCATTAAGTTCCCGGACTGGCACTAGATGGTAGTGCATGGGACTTTTCCGTTATCACAGACCAGGTCAGCTTGCCTGGGAATTTTCCGCGCTTCTGATAGCGAGAAGCCAGGATACTCAAGTCTAGACAAAAATTGATTTTCTAATAAGACATTCGGAACCATTAATATATAGCGTGTGTGGAATTATTGCAGTACTGGCGTTTGGAACGCTTGGAGGGGACCAATGAAGTCCAAGTGCAAGTGTAATTAGCATATTAAGATTTAAGAAATTTGCGCCCGTTTGAAATTCTCATTTTGTCTGTTGACATTGACAACATCAGGTTAATGAAAGAACCATTTCAACTGATGCTGTTTAGAATATTTCTGCAGCAGTTTATGCAAATATGCAAATTATAATCCGTCAATACCCGAGCAGACGACATTGTAACGCAAGAAGAATTGAAGCAGACGTTAATATGGCTTTGTCGGATTTGGGCATCGTCACTGCATCCGGCAGAATGTTGGACGTTCACACTTCTGCATTGAGCAATGGATCTACATGTTGCTGTTTATTGTTCAGCAATCAGCAATATTCAAGCAATATCACCACCCCCCACCCCCCTTTCGGTACCATGCAACCGCCATGAAAATCCGGATTGGAACCCCCAACACTCACCCACCCACCTCACACACACCTTGCCACCCCCTGGGTCCGTCAGTGCAGGTGGTGTGATGCAGTCAATGAGTGAGCCTTTTCATTTTAGTCACGTCAAGCTCAGACGACTCTTCTGTGTGTATGCCATCTTGTTGGCTTTAGAGCCATCGTCGGAATAATGTCGTCTGCTCGGGTACTTGACTTCTTCTACAACAGGTGCTTACAAAGTCCCCAGTTTGAGGCGGGTGCATTTTAGGTGCATTTTACCGAATGTCTCTTGGTATTGTCGTCTGCTCGGGTGACCTACTTCCACAACAGGTGCTTACAAAGTGCCCAGTATGACGGGGGTGTAGTTTGGGTGCATGCTAAACGAATTTCTCTTGAAATGTCATTGAGGAATGTCCGCCCAAAGGACTTTTGTTCAATGTACTGCACCGAATGATAGTGAAACGGGTTGCTGATTTCAAAGGGAACAGAGTTCAAACTCCATGAAGAGCCGCCGCTTTGCTGAATTTTCAAATGTGTACATTTGAATTTAGTCAGTGGATTATTTGACATATTTGACATGTATATGATTGTTGCTTCCATTCAAATATGTATTCGGTTGCATGACCCGTATTATAATCAGACCTTCGTCTTCTTCCGTAATTCCGAAGATAGATAGATAGATAGATAGATAGATAGATAGATAGATAACGGTAGTTTAATTGTAACCGGAAAATAAGCCCAATTCAATGCCTGAGCGCCTGTGTCCAGATTATTCCTTTGACAACCTACGAAGTCACCTTTGCTACGAAGGACGTGATCATCGACGACCACCACATCCGCCCTCGGCTTTCAATCAATAGGTATACCAACAGTACAACGTTTGTACTTTTGTTTTGAAGTACAATCTGCCTAGCCGCTCTGCCCACTAAATGGTACCGTACATATGTAAGTCCAAAGGGCGCGTCGCCGTCCAAAGTAATCATATTATTTATGGTATTGACTGCGGTAGGCGAATGACAACGCCAAATTGGATTAGACGTGAGGACGGCAGAGATGAAAGACTCAAGACGTGGCGTGATTTAGTATTATTGACAGTCTTGTACTTTTAGGCCCCTGTTATTGAATCTGGTTGTTCATTAGTGTACTGTGTACTAAGTGAACGCGCCTTTTTAGAACCATGTGGGGTATCAAGTGACTAGTGAAAATCATCACAGGTTGGTTTGTTGTTTAACGCCGCACTCAGCAATATTCCAGCTTTATGACGGCGGTCTGTAAATAATCGAGTTTGGACCAGACAATCCAGGGACTGACATCATGAGCATCGATCCACGCAATTGGGACTGATGACATTCATCAACCAAGTCAGCGAGGCTGATCATCCGATCCCGTTATAGTCGCCTCTTACGACACGCATGGTCGCCTTTTACGGCAAGAATGGGTTGCTGAAGACCTATTCTACCCCGGATATGCATGGTTCGAGTGCATTTTTCATCCAGTTCTAGCGAAGGGTGGCAACTCAGTCACGTGACCGAGATCTCGCGGGACGCCTGAAGGTGTCAGCTGGTCAAAACAGTGGGATGAGTTGTCGGGAGAGTACTGATGCTTGTGGCTATAAATAGATAAGCAAGCAGGGTGCAGAGCTCGTGATTTCCATCACGTAGCAATGTTTTGGTCGATTGTTTACAAACACGAGCATATGTCATCACGTTCCATGTGATCTATTTAATTAAACCAACTCCAGAAAAACAGCTACATGTGATGACATGAAATTTACACACACGTCTACATATTTTTTTCATAACAGTAATTGTCAACCGGGCTACCAATAGCTTCAACTCATTCGCTGTGGACACGTGTGGTTCTTGTTGACGATGTCTAGTGGTTATTATATTGTTATTTCAATATCTGATGAATAATAACGTTTAGATTCACACATCTTGATGCGGTGGTACCAGTTTTACACACAAGGACACTTAACCATGTCTAAAATAGAACGGTTTCCCTTTTCACGCGCATCTTGTCAAGGAATGTGTTTACAAACAGATTGTTGTGGTCAGTTCAGCAAGGGTCACGTGCAAGGTCAGCGAGGTCACACTACGGCCAACAGCGATGAAGTTTCCCGCCACAGATTCAGGAAATTATCTCGACAAGCGAGGCTGGTAGTGACACTTCGTGAACACTTGGCTGGTGAGAGTGAAGTCTTACTGCGTTGTTGTGTATGTGGGGGGCGAGATTCTAGGCGTTCCGAGTTTAGCGCTTTCCAAACATATAAAGCTTCAAAATTGTTTTTGTTTACGATATACCCGGATGATGACAACCCCGAGAATAGCTTAGGGTTGTGTTCATACTGGTGTACCGACGTTGTGCTGAGGTGAGGTGAGGTGAAATTGGGTTTAACGTCGCGTCCAAGATTATTGCACTTATATAGCGACGTGCATGCACGTGTATGTGTGTGTGTGGCTGCTTGTACTAGTCCGGACTGATGCCGATTTATAGTGCTAGCTCACTGAGATACCATGCCGCAGTTTAACATGAATACCTCACTCAGACACAGTATACTGACTCCGAGCCGACCAGTCCTTGTTTTAGCCCCTTAATGCCGAGCGCCAGACAGGGTAACAACAAGTACAATCTTTTAACGTCTTTTTGTATGACGCGGCCCGGGATCGAACCCTGGACCTTCCGCTCTCCGGGCGGACGCTCTACCACAAGACCACGGAGGCGGTCGACGTTGTGCTGAGATGGTATGCCTTTGTTTACGTGGTAATATGTTGTTGTTGTTGTTGTTGTTTAACGCCGCACTCATGAGTATTCGAGCTATATGACGGCGGTCTGTAAATAATCGAGTCTAGACCAGACAATCCAGTGATTAATATCATGAGCATCGATTTACGCAATTGGGATACGATGACATGCATCCACCAAGTCTGCTGTCACTCCGTAGGTTGATAGCGTTAGGTGTTGTCATGTTATGTCTTCATATTGATACCCTCATGGAGAATTGGCCCCTAGCTATTGGATCGTGCTGTCAGTCTCGGTGACTTTGTTGAATGCGTGTCATCGTACGCAGACAACATGGGACGTTGCTCATAATATCAACCACTGTTTTTTTCAGGTTCAGACTCGATTATTTGCTGGTCGCTTTCGTGAAACTGGAATATTGATACGTGCGGCGTCAAACAACAAACAAACATGTTTATGCGTCACGCTTCCTCGTGACAGACTAACGAATCACTAGAGACCTCTGACCCACTTTTCATAACTGATGCTGACTATATATGTGCTAAGAGTATAACCGATGACTATTGTCCCGTTTACCAAGAACATGCATGTACCTTGTACCACGTTATTGCGTGCCTTGTGTTTACCCTACATACATACACGTCATGTCATCGACACACATATACTGATTGTTTACATACACGTGACCTGGATATCTAAATGCAATCATAAACAGTGTGTCATACATTGTGTTCGTGAATAGCATCCACATCACTTCATGTTTTGGTTTGGTTTGGTTTGTTGTTTAACGCCGCATTCAGCAATATTCCAGCTATATGACGGTTGTCTATAAGTAATCGAGTCTGGACCAGACAATCCAGTGATTGATATCATGAGCATCGATCCACGCAATTGGGATACGATGACATGCTTCAACCAAGTCACCGCCTCATGTTGACAAGTTCATATTATCTGATTATTCAAGTATGGCGTGTTGTTAAATAGGGATGACGAATGGTTACATTCTACAAGGAAATGTTGATCAACTTTTTCAAAAAATAAAAGATTTCCCCGAGATTTCCGGGGTGTAACATAACAGCGATTTTGTCACTTATCGTTACATATGAAATGCCTTGGATCCTGGGTCGAAGCCTGTGTCCATTGTCGGCGTGTTTGTTTGTTGTTATACGCCACACCGCTGCATAACGGTGCATGGTCTGTAAATAATCGCGTCTGGACCATTCAGTCAAGTGATTGATGCTGTTGGCAACGATCAACGCCGTCGGGGGTACGATGACACGCAATCGACATTTTCAGTGCAGGCTAAATAAGTGTTTTGAGTTAAAATGAGACTGTATCTCTTTGAGTCCAGTAATCATTCGTTGTTAGGTTTGAACCATCATTAAAAAGTGTAGTCGCAGACAAACAAAATGGTGTTTGAGACACTTTAATCAAACATGTTGGGGCTGTCATTTTGTCCAAATCTCCCCTAAGTTTATAAGGTTAGAAGTTTAAAAAATATAGTGAAAGCTGGACATCGATTTGAGATGAAATATGAGCTCCATATAATGTACCACCTGCATCATAGTAGGTTTACTTAATGTTCGGTGTGTATCGATTTTTTTGTTATTCAATGACTGGGTGTTTACAACCTGTCTTACCCCGGGACATTGACGTAGGAGGTCATGAGAATTTCAAATACAACGAAAGTGATCGAGGAAGTGGCAGCGTTTTGATAACGCGATAGTTGGACTTTTAAAGGGGAATTTCGATAGGAAGTTTCTATTGATAATAATAAGTTGTGGGGAAGCCACACCTCACCGAGGAGAGCGAAACAAGTCATGAGTGTAAAAGCACCCTGTCACGTGGTTGGGGTTATTCAATGGCAGGTGAAGACATTTTGTTCTATCAAAGGGAAACAAGATTTCCGACAGTTTGTGAATAATCCCCAATCCCCTACACCAATGAAGATAATATTATATGTGAAGCATTTGTTATCAAAATGAAACATGTTTGGATGGGTTTTTCGATACCACTTTCTACTTAATAAATTAATGAGTTGTGGGAAGATGGGGTTTCCTGAAGGACGTTGTTTATTGGTGAACGGGTTTGGTTTTGGTGATCTACCAATTAATCAGTGGGATGTGGGAATTGTTAAAAAATGCAAGTCTGGCTGTTGGTGAACCTGTGTTGTTGTCTGCCATGTTTTTTAATCGGATCCCAGTTGATGTGTACTTGTTTGTTTGTTGTTTAACGCCGCACTCGTCAATATTCCATGACGGCGGTCTGTAAATTAATCGAGTCTGGACCAGACCATCCACTAATTGCCATCATGAACATCGATCTACGAAAATGTATCAACCAAGTCAGCGAGCCTGATGTGTATTTGTAAACTCCACGGCTGTTAATACTGCAATATGTTTCTCAAAATACATCTGAGTTGCTCTTTTAAACAAAAAAACCCGATGGGACAAATTAATTGAAATATGTTTTCTGTTTAAATACTTCAGATGTATTTTCAAACATATTTAGTCCGTCTCCGATGAGATAAATTAGTCCATGGTATGATGAGTTGTCAACAAAAACAAATATTTTTTATGAGTTTCATAAATTTATTTTTGGTCATTGTCTTTTTTTCGTACAAATCTCTTTTATGAAAGTCAAACATTGCACAAAAAATAACAATTTCATGACAAAATATAACACATTTGCATTGGTTGTGCATTGATAATGCTCAAAGTAGTTTGGTAGCCATACAACATAGGAACGTTGGCAGTCCGCCATTCTCACTGGGTCAGACTTCTACACATGTTTGTTGTCGTACTCATCGCCTTGCCGTGTACGGGAAGAACGCTGCGATTGGTCATTGACTGGTGTACCAACCAATCAACGCAGTGCAAACCTGCCGCCAAATTGACGTAGGCACTATCGATCCCGTGACCCAGCTAAATATAGTCCGCGGTGATGGAAAATTTTCAATGGGCGATTTCGGAACAATAGCGACAAGACTGGACACGTTGGTTGCTCTAGCAACTGATTAGATTCGGAATGTTATCAATCACCACTTAAATCCGATTTGAAAACATTTTAGAAGAACCAAAGTATTTCAATCAGGATAACATGGCAGAATATGGTAAACAGTTGTAGAAGTCTGACCCAGTTATTTGGAACAATATGGAATATTGACTTTGTCAAATTAACACCCACGCCTCCTTTCATACCCGTAAATAATACACACAACAATTGTCACTTGACCATAAAGGCAACTTAACAATGGAACAATGAATTTGAAACAAGACTGAGCAGTGTAATGCATTTCCAATGTATTACAATGTATGCCCAGACGCTCCATGCGCGCCCCGCCCACTCACGCTCTCAATCGGCCACGTTGCCATCTTTCGTCCTCTCCATGTTTACAAACACAAACACACTGATAACTTTGTATTCTGAATACAATGCATTGCTTATTGGTAACAAAATAAATTATTTCTCTGGCAGATAAATAAATATACAGGCACGTTGATATTTCACAAGAAAGTTTAACTTAGGAATAAATTAGCATTTCAAGGCAAATTGGAATATGTGGCTCTCATCTGTGATGAAACACGCTCGGAATACTGGCTACGGGAGACAGGATACAGAACAGTCAGATAATTAAAGATACAGAACTATCAATAACTACAACAGACAATACTTTCACGGACAAACCTGGGCGGACAAAAAAGTCCTTAAAATAACCGATCCTTTATAAGGAAGCACATTGATATATTTCCGTTTTCACATCGTTTTACATAATTTGCATAGTCTTATAAAAGTCCAGGTAAAAAGCACATTTTTAGAGTTCGTTAACCCAGATTCGGGCGGCAGCACAGATAAAGTCTTTGGTGTGAAAAAGCAGGAGGCTATGAAAGTCGTTTGAGGGTCTCAATTCCCTCCAATCAGTTCAGCATTGTCTCCCAGGCAACAACCCTCCCCAGAACACTCTCGGTATGTGGTGGCTCGCGCCGAGAGACCGAGTCCGAAGCGATTCACGTGCTCTCGACCGTACAGTCAGCCCTGTTAACGCAATAGCGTTCAAACTTCAGAAGTGAAGCGTACATCGTTAGTTCAATATCACAATGTGTATTGTCCACAGAATAGTTCACTTTGTCAGCTCACAGGCGTTCCTTTTGGCAAGAAACAGACCTAGTCATATCACGTTTTCTCCTTCACCTCGTGTTCATGACGTACACGCCTTGTGTGACATGCAGCAGGCGATGTTGCTGTCGGCGATGTAGTCCCACGGGAGACAGTCGCCGCGGTTGAAGCGTTTCCCCTTCACGTGGATGTAGCGTCTCATGGTTCGGGCTCTTCTAGACTGCTTGTGTCGCTGCTTGTGGACACTGAATCGTGACTGTAGGACTCGGCATCTTCCTCACTGTCTTCTTCGGGAGACTCCTGGATGGGATCCAGGTTGGACATTGTTGAGATGGTCCTCTGGCGTTTCCTTTGAACCATAGGTTTCGGCTTCCGTTTTGATTTAGATTTTGAGGAGCTCAACTTCGTCCTTCCCCGAATGTACTGAATCAAGGATGTAAAAAATCCGTTCTTTGACCCTTCTTCTTTGGCCTCCTCTTTGGGCATCTGAAGACGTTTGCCCGTCAAGGCAGCTTCAGCCAGGTTAGGTAGGGAACTAGAGAAACCATTCGGTCCTGTGACTTTGGACTCACACAAAACTGGCAGGGATTTGGTTCCGTCAGCTTGGATAATGTATGTGTAGGTGAAGCCATTTCTGTCCCTCAGAGTCACTCGGTATGTCTTCGTTTCAGGCCCCGCCTTGGACTTCATTGAAGAGGCATGCTTACAGTGTTTTGAATGCTTCGCACTACGCTTGTTAGCTGGGGTGACGAATGGCATATAACCTCTCGTAGCGTTCGGATACATGGCCATAGACGTTGTACAGCACTCTCAGATGTAAATATCAACAAACTAGTTGTGATGTTGTCGCTCTGAAAGTCAGCGTGGTTCTGGTGTGTGCTCGTCGCTAGTCGTGCTTTTACAACCGCTACTCACAAACTGGGCCAATAGACGACCGTTGGCTAAGTTTCAATTGACGTCTGTCTGGTTTACGGGCGAATCCACTTTTTACCGGGATAACAACACGTGACTCAAGCGTTTGTTTACATTCGAAATTACAAGATTGTTAATTTTGAACACACCTATCTTATTCGATACATTTTACATGGGACTTTAGCGTATTTTGACAAGGATTCCTTTCAAAGCTGATTTTTCACAATATAAAACATGTTTTCATGTTTGAGTCTGATCCCCAGATAATGGGCTCGTCCACTATGATAATAAAGCTGGCAGCTTGCCAGCGCGGGCTACGTTCAGGTCACATGGTTTCGATTCACAGCAGTCATGGGCGAGTCTATTCTGATGTGTTCGGGAACCTACTGGAATGTGTATACCAATAAACAATATGTTTTTCATCTGTTTTGTGTTGACTATTTTCAAACTATCAACGAAATCGGAACGCTACAACGTGATATGAGCAGGTCTATTAATTCTTGACAATATATTCTCAAATCAGTCGAGTACGAAGCAAAACATATTTTATTTCACAACCTTACACCCCTTGGACTTGTTGGTTGGTATTTGGCCATGAATGGCAAGCTGAAACCGCGCCAACAGAGACAATCGATAGAACTCACTAATGGAATACGAGAACGCAGCGAACGTTACTATGTGTGCCTAAATCGATTTGTTTGATAATAACGTCAAGGGGTGTGACTGGCTCGGAGATTCAGGATCTCTCGGTCCCCTCACAACGATAGCATGATCAATCGAGACGCGCGCACCGCGTGACTTTGTCAAATTTCGTGGTATGTCTGCCCCGTGGGAGATTTTTATGTCTGGGTAACAGGGCGAGTGGGTGAATCGCTGCCGAGGTGACTGTGTCAGGACGAGACACGCCGCACTCACCCCAAAAGAATTCACATTCTTCACGATTCAAATGAAATTTAAGAAAATCTCATATAATTCTATTTTACGCTTTGTGGGACATAATTTCACTCTGTACGTAATTTGTTTGCAAATACCGTTAAGACTTGACCAAATAAAATTCGAAATATATCTTTTTGAAACATGTCTAACTTGTTATATACGTTTTTGAACACGAAGTTACCTATTATTGAAATGAATGTCTGCTTCGCTTGTTTATGCTTCTGTTATCGACGTGCGCAATTTGTAAACATTCAGATACAAAACTGCATCTGTAACAATGGATCTCGTCATCGCCACGTGGAACCCCATGTGTCCGGTTCAAACAGTCTAGGTTATGAAATATGATCACATGGTGTTTTACATTTTCATTAATAATTGAATGTTAATGTGAAAGGGAATATACATTCTGTCGTGAGTGGAAATAATAGCTACATTATTCATTTTGATTTCTTGAAATGAATCAAATCACAATGACTGGCAAAATCTCAACTTCGCGGAAAGGGTGATGCAATTGTATTATAACCCCATGTAGATCTCTTCGTGGGATAAGCCTTGATGTTGTGTTAGAGCGTGTTTATATGATCAATACCCAGAGCCTTATAAACGTATACATTTATCGATTTGAATTAAGATGATGCAATTCTTGTAACCTTGGCAACACCATGCTTCACTTGAAAACAATATTTTTTGTTATTCCTGTGCGGAAAATGTGTGATAAACCCGATGATTGTGTTGACCTTTACTCGAAATCTCTGTATATGTGGCTTGTTGATAAAGTAGCAAGGATGGAATAGCGCGAACCAGAAACATGACCTGTCTTTGGTCCAAGCGCGAACTGAGGGACCCCATTTTCCCGCCTTTTGCCCGAGGGTAACGTTCGATACACTGGGGCACTAGGTCATTGCCTTGGGGAAGGCATAATTCCACCCGTCACGGGAGGTGGAGGAATGGCTGTTCTGTGAAGCGAAATCTGGGACTTCATTTATGTTTCAGGTCACGATATGGGACAGTTCAGAACGATGTTCCAGTCATCTGACGCTGGTGTGCGAGAATACGGCATGGGCGGCACGCTAGCTACGGTCATATGAAGCTCGTGCACGATGGTTGAATTGTATAGTTTACTGTTCAGAGGTTCCTCATAATACAGGGTACAAGCATACTACATGTGATATATATTTAGCACAATGCTACATTAGATGTGCGAGCATACGTCTGTTTAGTGTATATATTGACTGACGAAGATTATTAACACTTGAATTTCTCCTCATACAGTAGATACTTTGGTCCAAAGTTGATCCATACGTCTTTAAAAGACGCACTCTACTCAGGCCACAAAGTTATCAAAAACGCATAGAGTCTGATGTCTCTCTTTTCGGCCCAAGAATATTCATTTGATAAAACATTCACCCTATTCCATTCTTTGTCCCTCTCAACTTTGCAGCTTGTATTCCTTCCCCATTTTCAGATGAGACTTGACTGTTCATTTTATAAAATATTTTACCTTACACGTAACTTTATTTCGGGGACTATATCTTGGTCTAAGTTGTCATCGGTTTACCAAACAAGAGAAGGCGGCGCACCCTCTCAGTCTCAGTATCTCCGGAGGTGTTCAGTTATTTCAAAATAACCACGCAGACCGGATGTTAAATTATTTACATCATTAAACACGGGAATATGCACACACTCACGCACTCACTCACTCACTCACTCACTCACACACAAAACCACACACAAACATACTTCTATTGACCCATGTATCCAACGTGGTCACGTATATATTTTGTTTGTGTACATCTTCCTATTCCTGTGCTTCAAATCTAGTTTGATGTTTTAGATATATTACTTTAAATAGATAAAGTTTTAATCGACACAATTTACAATATATAAAAATGAAACATCGAGGCCTTTGAGACGTTTTGAGATAACTTCATGTTGGGAACAATCAAAACGGATTCACTAATTCAAATATAGATAATTTCAAAATTTATTGATTTGAAAATGATATATTTCCTAACTCAGATGTGGACAGAAGACAACAAAATGATGTGATGAAAGATCCGCTACAATACTTCATAGTTTTCTAAGAACAATGGCCATGACAGACTTGCCACGTGGTGGTTTTGAAAACATTACGCATAACATACGTATATCTTAATCTTTGCACAGCTATTTCAGGAATTGTGTAGCTATCTGCTTGAGTGCGTGTTCAACATTTCCATGGACAAGAATTACCACTCCTTTACCTCTTATCACGATATGTTAAATCTGGCCAGGCGAGTAAAATGAATAGTTTGCTTATCAAGGAAAGGTGTAGCCTAAGGTTATACTGGAATCATTCATACCCGTTACAAAGCGTTAGTGCAGGCCTCCTCGAGGCGCTCAACCATAATATTGACAACGGAAAGTTTGTATACATCCTGCTTTGTTTACCAACAATCGTATCTAGGTAGGCATATACAAAGCCACGCCCCCTAACACCCGTTCCCCGCCATTCCGGGGTTTCACCGTTGACAGTTTGTTTGAATCTGATTGGTCAGTCGGCTAAAGGACTTCCTTGAATGGGCGCTTAATTCCGCGAATCTGAGCGTGTTGCCTTTAAGGGTTATGATCCCGGTTGTAAATACGGGTTTGATCGTTAAACCAGGTTATTTATTAAATGGATTTTTGAAAGCCATGACAACTGATTTGCTTTTATCTGGATACAGGTCGAAATGATGATGTCATGATTGAATTAAAGACCCAAGGGACACGTTACTTAGAACGGCGTGAACACGGATGTTATTTAAACATCAAATGGTTACAAGCTTTGTTTGTAAACATGTGCGTTGTAAATAAATGTGGCGAGAGATGTAAGGGATTTCATGTACATACGTTGGTATTAGGTTGTTTATGAGACTTTGCCATACCTTCTGCTCACTGAACACAACCAGACTTAGTTATCGTGACGACTTTGAAGGGATTATGTTTTCACCACAGGGACGTCATAATTGGTTAGTCACGACTCTATTTATACACGAGCAAATCGGGATGTCATGGTATATATACCCTTTTGTGTATATAAGGATACAAATGGTGACACGATTTTGGAGTCATCTCCGTTAAATCTATTCAATGTATGTACTAGTTGCACTCATAAGTGTTGACATTTGTTTTTCATCTCATTGGATCAGAGAGGGAAGTTTTGATGGCAGAGCGGTTAGGGGTTCATCACTCCGTCAAATCGGGTTCGAATCTCAACATAGGAATAACATGTCTCGCTTTTTTCTGGTATTTTTATTAGCAGGGTAAAAGCACTCACAGTTTAGATTGCTGGCTTAATATACCAGACCAAGAAGTGTTGGTTGGTGTCATATTGGTTGGTTTTTGTGTCTACATGACTAATTAAAACATTGACATACAAAACAGAATACAAATGTTGCTATGATTATATTGTTAGGGAGGAGATGCAGATTTTCTTTGCCTGAACATTTTGTGAATGAAATTAGAGATAATTTATAAAAGTATATATGAATCATAATATTTTGTCATTTAAAAAAATTGCATCTGTCCCGTAATGGAATTTCTCTGCAATAAATATTTTCTTAACTTATTGCAAATATTCTTAACTTTTCACGTTATGACCGTTATGTAATGCCCTGTCTTGACACCACAATACGGAAATATTCTAAATTTCTAAAATGACATGTGAGGTGTTATGTTGAGTTATGGCCTCTCTGGTGCATACATAAGGATACCCACCCATCTGAATCCAATCTATTTTTGTACTGAGTCTCGTCTAATCTGTAAAATATCTATCCTTAAGTAAAAGGCAAGTCTATATAAGCGGACAGTAGTTATGGACGCCAGTCATTTACTAGTCTGTCTTACAGACCCTGATACAAATATATATCAAATACAGCCCATGCAAGTCTATAATGTTTGGCAAGTCTAGATTACTGCAGTCTGAAAATGAAGAGAGTCACTGGGCTCCCTTTTATTATATTTTTATTAAGATTACTGAACAACTGTTGTTTTTTCTGTACGATATGTTCATTTCAGAGACTAGATGTTAGTCCAGTCATTTACAGGAACAGCTTGTTCTTATTAGTTCTATTATCTTGGAAGTATGATTTAAACTAATAATTATTGCCCTAGAGACTTGTGCAAGTGTATTGACGTATATACCTACGACATTATACACGTTTGAAATAAATGCTACTGTTTTAATCTGTAATCGATTGAGGTATTCTCAGCACGAGTAACACAGTATTGTTCCTTTTGTATTCAGATAAGGAATGATGGATGTACACCTGATCGGCCTGGTCATGGCCATTAAGTGGGTTGGATACTTTATGGCGCATAAATATTTATGTTGTAGGGGGCCAAATGAGGATTGTTTGTGATCGATGGACGATACGTTTATGTGACGTTGCATTTATTCTGACGGTGTTTTTGGTTGGCACAGGAAGAACTCAGTTGACCATGTGACATTTGGGGAAGATACCTTACTCCGCAGTGATATGTAAACATTAAGAAAACTGTGATACTGATTATCACAATACTGATTTCCAGGAGTGGGTGGGTGGGTGAGTGAGTGTTTCGGCCACTGCGCGTTACAGTCATGCTAATACATGTAAGTTTAATTTGGAGAATATCCTTATGTGACTTGATGCCGATTTTGAGCCAAGGAATCCCACTGACCGCATCGCCACAAAGACACAGAGAGTGCCTCCACCACCTTATGCCACACAGAGAGGTCGATATATTGAACAACACTCATGTGTGGCCATATCGCATATCTACACTACACCAGCCTGTGGAGAGGGGGTGGGGTGGTCTTCAGGGAGTTACACAAGCGACACGTACATCGGTGCTGAGTGGGAAGTGTTCGCTCGCCACGTTCGCTCAAAACCGCCCCACGACACAGTATTACTGTCCCGTGAAGATTTCGGGTCAGAATAGGTCTTCAGCAACCCAAGAGGCGACTTATGGGATTGGGTGGTCAGACTCGCTGATTTGGTTGATGCATGTCATCGTATCCCAATTGCGTAGATCGGGGCTCATGATGTCAATCCCTGATTGTCTGGTCCCCACTCGATTATTTACACACCGCTGTCATACAGCTGGAATTATTGCTGAGTGTGACTTTAAACAAACAAACAAACAAACAGATCCATGTCATCCTAGATATATTACAGCAAGTGACCATATTACTAACCATATAACCAGAGCATCATGGTATCCGTGGTAGATTTTGATGAGACACCTCATTTTAATTCAATAAAATAAATTTGAAAAACATTTGAAACTTATAATACACATGCCAAAGCATATCACCAAATTATTTTTTAAGTTCTGTTTACAACACATACATTTTATGTTGCGTGACGGGATATACATTCTCTGTGACGTGGCAATGAGCCTATATAATAGGGACATATTTTGAGAAGGTAAACAAGTTGCAACGTAATCTGTGTTGGTGACCTCAAGTTTCAACTGGTACGGGTGTTAAAATGCGTTGTCGCCTGGCCTCCCATATCTGCGTTGACTGGCAGACAGGAACTCGTCTCCTAACCACGTGGGAATGTTCCCAGTTTGTGACATGATGGGTTCAGTTACGTGGCCAGAAGGAATTTGAAAACTTAGCCCGTTGTTGAATGTTTCATAATATAAAGGATGTATTTTTCTGCGAGTCTAAACAATTACATCAGTCGACGCCCTAAGTGGAGAACGACTTGTTTATAGTCCTGAGAAAAGAACTTGTTTTATAAGAAAACGTGTCTAACATGTATCACAAGACACAAAGTCATTGCAACATACCGTATTCGACGTAATAAGCGCCCCGCTCTAATAAGCGCCCACGGCGATATTTGCTAATATATTGGCCAGTGAACAATCCTAATTAGCACCCCTTCCGATTGATCAATGTACACAAGACTTATTTATTCGCGAATAATACGCACTCATGTGTTATATGCACACTAAATTATGGGCAATTAAATTCTGGAAAAATATATCTGTCGTACATTAACATTTCAGGCTGTCACCATAAACCACCTAATTTATCTTTAAAGCGTTTCTTTCACTAAAATAATACTCTAATAAGAGACCCCTATTTCTAATTTTGAGAGCCCCCTGGGCCTTATTAACGGTAAGTGACTTAAAAAATGGTGTCTGCAATAGTGCAGCCATATTCCACTGCACAGTTTGAGGCATCCCACTGTTTAGACCATAACAGACCAGTTGGCTAATTAATATGCCTAAGATAACATACAATTATGATATTTTGAAATACACCCATGCAAAATGAGCCCAATAATCTTGAACACTGTATTAAACCCCTTTTAACATCACTTGACCTTACTAATGTTTAGGGGCAGTCGGGTAGCCTTGTGGTTAAAGCGTTCGGGTCAGGTAGCCTTGTGGTTATAGCTTTCGCTCGTCACGCGGAAGACCCGGGGTTCGATTCCCGACATGGGTACAATGTATGAAGCCCATTCAAGGTGTCCCCCACCGTGATATTGCTGGAATATTGCTAAAAGCAGCGTTTAACCATACTCACTCACTCACTCACTCACTACTAATGTTTATATAAATCCAGTTTGATGAAACAAAAAGATGGAAAGAATGGAATGTGCCATATGGAGGCTCGGCCTGACACTGAATATGCAACTTCAAAAAATATTTTTCTATTTGGCAGATACCAACTTGACAGACACTTATACACAAAGGTGTCAGTTTAAAATAAATATGCCCTTGTTGAAATCCTGTTGACTGACAAAATGATATATACAACCTAGCTGTGAGAGGACTAATGTGAGGGACCCAATCTCATTAAAATCAGATCTTATTTCTGGGCTGTCACTAAACAAAGCGTCTAAGATCTGATTTTAATGAGATTGGTGAGGGACCAGTCATTTGCGGGTTGGTCATCGGTAATCAGGGTACCCTCACCAAAACATATGACAGTGGCTAGGGGAGGTTCATAAAAAATAATACACATATTTGGTGAGGGTCATGAAAACATGGACATTTTATTATAAATATAATTTTTTTTTGCATTTGGTCCTCTCTGGGAGGGTCATGGAAAACAATGTAAAAGGACATCGGGAGGGTCATCCAAAATATGACACGCATTAGGGATGGGGGGGGGGGGGGGGGGGGGGGGGCATTATTTTCAGTACATGTGTGCATCCAAAATGTCTGCCACCCCTCCAAGGTATCCATAGCCCCATGTTTTTTTAGACAAGTACATGACAAGGAGGGAGGATAACCACCAATTTTTGTTCTTTCTCTATTTTTTCTTGCTTTCTTTTTTGTACTTTATGTTTGTGATTTTTAAAATTCTCAACTACCATGTGACTTTGCAGCAGTTAAGAGGACTGATAAACACTCCTTTTCATTTTATCTCGAAAAGCACACTCACACGATGTTCCACAGGTATATTTTCAGTACATTCATGAATCAAAAACCTCTGATCTAATGACCAGTCCCCAATAACAGGTCAAAAGGTAGTCTGTTACTAAAAGTAGCCAAATCTGTTAGTTTTTTTGGCTTAAATAATGTATTTATAGAATCGTATTTATAGAATCTGAGATATAGGTTTATGGTTGTGTGCATCATATATCATACTGCATGGTGGTTGTAGGTGGACTATGAATCTTGTTGAGAGAATATGATCATGTTGTGTGTTTGTATTCCATCTGGTGTGAACTGGTTTTAACAGGCTGTAGACATTGAACGTTTTTTTTTTCAAAGTTACACAATAGATGCATTTCCCTTCCATGAGATCAGTACTTCAGATTAACAGCTGTGCAGAAGGCAGTACTTACATAAGATGTTTCAGAATTTTTTATATTTTTATTTTTTTTTCATTTTTTTTTTAAATATTAAAATTATAGAGCTACGAATTTACATGAAGTAGGAGGGACACGCATGAACGGGGGAATTATTACATTTTAACATTTAGGCATGTTTTAAATGAATGAGTGAGGGAAAGAACTTGGAGTGAGTGAGTATGGTTTTACGCTCCTTTAGCAATATTCCAGCAATATCACAGCGGGGGACACCAGAAAAGGGCTTCACACATTGTGTCCATGTTGGGAATCGAACCCGGGTCTTTGGTGTGATGAGCAAAACGCTTTAACCACTAGGCTACCCGACCGCCCCTGGAAAGAACTTGGGATAGAATGCATAGGTGAACAGGTGAGGGTAAATGGGGCTTAATGCTTTGCCCAAGATTATTGCACTTATATAGTGACATGCATGCATGTGTGTGGGGTGGGGTGGGGTGGGGGATGGGGTGGGGGGCTGCTTGTACAAGTCACGACTAATGCCCATGTTATAGTGCTAGCCCACTGAGATAGCATGCCGCAGTTTAACATGAATACCCCACTCAGGGTAACAACAAGTACCATCTTGTAACGTCTTTTGGTATGACGCGGCCGGGGATCGAACCCCGGACCTTCCACTCTCCGGGCAGACTCTCGACCTCTAGACCATGGATGCTGTCAACAGAGAAAGGGAACAAGAAGAATTAACAGGAGTATTATAAAGCGTGAATAGTAGCCAAGTAGCCAGCCGGCTACCAGTAGGAGAGATGATCCTTCTTAATGTCACATTACAAACATTCCTCAGCAACAGAAATAAAATACACATTTTAGGAAAGATATTTCAAAACCTAACAGAAATGAAGTCTCATTCCACTCTCAAAGTAGCAAAAAAGAAGTTTTGAAATTCATATTGTTTTACAATAACACTGAAAAATAGGGAGGGGGGGGGGGGGGGGGGATTTAAAACAGGAACCAACTCAAAATCAATGAAGTCTGTTTGTTTGTTGTGTAACGCCACACTCAGCAATATTCCAGCTATATGACGGTGGCCTGTAGTAAATGATCGAGTCTGGACCAGACAATCTAGTGATTGACATCATGAGCATCAATCCACGCAATTGGGATATGATGACATGCATCAACCAAGTGCGGTGTTAAACAACAAACCAACCTACCAACCACTGAAATGTCCCAGTTGGGAATAGACAATATTGTACTATTTTGTCCTTATGCGAATGATAGTGTTTCAACAAGCAGAAAACGACAACAATGACAATCCAATGAAATATTGTATACAAATTCCACACATGTTCCTAACCTATTAATCTCATATCTGACATCGCATCAACCAGTGAGTTTCAATGTCGCATACAAAATACTGTATCCAACATCAATCAACTGTTTTGGCTTCCTGATTAAGAGAAATTAGATGTGCCATTTCTAGCTCATATTCCACCTCCACCCACTCTAAGTGGGAATAAATGCTGTTATTAGCATAGTTCTGTAGGAGTCTGATTCATGCTTAATAAGAGTAGTCACTGTGGCATGCAGCAATGTTAATGATACCTTGAGGATATAATGTAAAATGTTTTTTTCAGTAATATTTTATACTGTTGTATACATAATTTAGATTGCTACAATTAGGCTGCAACTAATTAATTATTTATTCTTTGTAATTTCCTTGGAGCAGTCATCTGTGGTGCTTGAGTCATTGTTTCTAAATACCATGTTGAATTGTAGCTATGGTGATGAGTTTTCTCGGGTATATAAACATAAACTGGTGTTTATTGCACATAGTATTATCTGTCATGTGTGCATGACGTAGGTTTGTTTGTTTTTTAATGTTAAAGTTAATGCCACACTCAACAATATTTCAGCTATTCTGGGCAGTCTGTAAATAACTGAGTCTGGCCCAGAAAATCCAATGATTGATATTGTGAGCATTGGGGTATGATTCATGTCATCAACAAATGCACTGAGCCTGACACCTGATCCATTTGGTGGCCTCTGAAGACCAGCATAGGTTGCTGTGTGTGTGTGTGTGTGTGTGTGTGTGTGTGTGTGTGTGTGTGTGTGTGTGTGTGTGTGTGTGTGTGTGTGTGTGTGTGTGTGTGTGTGTGTGTGTGTGAAAAAATCTAAATAAAACAGGTCTATGACAGGCATTTAGACGTGATATACATAAGGGAGAGAATATATGGATGTCAACTTCTTTGTTATGAGGAACACAATGTTTCAGAGTATATGCTTACTCCTTTATCAGGTGAATGAAGGAGTAAGCATATACTCATTCCGTAACGTTGTGTTCCTCATAACAAAGAAGTTGACATCCATAAATTTTCTTCCTCAATAAAACAGTTGAAAAGTTGAATCTTAATAAAACAGTTTAAAATTGAATGATTGTGCAAAACATCTGTACCAAACGTTTTCAGGAGTGTGTTGTTAATGAAACCCAGTATTTTTTGTCATATTTGTTTAAATTTGTATAGGCCCTCCCATGAAATAAGACCTGAATACACTTTGATGTAAGATATTCATTTCATAGACCTGCTAGACAACTTCAGGGAAAGAAAACATGGATAAGGGATAGGTGGTGTGATGGATTGTTTTCAAGGAGTGTTTACACAGAGGGAGGCCTGCTTTAAGGCTAGCTATTTCCTGCATTCCCCTCCTTCTTGGGAATTAGTCACATGGAAGATAGTAGCAGAGGTGGGTCAGGGACCAGTCATTAATTATAAAGAAGGAATCAGGAGGGTCACCAAAAATATGACAGTCTCTAGGGGAGGGTCATAAATAATAATACACATAGTTGGTGAGGGTTATGAAAACAGACATTTTATAATAAAATATAAAGTACTTTCACAGTTTGTCTTTTCAAAAAGGGTCATGAAAAAATGTACATGGCGTGGGGAGGGTCATTCAAAAATATGACACGCATTAGGGAGGGGGGGCATTATTTTCAGTACATGTGTGCATCCAAAACGTCTGCCACCCCACCAAGGTATCCACAGCCCCATGTTTTGTTCAGACAAGTACATGACAAGGAGGGAGGATAACCACACTCTGACACACAATTTTATTTTTTGTCCTTTCTCTATTTTTTCTTTCTTTTTTTGGTACTTTCTGTTTATGATTTTTAAAATTCTCAGCTACCATGTGACTTTGCAGCAGTGAAGAGGACTGATAAACACTCCTTGTCATGTTATCTCTAAGAGCACAGTCACACGATGTTCCACAGGTATATTTTGATGGTCTATGTACAAGGTAAACCACTCATTGTCAGGAGAAATGCAGCAGTCATCATTAAGTTATCAAACATGCCACAGGGGACAAGCTGATAGTGATGTATGCCATCATCTCCAGTGTTGTTATCTGCCTGGAGGACAATGGGTGTCTTATGTTAAGTGACGGGGCATTCATTGGGGGGGGGGGGGGGGGGGGGGGATGACGGAGATGAAGAAGACGGAGGAGTTTCATGAAAATATGACACAGCAAAAAGTGGGGGGGCCAAAATGTATGAACTATATTAGTGAGTGAGTTTGGTTTAAACAGTCGCTTTTAACATTATTCCAGTTATATCAGCTAATGTGGGAGGAAAGCCTGAAGTGATGTAGGTTTCAGACATTTCAAACCACACATTTCAGGGATTCAAACCCACAATCATAGGTTTCTGGCGTTCCCAAGGGTCTGCACAGCGTATCGCAGCGTATCACAGCGTATCGTAGCGCCTTAGACGACTGGGCCACCCGTTCTATGAACTTTTGGGGGGGGGGGGGATTGTGATTCTAACTTGAAACATTTTTTAGGGACTGGTCATTAATTAAAGCGAGTTGGGAATAATGAGGGAGTGAGTATAGTCTAACGCCGCTTTTAGCAATATTCCAGCCGTTTCACGGCCGGGGACACCAGAAATAAGCCTCACACATTGTACCCATAGAATCGAACCCAGGTCTTTGGTGTGGCAAGCGAATGCTTTAACCACTATGTTACCCCACCACCCTGGGAAACATGCAAAAATGTTACATGTATGGTGGGGTTGTCAGCAAAATATGACACAGTCTGAAGACCCGCCCCCCCCCCCCCCCATAATAAATGATCGCTCCCTTATGTATATTTATATAGCTATATATGTGCTATTGTTATGATGTTGTTATTGACAATCGTGACCACGTGAGTTTATACCAGCATATATGTACATGTGTGTACACTGATTACACTTGTCAAGTGATCCTGATCGCACCTTGTCTGATAACTGACATATATATTGTGCAATGTCGAGTCACGTTTGTTTACCAACACAGCCATGTGTGGGAGTGGGTGCACATTATTTATATCTACATCCCCGTTTCAATGAGCCTTGAAATAAAGTAAATCTCACGTTGATAGGAAAACGATTTGTTGACAATATGATGCTGATTATCATTATGTTGAACTCGGCCATGTTGAATTCTTGGTTGTGTCAAATTGATGATCCAGTCCCAGTAATTTCAATTCTTACCTCACCTGACTAAAAAGTCAATTGAGCTTATGTTGTGTGTTGTTTATCATCTACCTGATTTTCAACGTCTCTAAAACTTCAAGACCCATGAGGGGCGGTCGGGTAGCCTAGTGGTTAAAGAGTTCGCTCGTCACGACGAAGACCCGGGTTCGATTCCCGACATGGGTACAATGTGTGAAGCCCATTTCTGGTGTCCCCCGCCGTGATATTGCTGGAATATTGCTAAAAGCGGCGTAAAACTATACTCACTCACTCACTCACTCAAGACCCATGAAACTGAAACTTAGTATGAAACTGAAACAGAGATGGTGTGTGAAAAATGCATACAGAACTCCAGTCCAACTTTAAACACAGCTGTCATTATTTCTCTATAATTCAGGTGAGCTATCATATTTTGTGGCTCTATTTCTGCCATTATTTAATCTCTCGTAAGTGGAATTGGACATGTCAAATTTTGGCTGCCTCAAACTTGGTGGCAAAATCACTTTATAATGTGTAGAAACATTTGCTTGTCATTATCCGTTCTAAATTTGTTATATCCAAAAGCCTTATCAGATATTATCTTTGTTTAATGTCTTATGGCTTTATACAGGACAGTTACCCCGGTAATAAAAAAAAAATCGAAATTTGTTTTCCATCTAAAGTCAAAATTTTATACTGAAACTCTGATCTTGTACCATTGTTCGTCCAACTAAACCTGTAACATTCCGAAGCCTCGCCTCCAGAGTGAACCGTCAACATTTTGATTTGAAAAACAGTTGGGATTTGACATGAACTGATAGTTCCAAAAGGATTATCTGATTCTTCCTACTGTTGTCTGTCTGGTTAATGGAATCTAGTTGGCGCTATTCGTTCATAGACGTCTTGGGAAGGAAAACAACAACGTGTTTGGTGTATTTGATTCATACCAAAAGACCATTTCCATCCAGTTCTCGGAGGAAGTCACGGCATGCTGCCAAACTAACAATCCAATTGGAATGTCAAGGTTACAGTGATGTTTACGTTGTGTATGTTTGTGTCAGTATGCATTTGAGTGAGTGAGTGAGTGAGTATGGCAATTTTCCAGCAATATCACGGTGGGGGACACCAGAAATGGGCTTCGCACATTGTACCCATGTTGGGAATCAAACCCGGGTCAAACGAGCAAACGCTTTAACGGCTGCACCCAGTACACTTTTGACTGATGTGATCGTGTAATGTTGGTTGTAACATATCCAGGAAACATTTTAGTCCTCTGGACATCATTTGGTGCATTTGTCTTGTCAGCTTAGGGCTGGTGGCGTAGCCTAGTGGTTAAAGTGTTTGTCCGTCATGCTGAAGGACCAGGTTCTATTCCCATAGGAATACAATGTGATCGTGTAATGTTGGTTGTAACATATCCAGGAAACATTTTAGTCCTCTGGACATCATTTGGTGCATTTGTCTTGTCAGCTTAAGGGGTGGTGGGGTAGCCTAGTGGTTAAAGTGTTTGTCCGTCATGCTGAAGGACCAGGTTCTATTCCCATAGGAATACAATGTGATCATGTAATGTTGGTTGTAACATATCCAGGAAACATTTTAGTCCTCTGGACATCATTTGGTGCATTTGTCTTGTCAGCTTAAGGGGTGGTGGCGTAGCCTAGTGGTTAAAGTGTTTGTCCGTCATGCTGAAGGACCAGGTTCTATTCCCATAGGAATACAATGTGATCGTGTAATGTTGGTTGTAACATATCCAGGAAACATTTTAGTCCTCTGGACATCATTTGGTGCATTTGTCTTGTCAGCTTAAGGGGTGGTGGGGTAGCCTAGTGGTTAAAGTGTTTGTCCGTCATGCTGAAGGACCAGGTTCTATTCCCATAGGAATACAATGTGATCGTGTAATGTTGGTTGTAACATATCCAGGAAACATTTTAGTCCTTTGGACATCATTTGGTGCATTTGTCTTGTCAGCTTAAGGGGTGGTGGCGTAGCCTAGTGGTTAAAGTGTTTGTCCGTCATGCTGAAGGACCAGGTTCTATTCCCATAGGAATACAATGTGATCGTGTAATGTTGGTTGTAACATATCCAGGAAACATTTTAGTCCTCTGGACATCATTTGGTGCATTTGTCTTGTCAGCTTAAGGGGTGGTGGGGTAGCCTAGTGGTTAAAGTGTTTGTCCGTCATGCTGAAGGACCAGGTTCTATTCCCATAGGAATACAATGTGATCGTGTAATGTTGGTTGTAACATATCCAGGAAACATTTTAGTCCTCTGGACATCATTTGGTGCATTTGTCTTGTCAGCTTAAGGGGTGGTGGGGTAGCCTAGTGGTTAAAGTGTTTGTCCGTCATGCTGAAGGACCAGGTTCTATCCCCATAGGAATACAATGTGATCATGTAATGTTGGTTGTAACATATCCAGGAAACATTTTAGTCCTCTGGACATCATTTGGTGCATTTGTCTTGTCAGCTTAAGGGGTGGTGGCGTAGCCTAGTGGTTAAAGTGTTTGTCCGTCATGCTGAAGGACCAGGTTCTATTCCCATAGGAATACAATGTGATCGTGTAATGTTGGTTGTAACATATCCAGGAAACATTTTAGTCCTCTGGACATCATTTGGTGCATTTGTCTTGTCAGCTTAAGGGGTGGTGGGGTAGCCTAGTGGTTAAAGTGTTTGTCCGTCATGCTGAAGGACCAGGTTCTATTCCCATAGGAATACAATGTGATCGTGTAATGTTGGTTGTAACATATCCAGGAAACATTTTAGTCCTCTGGACATCATTTGGTGCATTTGTCTTGTCAGCTTAGGGCTGGTGGCGTAGCCTAGTGGTTAAAGTGTTTGCCCGTCATGCCTAAGGACTGGGTTCTATTCCCATAGGAATACACTGTGTGAAGCCCATTTCTGGTGTCCCCCGCCGTGATATTGCTGGAATATTGTGAAAGGCATTTAACCAACTCACTCACTTGTCAGTTTAAACGGAAATACTGTGTGACATAGGAATTAGAATTTCCAGTATTAATGGGACATTTGTCTGACATTATGAGTGAAGACTTTTTGACATGCTAGTTTTATAAAGTTCCCACTTACTAGTTTAGCATTGACCATTGCGTTCCATGTTCCCGCCATGTGTGTCAAGTGACATGGCAGTTGCAAAACTCGGCAGAGGTATCTACCAAGGGCAATGGTCACGCCATATAAAAATTATTATTTCTGCCTCGGAATTGCTACTTTGGGCCTGAAAATATACCACTCAAAAGAAGTTAAAGAACACCCAACTTAATGAAAAAATCAGTTGTTATTTTACGTCTTTTGAGTAGTATATTTTAAGTTGGTTTTGATTCAGTGATACCAGAGACCATAAAAAAGACTTCATTTAATTTATGGTCGCTGCTGATACCTCCAGGGAGAAAACATTTTGGTTCCAAACTCTGAAATCATTTTTTAGCCTTTTTACCCTGCAAGTCTGACCACTTGGTCCATTTGTTGCCTCTTATGACAAGCAAGATTTCTGAATTTCTGATTCTAACCCGGATCTACACAGGGGTCCTCTGTATTAATGGAGATCAGGTGGGTGGGTAGGATGGGATATATGTGTGTATCGCCTACCTGTATATACCAAGAAGAGATTCCGCACATACATCTACAGTAAACTACGGTTATAACGAACACGCTTATAACGAACTGACGGATATAACGAACTTACTTTTTGGTCCTGACTATTTGCTGTAGTTATGCTGTATATATGCTTATAATGAACTACGGTTATAACGAACTTAAATTAGTAGTCCCTTTGAGTTCGTTATAACCGTACTTTACTGTATACATATGTCCTAATATTGTCAATACCTTGACAACACATATATGAAACACTAAAACACCTTATTTTTCATTTCAAAACAAAAATAATAATGTGTTTTTGAAAGTGTTAAGTAGCACATTTTGTAGAATTTCTCTGAAACGAGGGAAACAAGTTTGGTCATATTTAACAATTTTTTAAAGTAATTAAAACCATTGAAACTTATATTGCTTTTTAGAAATTAAATTGTTGATTTTTAAAAAAAATGAATGCAATCTTGGATACAATGTTTTTGTCAAATATATTTGTATTTTGTTTTACATGAATATTTGAAATCCATGCAAGTGAAAATCATCAAATTTTAAAGAGTGGTGTAGGGTGCTGTAATGCTATTAACCTGTTTACGAGCTGGTACGATTGTCCTGCTTATAACAAAGGTCATAGGTTAAGTATTTCATCATTTTCTGGCTTGTGACAAGACTTTGTTTTAGGAGATTAGCCCTGATACTATGTAAAGACATGATGAAATGTTACGAAATGCTTATCCTTTCTGTCTGGCCATGGGGTTTATATACACTACATGCTTACTGTGATGATCTGTAAACAGGTGGTATACATACGTCCATTTAAAAAACAATATATAAGTCCTTTGTAATCCACACTTGAGAAGTGTTGAATGTCATCAAGGCTTATATTTCGTTCGATGAATATTGTAGCCATAAATGTATTATGTCGTAAGTAATAGTTATATAATCCCGGAAAAGAAATCGGTGGAATTTCTGTTTCGCAATATTTTGTAATATTTGCTCCCCATGTGTTTCATTCTATTCAAACATGTTTCAAGTTGGTTGGGAAAATCTAGCATGTACAGAAAGATGTTTTTTCAGTAAATGATTTTGAGGGATCAAAGTTCAATTCAGACAAAACATAAGTCAGTTGTATGCCACTTTGATATAGTCACGAATAGCAACAAGGATATTCTGATATTCTTTGAAGTGGAAATTTAAATATTAATTTAAATTTGACTAAAATGTTTCACACAAAATATATGTGTCTGAAGTTTAAGACATATATAATGTGTCCCCCCCCAATTTTTTTTTTTCTTTAACATTTTTTTAATGTGAGTCATATGTAATACTTGTTTTTAACATATGTTTCGTGTCTCTCAATGTGTTTTTAGGGCTGTAATTATGTTTGTCTTAACTTTTAGAAGTTGGAGTACTAAGAAAGGATAAGACATGGGGATGAACAACATCTTTATTACTCTTGACCCGTGAAGATTCGGGGTAGAATAGGTCTTCAACAACCCATGCTTGCCATAAAAGGCGACCAACGGGATCGGGTGGCCAGGCTCGCTGACTTGGTTGATGCATGTCATCGATCCCAATTGCGTGGATCAATGCTTATGATATTAATCACTGGATTGTCTGGTCCAGACTTGATTATTTACAGACCACCGTCATATAGCTGGAATATTGCTGAGTGGGGCGTTAAACAACAAACAAACAAACAGACATAATTGATTTTGAGTTGGTTCTTGTTTGAAAATATTTTTTCCTATTTTCAGTGTTATTGTAAAGCCATATGAATTTCAAAACTTCTTTTTTGCTACTTTAACAGTGGAATGACACTTCATCTCATTTAGGTTAAACAACAATAAACAAACTTTATTACTCTTAGAGCAACGCTTTGGTTTCATCACTTGCTTGATAATGGTCTTAGAACCAACAATGAAAGGTAATTGTAATAAAAAAGTTGTTGGATCTTATCCTTACTTATTATTATCTGGGTAAAATCAACATAAATAAACTGATGCTATCAGGTGACAGCCAGTAGGGGTAGCCCACGTGATAACGATGTCAGGGAACGTGGCCGTGTGTGTCGGAGGGTGGTACACAGGTTATGATAATAGTTACAGGAATGTCGTACAGTGTAACACACACTATCACAAGGTTGAAAGTACATGGTATGTAATATACTGTAATAAATCCTGAGCCATGTGACCACATCTCACGTGGCATAAGAACCTCTCAGCTCTTTACAGAAGTGCATGTCATGAACTATAAATAGCTCTTGGACATGTGACCACACTGTACCCAGTTTGTTTTCTGAAAGTGATACTTGTACTTACTTGTTTCATTAGGAAGTCATGAAAAATTGATACCTTCTACTTAAAAGCCCAAACTATTTATTTGTTTGTTTCATTGGTTAACACACCTTAATTTAAAAATATATTTATTTTAAACATTTCAAGTGGTGTATTTGCATGAAAGTCTGCTTTGTTATGAGTCTTTATGCATATTTTGTTAAAACTGTCATCCTAAGAGATTTTTTTAAAGGAAAATTTACATCAATTTAACTACAGCTATTTAAAATCACTTAGTTCCAAATTAAAATATGAGGTACCTAATCTCCATTGAGGCTAACTCAAATTTTAAAACAGAGTAGGTCTGTCTCCTACTTGGGGGCACGGGTTGCCCAGTCATCTAAGGCGCCGCGATTCGCTGTGCAGAGTTGTGTCCCTTGGGCACGCCAGAAACCTATGATTGTGGGTTCGAATCCCAGTTCGCCCCGATTATGTTTCTAGGTTTTTCAGCACCATACCCGTGCTCATGGGTTTCACCGAAGTGGTAAACGTCTGAGACCTACATCACTTTGGGCTTTCCTCCCACATTAAGCTGACACGCCACAATATAACTAGAATACTGTTAAAAGCAGCAATAAACCAAACTCACTCACTCACTGTCTTCAACTTGGCTTACATGACCCCCCATGACCTTAAGTGGAGTTATGGCTATCCATAGTCAATGACACTGTGATATACGGTAACTGGAATATATTCAGTGTCTTTGATTTGTACTTGCCATTCATAAGATAAACATTTGTTGTTTAGATTTTTCATGTCATATTTCTGACTGAATGAGATGTCAGTATTTGTAGTACAAGAATTATGTTATCGTGTACTTGCTGCCCTTGAAATCTGATTGGTCACATTCAATCAGGTGACCCAAAATGACCAATCAAAACATAGCTCTCTGAAAACATTGTTATTACATTCATCTACTCCAAGATGTACACTAAAAGAGGGTACAAGACCTTTGACAAGATCAATCATGGTCTAAGCGCATTTGAGCAGTTGTTAATTGGAAAATGTGCTATACAAATTCTTAATTTGATTTGATAGAATTAGCGCCACGCTTCCTTCCAGCTTGCTTCATAAGCAATGAGTCTGTTCCTTCATCACCTTGTGGGAGTGGGGTTATGGATGTAGTTTCAGGGTACAGTGGTAAAGGTTTCGCTTGTAGTGCTGAAGAACTGGGTTCGAATCCCAAAGCCCATTTTTGGAGTCTGGCCCTACCATGATATATCAGGAATGTTCAAAAGACCTGTATGAAATCTTGAACTCACTTATCACATGGTGTAAAGATTCTTGGCTCAACTGATTCAGAGACCAAAACATGCCTTGTTTGATATACTGTTTGAAAAATTTCATGAAGGTATTTTTAGAGAAGTCTCTGAAACATCTAAATTCAACATGCCTAAGAAACATGATTAAGTAATTGTTTAATATTATTATAATTTAACAGTATTATTTAAACATTTTGTAAGGCAGTGTTGTCAAGAAGAATAGGAAAATATGTCTACGTAAAGGCTGCAAGGGCTTATTCTGCAGGTGTTTGTTAAGACGTGTTTGTTAGATCACATGACTGGTAGGTCTGAATGACGTCACAATCTGACCCTTGTACCATCTCGTGAAGTCACGCCCTCTGGTGGTGACCTCTACCCGATCCTCCCACATCGTACACTGATGAATGAAAGCATTCCTTGTTTGTTTACCCTCTCTGGGATGGGTAGCACGTTTACCAGGGAGGTCACAGAGAAAGGTCATGGACTAGATCCTGAAGTAAGGGGACCTTTGTGACGATACAACGCACACCCCATGGTAGACATTGACGTTGATCTCCAGTGTATATTTGTTTAATTGGGTTTTTGTGTAAAGAAGGTGATCTTTGAAAGGATATTGTGTAGTTTCCGGAGTGGAAAGTTTTACACCCTTGTTGGGTGCACTTGTAGACAGTCCACGTGGTCTCATGGGTAGTAGGGAAAGAGGAAGGTCTGTGTTTCGATCCCCTGCCGCGATAGTCAATGAGTTGTTACAAGATGGTACTTGTTGTAACCCTGTCTGTCGCTCGGTTTTGAGGGTATAAAACAAGGACTGGTCAGTAGATGATGTCATGTTAAACTTTGCATGGCATCCCAGTGGCTAAGCACTAAATAAAAACGGCCTTAGTCGGGACAAGTTCAAGCACATGCATGCACACAATTCTATATAAGTGCTATAGTGAGTGAGTGAGTGATTTTACACCGCTTTTAGCAATATTTCAGCAATATCACGGCGGGGGACACCAGAAATAGGCACACATTGTACCCATGTGGGGAATCGAACCCAGGTCTTCGGAGTGACATACTCACACTTTTACCACTAGGCTACCCAACCGCCCCTGTAAGTACAATCATCTTGAATGCATTTGAGAGAGATATGGTCCAAACAGACTGAGGCACTGAAATTTAGATAAATTCTTAAAACTTATCCATTTCCAGTATTTGGTCTTGGATAATCTCAGATTAGAGCTGATTAGGATCCTGGATTATCAGCTTATCATCTGTGCTGTTTGAGGGGCGGTCGGGTAGCCTGGTGGTTAAAGCATTCGCTCGTCACGCCGAAGACCCGGGTTCGATTCCCGTCATTGGTACAAATTGTGAAGCCCATTTCTGGTGTCCCCCGCCGTGATATTGCTGGAATATTGCTAAAAGCGTCGTAAAACCATACTCACTCACTCACTCTGTGCTGTTTGTACCCCACTTGGTCATCGTCTACGACCTGAGTCACACTGGGTTTCTTCTCAGCTAAAACTGATTCATTTTAACTATTATTTGTGTCTTCTGCTGCCATTGCTGAGGCTCATGGTTAGAACGTCATGGTTAGAATTGGTTTTCAGCATCCTATACTTGTCGCAAGAGGTGATCCTAACGGGATGGGGTGGTCAGACTTGTCGACTTGGTTGATGCATTTATCACTGTCATATAGCTGAAATATTGCTGAGTGTGGCATTAAACAACAAACAAATAAACAAAACATAACCTTGATATCATGATCACTATTACCTTAAACCCATTCAGCCATCCTGGAAAAATATTAAAAGAGAAACCTCATGAACTACAATCAACACCCAGCCCTAAACATCATTCCTTTCAAAGTAGCATTTCACCATCCGGAGCAGTGATATAAATATTCATTATGCCCTAGGTCAGGTGAGCTGTTGGATAAATGTTTGTTATCAGCTTCAAGTCTCGTGCAGCTAATTCAGTGACACGTGAGAACATCAAGTGACATTCCTTTTACATCATTCATACAAGTCACATGATTACCTTGTTAATCTTCAGACTGCCTCCGTGGTCTAGTGGTAGAGCGTCCGCCCGGAGAGCGGAAGGTCCGGGGTTGGATCTCCGACCGCATCAAACCAAAAGACGTTAAAAGATGGTACTTGTTGTTATCCTGTCTGGCGCCTGGCATTAAAGGGCTAAAACAAGGACTGGTCGGCTGGGAGTCAGTATACTGTGTCTGAGTGGGGTATTCATGTTAAACTGCGGCATGGTATCTCAGTGAGCTAGCACTATAAATCGGAATCAGTCCGGACTAGTACAAGCAGCCACACAAACACACACACGTACATGCACGTCCCTATATAAGTGCAATAATCTTGGACGCGACGTTAAACCCAAATTCACCTCACCTCACCTTTTAATTTTCAAAATTGTGCAATTGTTTTGTCTCAGTGCTTCCAGTACAATCGGTGAAACAAGCATGCAAAACATTTTCAGGGCTTTTAACTGAAATAAAAATGTTAATCATTATCCTTGCAATATGTAATATGGCTTTTTGATATACTGATGGAAAAAATTAACGCAACATCGATGCGCAAGAAATGTTTTCAGTGTGGTCAGTTGATGTACATGTCAACACTTCCGAATAAGTGTGTAATGTTTATATTAGATATGTTCATTTCAGGGCCAAACAGTCTGTTATCTTCGGGTCAAACTGTCAGTTGTTGCAAGGTCACATGATAACTCTTATTGTGTCCCCTTATTTCTTCCTATCAGTATACATATAGCAGTGGGGCTAAAAAAACTTCATTGTTTTCTTTGTTTGTTGTCATGGAAACATATATGAGGTAATACAAATACCATTCAATGCTGCATTACAATTGTTGCATTTTCATCTTCTTTTTCAGTTAATCGATTAATGCTCAACCATTTTTGTGTCTGTCATACACCAGAACTTTGTGTACATCTCCATTATTTCCTGAGTTAAATGGGGACACGGGTGTCCCATGACAGCGCCGCGATTCGCTGTGCAGAGTTGCATCTCAGAATCTATGATTGTGGGTTCAAACCCCGGTTCGCCCTGATTATGTTTCTAGGTTTGTCAGCAGCATACCCATGCTCGTGGGTTTCACCGAAGTGGTAAACGTCTCAGACCTGCATAACTTTGGGCTTTCCTCCCACATTAAGCTGATATGCCGCGATATAAGTGGAATACTTTTAAAAGCGGCGTTAAACCCAACTCACTCACTCTTCAGACTTCAACTCACTCACTCACTCACTCACTCACTCACTCACTCACTCACTCACACACACACACACACACACACTCACACACACACACACACACACACACACACACACACACACACACACACACACACACACACACACACACACACACACACACACACACACACACACACACACACACACACACACTCACACACACACACACTCACACACACCCACACACACACACTCACGAATTAAATCAGATTATTACAACATATTTCCATATCCTTTTTTAGTCTTGTGAAAGGGTTATTTTCTATAGTGTATTTACATAGTTTAAATCCATGCCAAGCAATGTTCTACTGATTTAGTTCTCAATAACGTTATGAGGTCACTATTTGAGTGCACGATTGTAGTATTGTGTTGTCATGCTTGGTATTTACACAAGATTACATTGCCTTGCGTAATATCAGTACTGCCGTTTAATGCTGACTTTCAATTTTAACACACTCATGACAGACTGAAATAGTTCTAATCCATGAACACATGAACACAGTTTTATACTTAGAGGTGATAATTCAAGTGTCATTTCGTAACGTAAATATCCTGTACTAGGAATACAAGTTGTATTGTGCAAGCCTCTGTAGAGTATTATACATATTTTTTATTCCTTATACATATATATGATATTATGATACGGAATCACATGAGTATAATACATATTTTTTATTCCTAATACATATATATGATATTATGATACGGAAACAGATGAGTTATGATAATACATATTTTTTATTCCTAATACATATATATGATATTATGATACGGAAACACATAAGTATTATACATATTTTTTATTCCTAATACATATACATGTATATGATATTATGATACGGAAACACATGAGTTTTATACATATTTTCATTCACAAAAGAAACTTTAAAATAGCAGAGGAATACAATGCCCAAGTAAACAGCCCCATTTATTATTTAGTGCCAAAGGGGCGGTCGGGTAGCCTAGTGGTTAAAGCATTCGCTCGTCACACCAAAGACACGGGTTCGATTCCCGACATGGGTACAATGTGTGAAACCCATTTCTGGTGTCCCCCACCGTGATATTGGTGGAATATTGCTAAGCGGCGTAAACCATACTCACTCACTATATAGTGCCAAGCAACTTGTAGCCATGATTGTTTTTTAGCTCTCATACATCGGGACACCTAAACTAACTTTTGTGGAATGTTATGCAAAGGTTTTGGAGCAAGTTGATATCACAAATATATGTATAGATATATTATAAGTAATTACAGGTTAAAAGGGGGACACGCGTGACCCAGTTGGCACCGAATGTTTCCGTGGACTCATGATTCAAGGGAAGGCAGATTGTTGTCATGGATACATGAGTTAGGGAGTCAGAATGTTGTCATGGATTCATGAGCATAGGGAGTCAGAATGCTGTCATGGATTCATGAGTCAGGGAGTCAATTGTTGTCTTGGATACATGATTTAAGGGAGTCAAATGTTGTCATGGATACGTGATGTAAGGGAATCTGATGTTGTCATGGATTCATGAGTTAGGGAGTCAATTGTTGTCATGGATACATGATTTAAGGGAGTCAAATGTTGTCATGGATACGTGATATAAGGGAGTTGAATGTTGTCATGGATTCATAATGTATATGCAGTGAGTCAGAATGTTGTCATGGATACGTGATTTAAGGGATGTCAGAATGTTATGGTAACAGAATTATTGCATTCACACCTTCATTTTTAGTTAATCAGTAAATGCTCAACTCCATGCTATCAGCCATTTTTGTGTCTTATCTTTAAATTCTGGTACTTCATATACATCTCCATCTCTACTGGATGGCAAGCCACTACAATTTGAGTTGTGTCTCTTGGGCAATTCATTGTGATTATGTTTATGGGTTTGTCAGCACCATACCTGTGCTCGTGGGTTTCTCAAAAGCGTTAAACGTGCATCACCTCGGGCTTTCCTCCCACATTAAACTGACACGCTGTGATATAACTGGAATACTGTTAAAAGTTCACTCACTCACATGCTCACCCAAAACACTCACTCACTCACTCACTCACTCACTCACTCACTCACTCACTCACTCACTCACTCACTCACTATTGCAGTTGATACACAGACTTTGAACATGGAACTAGATCAGTTGTAAACAGGTATCATGTTCAAACATTAAAATAGTATCTGTTATTATCAGTTGATAAGCATGTCTCATCTCACCTTCCTGCTTCAATTCAAACACAGGAACTCTTCCTCATGTCATATCATTGCATGTACAGTAAGCCATACTTGGTCTCATGCTTCTACATGCAGATTGTCTATGTGTGTTTCCTCCCACACAAGGCTCCATATCATTTAATGCCTGGGGAATATGATGGTTCTCGTGTGCAGGTTAAATTCATTCCAGGAAACAGGAAGTTCATTGAGTCATTTCCTCATCAATAAATACACTGGGTTACTTATTTTTAGTAAACTAGGAAATCCACATTTCTATACATTGTGAAATACATTTGCCCTACATTGCTTTTTGTAAAAGGCCAGTCAGTCAAGAAAGACATCCATGTGTTCCCTATGACCTGAAGTAAATGTCCCTGTGTTCCCTATGACCTGAAATAAATGTCCCTGTGTTCTATATGACCTGAAGTAAATGTCCCTGTGTTCTATATGACCTGAAGTAAATGTCCCTGTGTTCTATATGACCTGAAGTAAATGTCCCTGTGTTCTCTATGACCTGAAGTAAATGTACCTGTGTTCTATATGACCTGAAGTAAATGTCCCTGTGTTCTATATGACCTGAAGTAAATGTCCCTGTGTTCTATATGACCTGAAGTAAATGTCCCTGTGTTCTCTATGACCTGAAGTAAATGTCCCTGTGTTCTATATGCCCTGAAGTAAATGTCCCTGTGTTCTATATGACCTGAAGTAAATGAACCTGTGTTCTCTATGACCTGAAGTAAATGTCCCTGTGTTCTCTATGACCTGAAGTAAATGTCCCTGTGTTCCCTATGACCTGAAGTAAATGTCCCTGTGTTCTCTATGACCTGAAGTAAATGTCCCTGTGTTCTCTAGGACCTGAAGTAAATGTCCGTGTGTTCCCTATGACCTGAAATAAATGTTCATGTGTTCCCTATGACCTGAGGTAAATGTCCCTGTGTTCTCTATGACCTGAAGTAAATGTCCCTGTCTTCTCTATGACCTGAAGTAAATGTCCCTGTGATGTACACGACTGGAATTAAATATGTCATTGTGTTCCATGACCTAAAATAGAGGTCCTTTTCAAAGTAAATGATTAAAAGATGGAAGTTCTCTGGTCTGAGTGAGTGAGTTGGGTTTAACGCCACTTTGAACAGTATTCAAATTATATCGCGGTGCATCAGCTTAACGTGGGAGGAAAGCCCGAAATGATGCAGGTCTCAGATGTTTACCACTTTGGTGAAACCCACGAGACAGGTATGGTGCTGACAAACCGGGAGACATCATCGGAGCGATACGAGATTAAAACCAACAATCATTGGTATCATGCACAGTGAATTTCAACGCCTAAGACGACTTGGCAACCAATGACCTATTCTGCAGTCAGATCAGATCCTTCATGCATACCAAGCTTCATTGTAACTGCTATTCTACTTCGTGATAAATGTGGCACATATTCATCGAAGGATCATTTTTGTGTAAGCTTTAATAAACAATTGTCGTTATTTCTGTTGTTTTTTATTCATATTTCTGCCTTTGTTTTCAGTGCTAGCAATTGAGGATCCCCTTCATGTGAAGGAAGAAACTTTCCTAAACCATAAATAAAGGAAGCAAAACGGTGTCAAAACTTAAGGGGAAGTCCCTTGCAATTCTTTCCTTTTGCCGTTACAACACAAATATTTTATGCAGGTAATTATATGACTGCATAAATATGTATTTTCCATTTTGGATGAAAAATGGAAAGACTAAACAGAAGATTTAGTTTCTAATTTTGGAGATTATAAAATATTTCTTGAGAAATTATATGTAATCTCGGCGATTTATTTTTATGGGCAATTTGTCTTGTAAATACAAGCTGTATGGTTTGCTATGAAACTATGAGTAATACAGTGTTGTCGTGCTACAGAGTTTTATCAATGTTTAGACCATGTGATAACTTCCTTATTTCCGTGCCCATTGTCATTGTCAAGTGGTACAGGACAACAGCCTTCCTCTAGGATTCCTCGGGAGCCTCATGAAATAAGGGACCATATCAAACTGTTATGAATGATTTAAAAAAAATAAAAAGAACATTAATGCAATATTTTCTCCAGTGCAGAACCCTGGTTCAGGTTACAGTCATAATTATATCATATTTGTTTATGGGGCGGTCAGGTAGCCTTGTGGTTAAAGAATTCGCTTGTCACGCCGAAGACCCAGGTTCGATTCCCTACATGGGTACAATGTTGTAAGCCCATTTCTGGTGTCCCCCGTCGTGATATTGCTGGAATATTGCTAAAAGCGGTGTAAAACCTCACTCACTCATGTGAATTCTTCTCATCACCAATACTTAATTACAAAATATTATTTTGGTTTTTTTGATACGGTCCACCATATCCGTTACTGTGTATTCATCTGCCGTTTACATTTCCCAAGAAAAATTTATTTGAATGGTAAATACTGCATGCATTAGTTATATTTTATCAACAGGAAATTGAGAATGGATTATGTGTCGTCAATAATTATTAACCTTTGTTCCTGCTGCTTTAGAGTACGCTATGTATTTGTTGTTCAGTAATTGTTTGTTTTTTAATGAGGTATGTATTAACATGTAAATCAGATATTGATTTGTGTGTTTTTCTCTTTGAGCAATAGCTGGCATTATAAATTGAGTTGTGTCCCTATGGGGTATTATGTTTCTGAAAAGATGCATTCTGTTATCTTCAGTTGAAGTTTGAAGAGTGAGTGAGTGAGTTGGGTATAATGCCGCTTTTAACAGTATTCCAGTTATATCACAGCGTGTCAGCTTGATGTGGGAGGAAAGCCCGAAGTGATGCAGGTCTCAGACGTTTACCACTTCGGTGAAACCCACGAGCACAGATATGGTGCTGACAAACCTAGAAACATAGTCAGGGTGAACTGGGATTCGAACCCACAATCATAGGTTTCTGGCGTGCCCAAGGGACGCAACACTGCATAGCGAATCACGGCGCCTTAGACGACTGGGTCATCCGTGCCCCCTGAAGTCTGAAGAGAATAGTTTGATTACTTATAGAGTAATTATCAGAATAACTGTAATAACTGTCTAATAAAGAGTGAGCAAGTGAGTGAATATGGTTTGACGCCGCTTTTAGCAATATTCCAGAAATATCACGGCGGGGGGACACCAGAAATGGGCTTCACACATTGTACCCATGTCAGGAATCGAACCCGGGTCTTCGGCGTGACGAGCAAACGCTTTAACCACTAGGCTACCCGACCGCCCCAACCAACAAAGAGTAAGAAGTTTAACGCTTATTTTTATAATATAGTATTAAATCATTATACAAAGTTAAACAAAACTCTGAATTAGGAAAATATGAACTTTAAAGAATCCAAATTTGGTATAAAAAAATTATTTGTCCCAAATTGCATGCCAGGAGCACTTAGTTTTGAATCCTAGATAAATCTCTGGGACCCATACTACAAATTCTCTCAGCGCTACGACTGTCGTTAATCAGTGTTAAAGAGTGGGAGTTACGACCGACTTAGCGCTGAGATTGCTTTTTGGAATGGGGCCCTGCTATACCATTCCCAGACCAACCATAACTGGAATATTGCTGAGTTCAGTGTGAACAACAAACAAATATCGTTACAGTGCAGTCCAGAGTCTCCACAAAGTACATGTTGATCAATAGCAGAGGCTGGCGGGGTGGCACCTGCATACATCCATTGATGTTGTTGTAATTGCCAATCTGTACATCTCCCACACAAGCATATTGGTCATAACTGGGGGCTGCAACAGATGGGTTGACGACACAAACACCATCATTCTTCTATTACACCACATGTCTCACCGCATCTTGGACACAAACAACACATGTCACACTGTATGCATCATAGTTGTCGTCTGGTCGGTTAAAGATCCGGAAAAAAAAAGAGGCGGCCTTGACCTTGACCTTGACCTTGACCTTGAGAGAGGTGCGATGAAGTGTTTTTGTTTGTGTACTTTTAGACAGAATGTTTTTAATTGAAGTGGAGTGGTTATGTTTCTCATACTTATGATGGACCCCTAGGACACTTTAGTTAAGCTTGGGTGTGGGTCAGCCCAGTGTTTTGCTCATAGTACCACAGACCATGGTTTTAGTCAAAGACATGTGCGCACAATGCAGGAATCACATTCTTCACCTGGGATATTGCTGGGGTATTGTGGACATTTGTTTGGGTATTGTGGACATTTGCTGGGGTATTGTGGACTTTTGCTGGGGTATTGTGGACTTTTGCTGGGGTATTGTGGACATTTGCTGGGGTATTGATGGGGCATTGTGGACTTTTGCTAGGGTATTGTGGACTTTTTGCTGGAGTATTGTTGGGGCATTGTGGACTTTTGCTGGGGTATTTTGGGGGCATTGTGGACTTTTGTGGACTTTTGCTGGGGTATTGTGGACTATTGTGGACTTTTGCTGGGTATTGCTGAATATTTCTTTAATATTGCTTTGAATCATTCTATTGCTTACCCTTGCACTCACTAACACACTGATGTATTTGAGCATTTAATTGAGAGTTGGAGTGAACATATTAATAATCATTGCATAAATATGCTAAAGATCAGAAGTTCATGTTCAAGACATATTTCAGGCCTTCTATTTACAGTGATTATTGTCATAACAGTATTTTCAGATGTTCAGATGTTGTCCTGTATTCTAGTCCTGCCTAACTGATGCCTTTCAGACCTTTTCCTGCCTAACTGATGTCTTTCAGACCTTGTCCTGCCTAACTGATGTCTTTCAGACCTTTTCCTGCCTAACTGATGCCTTTCAGACCCTGTCCTGCCTAACTGATGCCTTTCAGACCAGGTCCTGCCTAACTGATGCCTTTCAGACCCTGTCCTGCCTAACTGATGCCTTTCAGACCTTGTCCTGCCTAACTGATGCCTTTCAGACCTTGTCCTGCCTAACTGATGCCTTTCAGACCTTGTCCTGCCTAACTGATGCCTTTCAGACCCTGTCCTGCCTAACTGATGCCTTTCAGACCTTGTCCTGCCTAACTAATGACCTTGTCCTGTTCTAACTGTGTCATGACAGTTTAAGAGATAATCATTGGCTTACCCAGTCAGTCTGTCTGGAAACTCCCGTCAGTGACCTTGAGATGCTGTCATTACATAAGTTGTGTAACACCTGTGGCGCCTTTAACCATTTTCCTCCAAATATTGTACTTTTTTGTAAGTTTCACCAACAAGGCTTAATTAGTACTCTATTTGGACCTCAATTCAGAGTCACTCATTCATTGAACAAACTCACAGAAGGATAGTTTACACATTAATGCAAGAGGTGCAGACAGCTTCTGTCTTGAATTATGAAAATCTTTCATAGGGTTAATGCAAAGGTAATTGGATGCTGCAACAGACGAGTTGGCATTACCTGGGGGAAAAAAAGTAATAATTCTATGTCATGGTGTCTCTGAGGTAGTAATACCTGGGCAAGTATTTTGTTACCTCATTGCTTTGCATAATTATCTTCCATAATATTCCAGTTTATAATTCAGAAAAATATGTTATATATATAATTATGTAATATTATGTTGCGGGAGTCATGAAGATCTGGGTTAGAATAGGTCTTCAGCAACCCATGCTTGATGTAGAAGGCGACTATGCGGGTCGTAATAGGCGACTAACGGGATCGGGTGGTCAGGTTTGCCTCTTGGCTGATGCATGTCATCGTATCCCAATTGCGTGGATGGATGCTCTTAATGTCAATCACTGGATTATCTGGTCCAGATTCGACTGTTTAGAGACCGCTGTCCTATAGCTGCAATATTGCTGAGTTCAGCTTAAAACAACAAACAGACAAACAAACCATATGTGTGAGTGTGGTAGGGTAGCCCAGTTGTTAAAGTGTTCCGTCATCACGCCAATTGCCAAGGTTCGGTGTCCCACTTTTACAATAGGTGAAGCCATTTATATTGTCTACCCCTCCGATATTGCTGGAATATTGCAAAAAGCAGTGTAATACCATACTCATTCAGTAAGTACCTATGTGTATGACATCTTGTATATATAACAATTAATAACCAGTGTGGATTACAAGGACAAGTTTTAGCTGTGGAATGTACTTTTACTATAATAGAAAAGTTGAATTTATATTTTCATACCATTCAGCAATATAATAGTTATTTCCTGTCAGTCTGTAAGGAATTTTGCGAACATTCAACAAATGCTGGACAGTAATATGATGAGGGATGAAGGGTAGGATGATATCATCATATTTCCCTCTTGTATTCACACTCCGTATCCACATGATGCAGAGTTTTTATCCTGATGTGTTGATTGGTGTTTATTTGGCTGGTGTTGCTGGTTACTCTGTGCAGCTCTTATGGAGTCGAAGGCTTCAGATTTGGGATCAAAACTCTAATTAAACTTGGCTTATGTGCAGTTGCATCCCTTTGTCTCTCCAGGATCTAATTATCATGGGTTTGAATCCTAGATTTGCCACGTTTATGATCCTGATCCTGTTTGTGGGTTTCACTAAAGTGGTAGAGATCTACAACCCTCGTCACGATGGGGTGGCCCAGTGTAAAGCACTGCAAATTGCTGTGCAGAGTTGTGTCCCTTGGGCAAGCCAGAAACTTATGATCATGGGTTCGAATCCTGGTTCGCCCCAATCATGTTTCTAGGTTTGTCAGCACCATACCCATGCTCGTAGGTTTTACCAAAGTGGTAAACATCTAAGACATGCATCATTTGGGGCTTTCCTCCCACATGAAGCTGACATGCTGAGATAATGGAATAATGTTCAAAACAGCATGAAACCCAAGTCACTCACTAACTCAACATGATCAAGGGATTGTAGAGTTTAAAGTATGCATAAGAAAATTGAACTATTGCTACGTTGAATTTAACTTGTTTATACTCACTCCCTGTTAAAGCTACACCAAAGACCATTTGATTATTCCAGGTATATTGAAAACCAATAACAAAGCTGTGTAAAACCAAACTCACTCACTCACTCACTCATAACGCCATGGAGATACCGGGTTAGAATTGATTGCCAGCAATAATGCTGGTCGAAGGTTTCAACTAAAGGGTTCGGGAAGTCTGTTTTGGTGACTTAGATGATAACACATTATCGTACCCCAATGGCGTGAATCATTGCTCACAATTTCAATCACTGGATTGTCTGGTCCAGACCAAATCGAAACAAAAACATTAGACAAAAAACCCAAAAAAACACTCTGTTGCTGTATGTATCTAGTATTGGATATGTTAAATATTTACAAGAAAATGTTGTATCAATCAATGCCAAGGGCATATTTTCTCTGTGTGATTTTCTTAAAATTGCTTTGTAATATTGAGGTTAAATCATCCATTATGTGAAAAATGTTGCAAAGTGCATTTTCTGTGTCATTCTGATAATGGCGATCTGAATCCCCATAAGTGTTTACACTGGCTGAAGTGTATCAAGGTTGGGTCAACTTCAGGCCACGGTGTTATGTAATAATCCTGTCCGAAGGCCGGCACGGATCAGTATCACAATATAGGCCATGTTGTGGATGTTGCTGTGGCAGCATTGAGCTATGGTGCTGTTGTACGCACATAGTTACTGTGAGGCTGTACCAGTATCTAGATCTAGCATGTTAAGATGACAAGGTCATGCACATGTTCAAGTGTAAAGCACCCCCATAAGGATTGCAGGTTAGAATTGGTTAGAATTTTTGTTGGACGTAAGACGAAATGGTTTGGGTGGTCAGGCTCTGTGATGTGATAGTGTGTCATGTTACCCTATGACATGGATCAGGGGCGGTCGGGTAGCCTCGTGGTTAAAGCGTTCGCTCGTCACGCCGAAGACCCAGGCTCAAATCCCGACATGGGTACAATGTGTGGAGCCCATTTCTGGTGTCCACCGCCATGATATTGCTGGAATATTGCTAAAAGCGGCGTAAAACCAAACTCACTCACTCATTCACTCATGGCATGGATCTATGGTCATAATATCAATCACTGGGTCTCTAGTCCAGACTTGATTATTTACAGTCTACAGTCAATATTGCAGAGAGCTGCGTTAAACAAACACTCAAGTATAAAGAACTTTCGAGACAGATCAACACAAATTTTTCTGGGTTCCGTATATTTGACAATCAGGTCTTTTAATTCAACAGCAAGTTGGTTTAATGATAACTATATATTTTCAGGACAAAATGAAAAGGTAATGCTTGGACTATATTTGTATTTATTTTCATCAAACCATCTATGTTTCCAACCATTCATCATCCATACATCCATTCATCCATGTCTCCATTTATCATTCATCCATCATCCATATTTCCATCCATTCATTCATCCACCTTCCATTTATCCATCAATCTCCCCATCAATTCATTCATCCACCTTCCATTTATCAATCCATCTCCCCATCAATTCATTCATCCACCTTTCATTTATCAATCCATCTCCCCATCAATTCATTCATCCACCTTTCATTTATCCATCCATTTCTCCATCAATTCATTCCTCCACCTTCCATTTATCCATCCATTTCTCCATCAATTTATTCCTCCACCTTCCATTTATCCATCCATTTCTCCATCAATTTATTCCTCCACCTTCCATTTATCCATCCATTTCTCCATCAATTTATTCCTCCACCTTCCATTTATCCATCCATTTCTCCATCAATTCATTCATCCACCTTCCATTTATCCATCCATTTCTCCATCAATTCATTCATCCACCTTCCATTCATCCACCTTCCATTCATCCATCTTCCCATCCATCCATTCATGTATCTCTCCATCCATGCAACATCTCTTATCCATCCATCTCTCCATCAATTCATTCATCCACCTTCCATTCATCCATCCATCCATCCATCCATCCATCTCTTCATTCATTCATGTACTTACACTTTCATATAATCATTTTGTTACTTATTCCTTATCACATTTACCTCAGTACAGCACTATACAGAATATCATCACCGCTCCATATTTTCATTTACTTCACCGCAATAGTCACAGCCGTGGCTGTCCACTTGCCCGACTTCTAGCCAATGGGATTGCGCGGTTGTTGTCTTGGTGAATCACAGCCGGTCCACCCTCTGGCTACTCTGGCTACTCAGGCTGGGATTGTCTAGCCGCAACACAGTGCTGGGAGGGTCACCATGTGTTGCTGGGTGGGGACATGGGGAGGGTGTGGAATACACTGGGGAGTGGGGAAGAACAGATGGGTATGGGGATAACACAGTCACCATTGCTGTATTACTCTAACATGAAGTTGAACAAGTGTTCCAAATTTTGATAAGCTCTTCACTCTGGCATCCCATTGTGGTCACCCCCTTCTGAGATCTAGCATCCCATTGTGGTCACCCCCTTCTGAGATCTAGCATCCCATTGTGGTCATCCTCTTCTGAGATCTGGCATCCCATTGTGGTCACCCCCTTCTGAGATCTAGTATCCCATTGTGGTCACCCCCTTCTGAGATCTAGCATCCCATTGTGGTCATCCTCTTCTGAGATCTAGCATCCCATTGTGGTCACCCCCTTCTGAGATCTAGCATCCCATTGTGGTCACCCCCTTCTGAGATCTAGCATCCCATTGTGGTCACCCCCTTCTGAGATCTAGCATCCCATTGTGGTCACCCCCTTCTGAGATCTAGCATCCCATTGTGGTCACCCCCTTCTGAGATCTAGCATCCCATTGTGGTCACCCCCTTCTGAGATCTAGCATCCCATTGTGGTCACCCCCTCCTGAGATCTAGCATCCCATTGTGGTCACCCCCTTCTGAGATCTAGCATCCCATTGTGGTCACCCCCTCCTGAGATCCAGCATCCCATTGTGGTCACCCCCTTCTGAGATCTAGCATCCCATTGTGGTCACCCGCTTCTGAGATCTAGCATCCCATCGTGGTCACCCCCTTCTGAGATCTAGCATCCCATTGTGGTCACCACCTTCTGAGATCTAGCATCCCATTGTGGTCATCCTCTTCTGAGATCTAGCATCCCATTGTGGTCACCCGCTTCTGAGATCTAGCATCCCATTGTGGTCACCCCCTTCTGAGATCTAGCATCCCATTGTGGTCACCCGCTTCTGAGATCTAGCATCCCATCGTGGTCACCCCCTTCTGAGATCTAGCATCCCATTGTGGTCACCCCCTTCTGAGATCTAGCATCCCATTGTGGTCACACCCTTCTGAGATCTAGCATCCCATTGTGGTCACACCCTCCTGAGATCTAGCATCCCATTGTGGTCACCCCCTTCTCAGCTCTAGCATCCCATTCTCAGCTCTAGCATCCCATTCTCACCCCCTTCTGAGATCTAGCATCCTATTTACATCACTTTCTCACTTCAAGTATCCCGTTCTTAGCTCTAGCATCCCATTCTCGCCCTCTTCTGAGATCTAGCATCCTATTTACATCACTTTCTCACTTAAAGTATCCCATTCTCAGCTCCAGCATCCCATTGTTTTTCCCTTCTAAGTAAAAACAGCATGACAGATTAAACGGGACTGAAAGCCAGCATGGTGAGGTAGGTTTGTGTTGCAGTGTTATGGTACAACAGCATCTCCAGACAATGAATAAATAGTTCCATACAGACATTTGTTTAAAGTCCTTTCCATTCACAGGGTTAGTGGGGCAGACTAAAGAATCCTCCAAAGTAGGCCGCTCAGTGTCAAAATCCACATTGTGTTGACAAATGCCTCCCAAAAAAGACATTTCCAGTCAAAAAGTCCACAGATATCAGACATTCTATGGGAGGAATGTGTCGATTTGTTTGTGTCTTGAAAACTTCCGTCAATAAACACTGTGTTAGAAAGATTGATTCGATCAAAGCTGAAGGTCATTCAGAAGGTCATGTATTTTTATCTGAATAAGTGTCTTCATAGAGAACAAAGTTTAACATTTTACTTTAGTAAAAACATAACATTCCTTTTTGCTTGATAGTAGCTACGGTAACTTATAATGAAAGAATATTTAATTTGGAATTGTATAATGGTTAGATGTTTAGAGCAATATCTTGGATAATATACAGCAGTTTTGATAGGGATAATCACATAAGCCATTCCCTTTTAATATACAGGTACACTTGACATATTATGAGAGTTTTATGTATCAAGGACAGATAGAAATATCCCTCTCAAAGTAGTTTGGAGTAGTATGAGTGAAGATGGGTGGGTGTTATTATAAGGGTAAGGCTATTTTTCAGGGCATTATCATTTGCAGAAGCCTGAGGTCTTCCATTAACTGCCCGACAAAGGAGGGCAGTTTAAAAGACCAGTTATAGCTAAAACAATAGAATTTGTTATCAAATAAAAAGAAACAACAATATCAGTTTTAAAACATTTACTGCAATCAACACGAATGTCACTGACCCACCTTTACAAATATGGAAGCGTCATAGAACAAACCAGATGACGTCACTATTGAACGTGACGTCACCTATCCCTATCCTATGAGGTCACCTAACAACGGGCGTGATAATGGCCCGTCGTCAAGCAATATGAGGGCATTATCAAGTTACAGTGGCCCGCTTATTTCTGAAAGCATGTAGGCGGTTTTATGATAATTCTATCAATTTTAGCTATAAAATCGAATAATCTTATAATATTGTGAAGGCTTGTTTGGTTTATGGGGAAACAGGGGTAGCGTAGATTTGATTAAAGCACAGTAGTGTTTCATCCCAGATTCAGTTGATCATGGGTTCGAATACAGCAACCAATGCTGGTCATGCGAGGTGACTTAATTGAAGGTTTGGGATGTTGCTCACAATATCAATCACTGGTTTGTCTGGTCCAGACTCCATTGTTTTCAGGCTGCCACCATGTACCTAGAATATTGTTAAGCGACTTGTTGAACAACAACCACATGTGATCAAAGAGTGTTGGCGCAAAGGACAACTTCGGTTTGAATTCCTGCGTTGGTACCTTTTAAAGATCATGCTTTGCAGACCTTTGTGATGTAATCATTTACCCTGAATCACTTGTCTCCCCTTGTGGCCTCCAAGACACTGTTTAGTAACTGTTTGCAACCTGAAAAAGTTGGAAGAATGATTTTGGATGATAAATGGATTCTCTGCCTCGTGTCTTCCATTCAAGCTCAGGTATATCCAGACTCTTTGATATTACAAACCGTATTCGATGTAATAAGCGGCCCGCTCTAATAAGCACCCACGGTGATATTTGCTGATATATTGGCTAGTGAACAATCCCAATTAGCACCTCTTCTGATTGCTCAATGTACACAGGACTTATTTATTCGTGTATAATACGCACTCGTGTGTTATATGCACCCTTAATTATGGGGAATTAAATTCTGGAAAAATATATCTGTCGTGTGTAATACACACAGACTTTTCTTTTGTATCATTTCAGGTACATAAACCTAGAAATTTACGATCTTTCAACTCTGGGTTTTTTTCACCAACATTATATATTCCCCCCCCTATTTCTAATTTTGAGAGTGCCCTGGGAACTTATTATGTGTAGTACGGTAAGTAAAAATATGCCCAGCCCTGTCTCAGATATTTGCAAAATTTTATCAACTTGTGTTCATAAATTAGAGTTTGGAAAACACTTCGATTCGTTACCGATATTAATTTTTAAATTTTATTTTTAAAGGTTGTATTGATCTACAGAAACAGGAGAACTTGTTTGTGTTTTGATCAACGAAGAGGTGTGTATAAAAAAAATCACCATAAAAATTTCAGTAGCCGGTCGGGCTAAGGACATTTCAGAATCTTTAGCCCATCCTAACTTTTGCTGGCCACAGACTAGTGGGCAGGCAGCTATTTCCTACACTGATCAGGAATGTACCCAATCACAGTTTGTCATACACACCCAGAAACAGTCAATCACTGGATTGTTTGGTCCAGACTTGATTATTTACAGACCGCGATCATATAGCTGGAATATTGCTGAGTGTGGCGTTAAACAAAAAAACAAACAACACCTTGAAACAAATATATCCAATACAGCCCATGGAAGTCTATAATAGTGGGCAAGTCTAGATTACAGGAGGGCAGTTTCAAATGAAGATGAGTCTCTGGGCTCCTTTTTATTATATTTTATTGAGATGATTTAATAACTTTTTTTCTGTAAAATATGTTTATTTCAGAGGCTATGAATACATGACACTTTTTTAGGCATTTAAAAGTCGTGAAAACTGTTCTCGGAACTTCTAAATGTAGACTAGATGTTAGTCTACCCGTCACAGTGAGTGGTTGTGTTTTATAGCAATACTCAGAGCTGGAGCTGTGAATGAGTAAAGGTCATGGGTTGTGTTCAACAGGAAGTCAGATTAAATGACTCTCGGACTGTGGCCCGTTGAGAAAAACTTTCCCTACCTTTTGGATGTGTGTGTACACAGCACCTGACTGGTGGAATGTCAGCCTGTCTGGACAAGTCGGGAACTCACCGAGTGTACCTAGTGACATAGCAGTACAGACCTGTTCAAACACGGTTACGCAATGTGTCTGTTGTCTGTCGTCAGGTTTACCATGTTGTTTTTGTGGTTCTGTTGAGGTCAGCTGGGGCTAGTACTGCCTGTTTATGTAAAGCCGTCTTAATCAACTAAACCTTCCATCTATTGGTGATATGCTGTAGAAAGTCACCCACTTACTTATTGAAAGCCTATTAATTCACCCCTCTGTTTGAGTGCACAACTCCCCCCCCCCCCCCCCCCATCTATGATATCACACACCCCACACACAAACATCTATGATATCAACCCCCACCCGCCACACACAAACACCAATGATATCTCACTCACACTCACACACACACACACACACACACACACACACACACACACACACACACACACACACACACACACACACACACACACACACAAACACAAACACACACACACACACACACACACACAAACACCTATATCACACCCACACCCCATACACATGCAAAAACACCTATGATATCATTATTTAGGAATACGATTCGAAGCAAATGGTAAACTTAAAAACAGTGCCAAACCTCTCTGGAAAAAAGGCCTAGGGGCCTACCACAAGCTTCAGTCCACCAAGATATACCCATAGCTCTTGCTTGCAAACTATTTAAAACATTAATCGAGCCAGTAATTTTATATAATAGTGACATCTGGGGTGTAGAATCAATCCTCCTGAACAACTTTGATTCATTTATCCCCGAGAAACTGCAGCTCAAATTTTGTAAATCCGTGTGATGTGTCAACAAAACAACACACAACTGGGCAAGCCGAGCAGAACTTGGACTCTACCCTCTTATCTACAGAGTATTAATCAAAATAGCAAATTTTTATCACCATGTATGTTCTTCCAAAAACATAATACTTACAGAAAGTACATATTTGGTGAAAAAACGATTTGGATGGGTTTCCCAGCTCAATCTATTCTTAGGAAAACACAATTTGACTACTTCAGCTTTCCTATCACCAATATTCAAAGAGACAATCAAATCTAAATTCAACTCCCTCTTCAAGGAATCTCTTCAAGATGCAAATGCAACAAGAGGCACAGGAAACAAACTTAGGACATACAGGATAGTTAAAAATGAAATAAAATTAGAACCCTATCTCAGCCACTGTAAAGTAAGAAAATATCAAGTGCACTTTTCTAAACTAAGATTAAGTAACCATAAATTAAATATTGAACTTGGAAGACATACAAAGCCACCAACCCCACTACATCAGAGGCTATGCTCTACATGTTCAACCATTGATGACGAAAATCACTACATACTTCACTGTATTAAACACACTCAAGAAAGAAATATACTCTTTGAAAAATTATCCAGATAAAATGTAAATGTAAATGTCCTCAGTCATGAAAACAAATTATTTCACTACATACTGTCAACTAATGAAGCAGTCAATATCAACTGCATTTGTTTCCATATATATCATTTCAAACAATAAATACCCCTTCATAATCAACCGTTGACATTTTATGTATAATAATATCATCAAATATGTAATATTGATTGTTTTGTTTTTGTATGTGTCTACAGGAATGTAAATTATATATGTATATATGAATCATAATGTCTTGTCTTTTAAAATTGCATCTGTCCCGTAATGGAACGTTTCTGCAAAAAATATTATCTTATCTTATCACAACAAAAACACCTATGATATCACCCCCCACCCCACCCCACCCCACCCCACCCCACCCCACCTCTATGATATCAACCCTACACACCCTACCCCACTCCCCATACCCCACCTCAACCCTATCTTAAAATCCTCCAACTGATAAACTAACATCCCCCAACATAAATAATGTCCAACGCCTACCCATGCAGTATCAATCCGTATTCCCCACCCAAAATTCCTGAGGAACCTGTCAAAGTGGGTCAAGTCACATCCTCTTCAATGACTGACCCTGCTCTTTCTTGTTGACCCTACGGCATATTTCTTATTCAACAATCCCCTTTCACCATTCTCACCTTTTCTCACCTTTTCTCACCTTTTCTCACCTCAGCAGCCTTTCAACCCCTTTGCAGTCATGAAATTAAGAGACTCAATTTGTCCTTTCTTTAATTATTTTATTTCACCTTATAGAGAATCAAGGTTTTTTGTAATGTAATAACCTTCATAATGTCTTGTCTTTTAAAATTGCATCTGTCCCGTAATGGAACGTTTCTGCAATAAATATTATCTTATCTTATCTTATCTAGGACAGTGTACAAACAAGCTCCATTTGGGAGTAAAATAAATTGCAAACATGAAAGGTAAAAATACATAAGATAAGATAAGATATATTTACTGCAAAAATATTTCATTTCGGAATAGGCAAAACAGTAGGCACACAATATAATGTACATTAAACATTAACATTTTTTAAATAAAGACGTTGTTATCTATAAATTGTTTCTACTTTTTACAGTATATGTAGTCTCATCCGCCACCCCTGATTTTAAGACTATATGTAAGTCTAGACTCATCCCTAACCCTTCATGGACAGAATACTTAGTCTAGACTCAAATCCCCCACCCTACCCTACCCCTCTCTGACAAGCAGCTCTACCAGTTCCCTGACCTGCATATCCCCAAGGGGAGACCCTGACATGTTGACCCCAGGAAGCCTCCCCCACCCTGTGTCCCCATGTCCCCTCAGACACCCCTCCCCTCTGACCCCCTCCCGTGACCTCGTCTGGTATGCAGGAGGGGCCTCATTCATTCACCATGCCGTGACCTCTACTGAGGTCATGTGATCCACTTCTTATCAAGGTTTGCTAGATGAAAGCCTCACACCATGTTTGAACTAGTTTAATGAGCCATGAAGTTTCCTGGGGATATACCCTCAGGTTTGAGGTTGACATTTTAAGATCATGATCATGGCATGTACTGGGTGCTTGAATTGCACTGACGACATATGTCTTCTGTCGATATGTTTAAATGTCAGCAAGGTTAGGATACTGGTAAAAAATGGCTTTAGATTTCATAGCCAGATGTTTGTAATGACACATTTGTTTTTGACTGACGTATGGATTGAAAAAGAATAAATGTTTTGTAAATGAAATCAATACATGATCTGTGAAGTAAGACGAGTTCTATGGATGAACAACTTCTTTATTACAATTAGTGCGACGTTTATTCTAAATGCCACTGAAAGAAGTTACCTGATTTGTGGTTTATAAGGCATCACATTATGCTTTGCAGAGTTGCATCCCTTAGCCGTGCCAGGATCTGCTCACTGTGGCTTTGGATCCCAGACCTCCGGCTTTCCTGGCTCACTCCCTCACTCCCTCATTCACTCACTCCGCTTGTTGTAAAAGGTGACTAACAGGATCGGGTGGTCAGGCTCGCTGACTTGGTTGATGCATGTAATCAATCACAATTGCGTGGATCGATGCTCATAATATTAATCACTGAATTGTCTGGTCCAGACTCGATTATTTACAGACCACCGTCATATAGCTGGAATATTGCTGAGTGCGGCGTTAAACAATAAACCAACCTACCAAACCATGCATGTGTCACCCCCATACATATTTGAAAAACAACCATGGGTGATTGGGTAGACTAACATATAGTCTATGAAATCTTTTATTACACAATACATTTCTCTCCTCTAAAGCTAAAACAAATATTTTGTCCTGATGCTGATTTAATATGTGGAATAGAAGTGGCTAGAGCTGGCTAGACTTGCTTTTATGTATATTTAGATTGGTTTTGTTTCATAAAATAAATATATTCCACAGTCTTGGGTTGGGTTACTTAGCCTTGTGGTTAATGTGTTCACTTGTCATGCCACGGACCTGGGTTCCGTTCACCACAAGGGGTGGTGGGGTAGCCTAGTGGTTAAAGCGTTCGCTCGTCACACCGAAGATCCAGGTTTAATTCCCCTCATGGGTACAATGTGTGAAGCCCATTTCTTATGTCCTTCGCTGTCATATTGCTGGAATATTGCTAAAAGCGGCGTAAAACCATACTCACTCACTCATTCTATTCACAACACAGATACAGTATGTGACATGCTGTATTCACTTTTGTGCTATCGCCTGAATGCTATTAAAATGGCACAAAATTTTGTAAAAAATAGTATGATTTTCCACAGGTTTTCTATTTCATAATGCCCAAAGGGCGGAAGGCTTGACGTCATGTGAGTTGAGTGAGTTGGGTTTAATGCCACTTTTAACAGTATTCCAGTTATATCACAGCGTGTCAGCTTAATGTGGGACTCGTCACTATATGGCTGAAATATTGCCGATGTGACGTTAACTTTTAACTCACTCACTTGATGTGGGAGTAAAGCCTAAAGTGATGTAGGTCTCAGACGTTTACCACTTCGGTGAAACCCATGAGCACAGGTATGGTGCTGACAAACCTTGAAAAGTAATCAGGGGAACCAGGATTTGAACTCACAATCATAGGTTTCTGGCATGCCCAAGGGACGCAACTCTGCACAGCGACGACTGGGCCATCCGTGCCCCCCATACCAAAAGAGGTTAAAAGATGTACTTGTTACCCTGCCTGGTACTCAGTGTTGAGGGTAGCATACAAGGACTGATCAGCTTGGTATACTGTGTCTGGGTGGGGTATCAATGTCAAAATGTGGCATGGTATGTCAGTGGGGTAGCACTATAAATCAGCATTTGTCCGGAATAGTACATGCAACCACACACACACACACATGAATGTCACTCTATAATTGCAATAATCTTGAATGCAACATTGGACCCATTTCAACCTGAAAATCAATATAAGTGAACTTTTGCATGAATAGAATCTGTATATCAAAAAGGAATTAAATTTCATTATTTTTTAGTCATCTCATAGATCACCAATATTGTGGTATTTACATTTGTAATGAGTTCAGTGTTTAGTGCATATCCAGTACCTGGTCACACAGGGCAAGGTTTTACTATTAGTTCCGTGCTGCATTAAGAACAAACATTGCCTGTTTCTATACAAAACGACCCGTGAAGATCAGGGTAGACAATTGGTCTTCAGCAACCGATGTTTGCCGTAAGAGGTGACTATGCTTGTTGTAAGAGGTGACTATGCTTGTCATAAGAGGTGACAATGCTTGTCATAAGAGGTGACTATGCTTGTCATAAGAGGTGACTATGCTTGTCGTAAGAGGTGACTATTCTTGTCATAAGAGGTGACTATGCTTGTCGTAAGAGGTGACTATGCTTGTCGAGGTAACTAACGAGACGGGTGGTCAGACTCACTGACTTGGTTGATGCATGTCATTGTGTCCCTATTGCATAGATCAATGCTCATGTTGTTAGTCACTGGATTGTCTGTTCCAGACTCGATTATTTACATACCACCTTCTGGAATATTTCTGAGTGTGGCGTTAAATAACAAACAAACAAAATCTATACCAAACTATTGCCCTTGTGTACAAACACATTGATCCACACCTGCAGTGCATTTGTTTGTGTTACGACATTGTAACAACAGCTTGGGACTGTGGCGTAAACAAGGTTGTTCCTACGGTTGAAGGACTTTCACTATATAAAGCTCTTGAAGGTTATTGACGTTCCTATTTCTATATATGTTGACAAGGACATGTTGCACTTTTATGTAAATATAAGCAACAAAATCCTTTCCATAATCATAAGAAATCTCTGCTTAAAGCAGAATTTGACTATATCATAAGCATGTGTTTATGAATCACTATCAAATAATGATGACACCAAGTGTTTGTGAAAAGGTGAGCGTTTCTAAGCCAGACACAAGGTTCTTGGTTTCTAAGCCAGACACAAGGTTGTTGGTTTCTAAGCCAGACACAAGGTTGATGGTTTCTAGGCCAGACACAAGGTTGATGGTTTCTAAGCCAGACACAAGGTTGTTGGTTTCTAAGCCAGACACAAGGTTGATGGTTTCTAAGCCAGACACAAGGTTGATGGTTTCTAGGCCAGACACAAGGTTGTTGGTTTCTAGGCCAGACACAAGGTTGATGGTTTCTAGGCCAGACACAAGGTTGTTGGTTTCTAAGCCAGACACAAGGTTGATGGTTTCTAAGCCAGACACAAGGTTGTTGGTTTCTAGGCCAGACACAAGGTTGATGGTTTCTAAGCCAGACACAAGGTTGATGGTTTCTAAGCCAGACACAAGGTTGATGGTTTCTAAGCCAGACACAAGGTTGTTGGTTTCTAGGCCAGACACAAGGTTGATGGTTTCTAAGCCAGACACAAGGTTGTTGGTTTCTAGGCCAGACACAAGGTTGATGCTTTCTAAGCCAGACACAAGGTTGTTGATTTCTAAGTCAGACACAAGGTTGATGCTTTCTAAGCCAGACACAAGGTTCTTGGTTTCTAAGCCAGACACAAGGTTGATGCTTTCTAAGCCAGACACAAGGTTCTTGGTTTCTAAGCCAGACACAAGGTTGATGGTTTCTAAGCCAGACACAAGGTTGTTGATTTCTGAGCCAGACACAAGGTTGTTGGTTTCTAAGCCAGACACAAGGTTGTTGATTTCTGAGCCAGACACAAGGTTGTTGATTTCTGAGCCAGACACAAGGTTGATGGTTTCTAAGCCAGACACAAGGTTGTTGGTTTCTAGGCCAGACACAAGGTTGTTGGTTTCTGAGCCAGACATGACCCAGTAACTGAGATACTGGTAACGTTGATCTGTTAAACGCATTGTACTCATCCAACTTTCCTAATTTGCTCTTCAAGATCAATTGATTGATAAATGATTGATTGTAAAGGCTTGTCCGTTATCTCTGGAACACAACACAAAGGTTCTTAGTGGTGACACATCCACGGTCCTCAACTTCCACGGTCATAACGATCTGCTGAAAGGTTAATAGTTCCCCTTTGAACAAATATTTAATTCATTTCCAGCATATATATAGGGCAGTGGGGTTGCCTAGTTGTTAAAGCGTTTGCTCGTCATGATGAAGACCAAAGTTCTTTTCCCCAAATGGTTGCAATATGTGAAGCCTATTGTTGGTGTCCTCCGCCGTGATATTGCTGGAATATTGCAAAAAGTGGTGTAAAAACATACTCACTCACTTTGAGTCCGGCAGAGAAATTAATATATACCCAAACCAGGAACTAGGGGATAAAGGTTTTTTGTTTGCTGGATTTGTTTAAAGATGTACTCTAGATTATGAAACTGACTGATGACACTCTGTCATCAATGGTCATTTTGAAATATTCAAGATGGCCGACAAGATGGCCACCGAAACATGAAAATATCGCTACCTATATTTAGGATATATGGACAATGAAGTGAAGATGCATGTAAATAAATATATATAATGTGAATCCCCGAAAGTGTTTCCCCTGAAAGATATTTATCAAGCAAATAAAATATTGCGAGTGAGTGATTACAATTTAATAAGGCATGAGTAGTAGAAAAGAAACACAACATTGAACTTTGAACAAAATCAATAAACGCAGTATCCTGTCACATGATGGTCTGGTCGAAATTTGATGTCTACAGGAGTCTGGTGTGTGGCGCTAGGCAACAAACACATACCCTTTTATGCCAAATGTGTGAGTTCTGGGTGCTGCCAGTAGGACAGGACTACATGCTTACCGTTTTTGCAAACAACTGGTGGATTTTCAGCGATCCATTCATGTTATAATCACCATTGCTTTACCTTTTGTTCCTAATGGAATGTGTTCTGGCAGGAAATCAGGCCTGAATAAAGAATAGATAAAAAGATATAGAAAAATATCAATTTAGAAATGTGAATCACGATGTGTGATGTAATTTGTTTGCAGTTAATGAAATCAATTAAGTCACTCCTGCTCTGCTGGTAGCACCTGGCACTCACACAATTTTCATCAAAATGTATGCCGGTAAAGGATGTAAAATTGTTTTGGATCTTTTAGGATAATTTGTTTGTGTTCAATGAGACTGAACATTTTAAAAACAATAATTGAAAATTTGAAAAATTAATCACTCCTTTGTCCACTGACATAACTGATATGACAACATATGTCATATTACATGCAGAGACAAGGATTGTCAAGCTTTCAAAAGTGGGAAAAATTTCTGCTTCAGTACCCTCCTTGATCAACCATCATGTTGGCATTGCCGAAACACAGGCCGACGGCATGGAAATTTCCAGGGATTGGCAAATGTTTCCCTGTTAGAAAGCAAATACTCCCAGAATATCCACAAGTGACAACAATGTCGGTGTGAAAAGAATGGACGACATTCCCATGATCCTGACATTGACCCAAATTGGGACATTCCATCGATGACGACCAGTTTGGGACGCCAGACAACAAATACAACATGGCTACTCCATATTGACATGATCGTGGCTTGATTCTTAGCCTAGTCCAGACTGTCTGAACAGTCAACTGTCTTTAACAACACAGATTTAGACTATTTAAAACTGTATTTTCAAAGGAGAGTGAAATTATCTGTTATTTGGTTTTAAAAAACAAACAAAAATATACCTTATCACAGAAGATTATTATTATTATTGTCAGTCAGTAGCTTCAATTTTGTGTTAAAAATATAATACCCATCACTAGTTTTATATTTCGTAATTATTTTTTATTTCATATTTTTTATTGAAAGTTTCAATGCCAAAAAGTATCTTGGTAAAGTACTGGACTGGCCATTTGATATTCTTGAGGGGTTAGGGGAGTGTTGGGGTGGGGGTTGTATAGAGACATTTAAGATATTCTTTCAGCAACCGCTGCAAAACCAGATATTTTTCCAATAAAAACTTGTCTAGATATTTTCGTTCAAAAAACATCTTGCAACAATGTATATTTTGTGCAAGGCAAATGCTTGTTATTTCAACAGTCTGAAGCATAATTGTTTCTATATATTTTCTGCAACGATTTAGTTTTGTCAATAACATCCCAGACTCCCCAACCCACGAACTTTGCGTCTGATACACATAGCCAAGTGAGTTCAACGTCAATCAACCTCTTTGTACGATCTAGTATTTATGGAATATGCTGCTAAAAACAGCTACCAGATGTTCCCACATCCATGTTTGAGGATCCACTGCACAGGTGTGACAAAACTTGTTAATATTTGCAAATATGATAATTGTCGTTGTTAGATATTCTATTAAGCATTATCGGTGAGGAATTGTGAGTGGTCATTCCTGAATTCTGCTTGTCGCAGACTCTCAGACTTGTGTTCATTTCAAAATCTCTTTATTTATGTTTCCACTTGTTCACGAGGGGGGCGGTCGGGTAGCCTAGTGGTTAAAGCGTTCACTCGTCACGCCATAGACCTGGGTTTCAATTCCTGACATGGGCACAATGTGTGAAGTGCTTTTGTCTTAGATGATATGCTAAAGTCTTCTTAGGTAATGTACTTTAGTCTTCTTAGGTAATGTACTTAAATATTCTTAGGTAGTGTGCTTTAGTCTAAATAATGTGCTTAAGTCCTCTTAGGTAATTTGCTTTAGTCTTCTTAGGTAATGTCATTTGGTTTTCGGAGGTGATGTGCTTTAGTCTTAACTGATATGCTTTAGTCTTCTCGGGTAATGTACTTAAACTGAAAACAGAAACACCATTAATTAATGCATCCCCAACATATTGAATTAATTTCTATCCACCTACGTACAACGGTTGATTGTGATGACAACATTGTCAATATTGTTATTACGAGAGTCATCTGTTGCACACAGTACATTGACAGCTTTAGCGTACCCACGTCAGCGCAGGCAGTGTATATGCACTGTATACCACAGCAGGCAGTAGTTTCACGCCAGCCTAGTTGAAATAATATCGCTGTATGCAATCACCTTTTGGTCACATCTTGCAGCCCTGTATTGCACACACACATGCCTGTAGTGTGGGCGGAAGCTTGTCTGTTACGGTATACATAGTCTAATGGAATTGTTTGTGTATGTCATACAACCTGGTGTTATTCAAGATGAATGGGGACTTTATCCAAGGTCGAAATTAGCCCCTCAAGGACAAAAATAACCCTCTGTCAACAGATGTCACACATTTAGGATAAGATAATGGTGTGTGTGCGTGTGTGTGTCTGCATCTCTGTGTGTCCGTCTGTGTGTGTGTGTCTGCATCTCTGCGTGTCTGTGTCTGTGTGTGTGTGTCTGCATCTGTCTGCATGTGTGTCAGTGTGTGTCTGCATCTGTCTGCATGTGTGTCAGTGTGTGTGTCTGCATCTCTGTCTGCATGTGTGTCTGCATCTCTGCGTGTCTGTGTGTGTGTGTGTGTCTGCATCTCTGTCTGCATGTGTGTCTGCATCTCTGCGTGTCTGTGTGTGTGTGTGTGTCTGCATCTCTGTCTGCATGTGTGTCAGTGTGTGTGTCTGCATCTGTGTGTGTGTGTCTGCATCTCTGCGTGTCTGTGTCCGTCTGCATGTGTGTCTGTCTGTGTGTCTGTATCTCTGTGTGTCCATCTGCATGTGTGTCTGCATCTCTGTGTCCGTCTGCGTGTGTGTGTCTGCATCTCTGTGTGTCCGTCTCTGTGTGTGTGTCTGCATCTCTGTGTGTCCATCTGCATGTGTGTCTGCATCTCTGTGTCCGTCTGCGTGTGTGTGTCTGTATCTCTGTGTGTCCATCTGCATGTGTGTCTGCATCTCTGTGTCCGTCTGCGTGTGTGTGTCTGCATCTCTGTGTGTCCGTCTCTGTGTGTCCGTCTCTGTGTGTGTGTCTGCATCTCTGCGTGTCTCTGTGTGTCTGCATCTCTGTGTCCGTCTGCGTGTGTATGTCTGCATATATGTGTGTCCGTCTGTGTGTGTGTGTCTGTATCTCTGCTTGTCTGTGTCTGTCTGTGTGTCTGCATCTCTGCGTGTCTGTGTCTGTCTGTGTGTCCGCTTCTCTGTCTGTTTGGGTGTGTCAGTGTGTGTTGTCTGCATCTCTGTCTGTGTGTCTGCATGTCTGTCTGTTTCTGTGTGTATGTGTAGATTTACAATTCATGACGGTGATGACACATTTTCGAAATTGATTTAACATTAATACTGCCTATTTTGAAATAGATATATTTTAGCACGTTGTGATCCTTTGTATAAATTTGATGAAAAATACAGAATTAATGAACTGTATTTGACAAAATATATTGCTTCTGACCAGTGCATCATCAGCTGTTTCATACTGTGGTCACGAAGTACAAACTGGACTGATGCAGACAGCCTCCGTTTGTTGTTTACAGGTCAACCTTTACTCATATTAAAATAATCTATCAATTCTCCAATAACATGGAATGCATATCTGTTCTTTTCTTCCACTTGATGCCAGGAAAGGCGCCACTGGCGCCAGATGGTGACTTTTCTTGTTTAATGGGGACCAGGTCAAAAGTTTATATGATACGTTTTTGAAATTGTATGTTTGTTCACTTCAGTCAAACCATTTCAGTTTAACTGAACATGTATGTTGAAATATGAAGAAGAAACCCATGTGTTTGTTGACATATGTAAATCTGATTACAAAAACTGGAATCTCTTCCAGTTTGGGATCTCAGGTGTGAGACATGTTTTTGAGACAGCCCTGAAGAAGGCCGTGATGCTTTCTTATTTCTAGTTTCCATTTGCTGCATGACCATCAGGGGGTCATCCACCTCAACATTGTGGTGTGGTAGCGTAGTGGTTAAAGCGTCTGCCATTTCATGTTGAAATCCTGGGTTCGATTTCTCAACCTGGCGATGTGTGAAAGTCATATCTGTCCCCCCACCTTTATGTTGCTGGAATGTTGCTGAATTGTTGCTGGAATGTTGCTGAATTGTTGCTGGAATGTTGCTGGATTGTTGCTGAATTGTTGCTGGAATGTTGCTGAATTGTTGCTGGAATGTTGCTGAACTGTTGCTGGAATGTTGCTGAACTGTTGCTGGAATGTTGCTGGAATGTTGCTGAATTGTTGCTGGAATGTTGCTGAATTGTTGCTGGAATGTTGCTGGATCATGGAACAGATGCTATATTTAAATAACGTTACAGACTCATCACCAAAACAAACGTGAACCATAGAAACGTAGAGAGAAAGACATGTTTCCAATGTGTACAATCTCATTAAAATCAGATCTAAGTTCTCACTGCCGCTAAACAAAGATCTGAGGACATCCCATTATGGGTCACGTCGGACCGACCTTGCGCGAACTTTGACTGACCAATGGAATGACCAATCAGAAGGCAGCTTTCTCGTGCTTTACGGCACTTATTTCAAATTGGCGTCTACGCTTTGCAACATATTTTGACAAATTCTCGATTACAAATTTGAAACCTAAACAAAAGAACATTCTAGAATGGCTAATAGATGGTCTAGATTGTATGGATTCATACGTTAAACCCGTTACTATCGTTCGGAATACCTCGTGTTTTCGAGGTTGTATGATTAGAAATCACATTCCGACTGTCACTTTCATGATCTGGTAAGCGACGCTCTGATTGGTCGGATGAAAGGTCGTTCTGACGTGACCCCTAATGGGATGTCTTCAGATCTTTGTTTAGCGGTAGCAAGAACTAAGGTCTGATTTTAATGAGATTGCCAATGTGTACCACTTATTGACAAAACTAACAATCAGTCAAGTGTTACCACAGAGTGTGTTTATTCGTATCACGATATGCTGCACGTGACTTTCACACTAATCCTGCATGAGGCAAATGGTGCATCTCGATCTATGACGTCTGGATCTATGACATCACACGTGATCAACATCGGTTCACACACCATACAAGTATGTTCGTTTGTGCATCGAACCAATCTAGTATCTCTTTAATATGAGCACTCTTCATGTATTAACCAACATGTATGTTATTTGCGTTTCATTTGGTGGTGAGTATATAACTGGTATTACTTACTGCAGCATTTATGTGGATTCTTTTCACAATATCAACCACTGGATTGTATGGGGTAGACGTGGTTGTTTACAAGCTGCCATCATGCAGCGGGAATAGAGAACAAACAAACAACAAAACCAAACAACGCAAATCCCCAGTGCTCAAAAGTTCCACCTTCACCACTGAAGACTAAGCCTCAGTTCCTGTCTTACACTTGGCTCATCCCCAGAATTCTTCCTCCAAGAATTTCCAGGAAGCGGTCATCATCCTTCACTTCAGTACGGGTGTGAAGCCCTGTCACTAGCTCTGGCGTCACAAAAACAGTTAGCCTTGCTCCAAGGCTGTACTGAAAGAAAAGTCCATGGATGTGTAGTAATTCTATCCTCCTAATAGGCACGTCTAGATATGTGGACAGTCTAAGGTCTCCCCACTTTTATACGGACTTTTTCTTATTATTTAGGTAATGTAGAAATTATCTTTTAAACTAATAATTATTGCCTTAGAGACTTGTGCAAGTCTACAAACCGGCTTATGGCAGTGGGTCTGGTGCTGTTCTAGCATACCCCCTGTATGTCTGCATCCCTGTGACAGAAGATGTTATCAGCGTGCATGCAACATAAGCCAAGATGATGACTACAGCAGACTCCTGCAGCGAACATCGAAAACAGCTGAAACAGATCGTGACTTGCCCTCAAGGACACATGATTTATTGAGTTCAGCAAATGTTTCTTCAAAGTTTGACTTGCTAAAAATGAAAGACTTTTTCTAAAACATTCTGTTTTGGTTTCTGGTTTGGTTCTTGTTAAACCTGTTTCAGGACAATCTGCGACATATGCCATGGGTCGTTGCGAAGCTGCCATAAATCTATATTCAACAAAGGAGAATGACATACATACATTTTCTGAAACTTAAAGATTACATCTTATATACTACTGAAAAGAAGTTAAAGAACACCCCATTCTTTCACATACCGTATTCGATTTAATAAGCGCCCCACTCCATTAAGCGTCCACGTCGATATTTGCTAATATATTGATTAGTAACCAATCCCAATTAGCACCCCTTCTGATTGATCAATGTACAAAAGACTTATTTATTCGCGTATAATACGCACTCGTGTGTTATATTCTCCCTTAATTATGGGCAATTAAATTCTGGAAAAATATATCTGTTGTATATAAACATTCAGGCTGTCAGCATAAAGCACAAAATTTATCTTTCAACCCTGTTTTTTTCACCAAATAATAATCTAATAAGATCCCTCTATTTCTAATTTTGAAAGTGCCCTGGGCGCTTATTACGTCGAATACGGTAACCATATTAATCTGTCATGGCATGTCAGATTAACTATTGTCACCTGAATCAGGTGTTCTTTAACTTATTTTGAGTAGTATTCATGAACAAATGTAACCTTACAAAGTGTTTGTGTAGGTTGAAGGACTCTTTGTGGGAGAACCGTTATTACCATTGTTATTCTGCACTTAGAAGTCTTCAGAACATGTTTCACCGTTGTCAAGTAACAAATGTAAAATCAACTCTGATTAGTTCCTGTGTGCAATATGACCTTGACCTTTCTTTGAATTTCATTATTGGTATGGAGGACTGTTGTTGTAATTGGCCTACTGTTGTCTCTATGTGTAAAACTTTTGTCAAGGCACAGAATTCAGGGAGAGGCCATCTTGGAACGAGTATACAATGGCTCTGATGAAAGAACTCCTTGTTATTTTATTCATCATTTTCTGGAAACAACTAATTTGTTTCTCAGCCTGCATCATCCAACCCTTGATTGCAGTGTTTTCAAATCGGAGGAAGATACTCTTTCCTTAGCTTTGCAAAATTTAAATTGTTGGCAATTGGGATTTCCAAAATGGAAATATCTGGGACTGGTCGATTATGTTTTTAGGGGGTTGAGGAAGCCGGTACGATGGGATCGATCTATGTTTTTGCAACCACCTCCGTCACCAGCACCACCAACCAGTCACAGACACACTCAGGCACACATGCACACATTTGCATGCACTTCGCTATATTACTGACCGCTCCCGTGGTCTTGTGGTAGAGCGTCCGCCCGGAGATCGGAAGGTACGGGGTTCGATCCCCGGCCATGTCATACCAAAAGACGTTAAAAGATGGTACTTGTTGTTATCCTGTCTGGCGCTCGGCATTAAGGGGCTAAAACAAGGACTGGTCGGCTCGGAGTCAGTATACTGTGTCTGAGTGGGGTATTCCTCTTAAACTGCGTCACGGTATCTCAGTGAGCTAGCACTATAAATCGGCATCAGTTCGGACTAGTACAAGCAGCCACACACACATGTGCATGCACGTCGCTATATAAGTGCAATAATCTTAGACGCGACATTAAACCCAATTTCACCTCACCTCACATAACTGCACTAATCTAGAACGCAAAGTTGGACCCCATGTCGCTCACTTCACCCACTTGGGGGTCATTGGACCAAATTGGATGCTGATTTTGAGCAGAGACTAGATACCTGACCACAAGATTAATCCTTTCTTGTGTTTGTTTGTTTGCTTGTTTGTTGCTTAGCAATATTCCTGCTACATGACGGCGGTCTGTAAATGATTGAATCTGGACCAGACAATCCAGTGATTGCAACATGAGAATACCACGCAATTGGGATCGATGACATGCATCAACCAAGTCAGCGAGCCTGAACACCCGATCCCGTTAGTCGCCTCTTACAACAAGCATGGGAAGGGGTTTATATAATGCTTGTCGTAAGAGGTGACTAACGGGATCGGGTGGTCAGGCTCGCTGACTTGGTTGATGCATGTCATCGATCCCAATTGCGTGGATCGATCCTCATGAAATTAATCACTGGATTGTCTGGTCAAAACTTGATTATTTACAGACCACCGTCATATAGCTGGAATATTGCTGAGTGCGGCGTTAAACAACAAACAAACCAAACCAAGCCAAACAAGCATGGGTTGCTGAAGACAAATTCTAACCCAGATCTTCACGGGTATCATTTCTTGTGACCTGGATGTTTATTACTGTACCTTCACAGTGTAAATCACTCATGCTGTCAACCACTGGTTTGTCAGGTGGAACTGGATCACCATGATATAACTAATATTTTGCTAACAGAGGCCTGAAATGTTATAACTCATTACAGAACAGGACCGACCGCAAACAGAAGTCTTGGTATGCTGTGTCAAAATGGAGTAATGTTGTCAGTTATTTGTGCCATGTCATCAGAACGGGTTGCCTGGATAGATAGATGTGGAAACGTTTCTTGCAAACACCAGGGCAAACGAGGACAAGCAGAAACATGGATCAACCTTGAGAAGTCACATCTTTGATAGTGGATGCGGCTGCAGTTAAAAATAAAACCATTGCAAGAAATGAGTCCTGGGGCTGATACATTCCATTCCAAGCTGGGTCCCTGAGCATCATGGAGTCTGATACTGGGGACAGATGCAAACACAAAGTTGAACACTGTTACTGCGGTGATTGATATATACACAATCATACACTATTAGAGTGATTTATACACAATCATACACTGTTACTGCGGTGATTGATATACATGTATACACAATCATACACTATTAGAGTGATTTATACACAATCATACACTGTTACTGCGGTGATTGATATATACTCAATCATACACTATTAGAGTGATTTATACACAATCATACACTGTTACTGCGGTGATTGATATATACACAATCATACACTATTAGAGTAATTTATACACAATCATACACTGTTACCGCGGTGATTGATATATACACAATCATACACTATTAGAGTGATTTATACACAATCATACACTGTTACTGCGGTGATTGATATATACACAATCATACACTATTAGAGTAATTTATACACAATCATACACTGTTACCGCGGTGATTGATATATACACAATCATACACTATTAGAGTGATTTATACACAATCATACACTGTCAGCCTTAGAGTGATGTATACACAATCATACACTGTCAGCCTTAGAGTGATGTATACACAATCATACACTGTTAACCTTAGAGTGATTTATACACAATCATACACTGTCAGCCTCAGATTGATGTATACACAATCATACACTGTTAGCCTCAGAGTGATGTATACATAATCATACACTGTCAGCTTCAGAGTGATGTATACACAATCATACACTGTTAGGCTCAGAGTGATGTATACACAATCATACACTGTCAGCCTTAGAGTGATGTATACACAATCATACACTGTTAGGCTTAGAGTGATGTATACACAATGATACACTGTTAGGCTCAGAGTGATGTATACACAATCATACCCTGTCAGCCTTAGAGTGATGTATACACAATCATACACTGTCAGCCTTAGAGTGATGTATACACAATCATACACTGTTAGCCTCAGAGTGATGTATACACAATCATACACTGTTAGCCTCAGAGTGATGTATACACAATCATACACTGTTAGCCTCAGAGTGATGTATACACAATCATACACTGTCAGCCTTAGATTGATGTATACACAATCATACACTGTTAGGCTTAGAGTGATGTATACACAATGATACACTGTTAGGCTTAGAGTGATGTATACACAATGATACACTGTTAGCCTCAGAGTGATGTATACACAATCATACACTGTTAGGCTCAGAGTGATGTATACACAATCATACACTGTTAGCCTCAGAGTGATGTATACACAATCATACACTGTTAGCCTCAGAGTGATGTATACACAATCATACACTGTCAGCCTTAGATTGATGTATACACAATCATACACTGTTAGCCTCAGAGTGATGTATACACAATCATACACTGTTAGGCTCAGAGTGATGTATACACAATCATACACTGTTAGCCTCAGAGTGATGTATACACAATCATACACTGTCAGCCTTAGATTGATGTATACACAATCATACACTGTTAGCCTCAGAGTGATGTATACACAATCATACACTGTTAGGCTCAGAGTGATGTATACACAATCATACACTGTTAGCCTCAGAGTGATGTATACACAATCATACACTGTTAGCCTCAGAGTGATGTATACACAATCATACACTGTCAGCCTTAGATTGATGTATACACAATCATACACTGTTAGCCTCAGAGTGATGTATACACAATCATACACTGTCAGCCTTAGAGTGATGTATACACAATCATACACTGTTAGGCTTAGAGTGATGTATACACAATGATACACTGTTAGGCTCAGAGTGATGTATACACAATCATACACTGTTAGCCTCAGAGTGATGTATACACAATTATACACTGTTAGGCTCAGAGTGATGTATACACAATCATACACTGTTAGCCTCAGAGTGATGTATACACAATCATACACTGTTAGGTTTAGAGTGATGTATACACAATCATACACTGTTAACCTCAGAGTGATGTATACACAATTATACACTGTTAGGCTTAGAGTGATGTATACACAATCATACACTGTTAGCCTCAGAGTGATGTATACACAATCATACACTGTTAGGTTTAGAGTGATGTATACACAATCATACACTGTTAACCTCAGAGTGATGTATACACAATTATACACTGTTAGGCTTGAGACAATTAATGAAGCTAACAGGTGACAGACCAGCAGAGTGTGACTGTTCTATGTCCAAGAATTAATATGCACATTTACATTATAAATGGTTGCCCAACAAACAAACAGTGTAATGTTGTAAGCCCATTATGTACTTGAAGGGTCAGTCTGAGAGTTAAGAATAATGAGTACCGGTACCTGGAAATAAAAAACCCATCAACACCAAAGAATAACTAGTCTTGATTATCTCTCGAACAGACACATTTTGGCATAAAAGGCAAATTGCAATGAAAATTATATGAGTGGAGTACTGATAATCAGTGATGACACCAGGTGTTTGCAAAAAGGGTAAACAAAATTAGTCACATGAAAGGTATGGAATTCAGGTAATGTTTGTTAGTTTGTATGTGTGTGTGTGTGTGTTTGTTTGTTTGTTTGATTGATTGATTGATTGTTTGTTTGTTTGTTTGTTTGTTTGTTTGTTTGTTTGTTTGTTTGTTGTATGCAATTAGTTTGAGATAAAAACATTGCCAACAGTTTCAAACATACCAGTTTTTGTAATTTTTCCAGAACCATATTATTTTCCCTTCCCCATCCCATCCCATTCTGTAATGCAAAAGCTCAACATGAAGCAAGTCTAGGTTTTCCTCAGGTTCTGACTGATTCTCCCATCTTGCTGGGGCTCCTTTTCAATTCAAATGAAGCTATTTGTTTCTATCGAAATTAAAATAGTTTCTTAGACTAAGGGTTGTGACCTGAAGATACTTACTTATATGCTAATAAAGTATCCTTGCGGAAAATAACTTGTTTTCTGCACTGGTAGATAACATGAATTTATTTGCTGCATAAGCAAAAAATTAATTTGCGAGCACAGCAGAGCTGACATCAAATACACCATGCCACAGCAGTTACATCCCTCACTCAGATTATATTTCCTTCGCCTAAACAAGCCCGACACCAGTGTGTGGCGGAGACAAGGTCATTGTGCGTGGGCAGGGACAGCAGTACAGGGCATGGTGCTGGAGCATGATCACCAACGACGACGAGGTGCAGTCACACAGCAGCTGTAAACTCAGCAGGCCCTGCATAGATCTGGCGGGAGTCATGTGAGCAGCCTTGTATAATCTGTCACTGATCGGGACTTCATCAAGTCGTCAATGTGTTCATTTTGGGAAGAAGAAGAAGAAAATATATTACACTCGGGGCATAGTGCAAACTTTACAATGATAACTTTGCTCATATAATAACACTTTATATATCTGCCGTGACAGATTAACAGAATAGGGATCGTTAATTTTGTTGAGTATTGTAGTAAATGTATATGACATTAAATTAAATTATATAAACATTGCAAATAAATATGCATATTTTATTTTCAATCAATAGTATATCAGAGTAGAATAAATTAGTTTGTACGTTGAAACACTTTGAAAATGCATGATCAACTTTATTTCGTAATCAGAAAAGATATGTTTTTGTGCTCAAGTCCATCTCCAACTAGGTTGAATTAGGTTCGAACCAATGTTGTGTTTGATTACCACAAGTCTAAATACTGAGAACAACTTAATTTTATTTTTGTGGCCATTTGGCCAAATATTACAAAAAATGATTATGTGTTTTGAAAGTGTTCTCATACATTTAGGCAGACAGATACTGTCTTGCACAGCAAGGTTCCTAAGACTGCCAGACCTAAGTATTCTCTGTCGGGAAACCGCAGCATGTTATAATGAACATAATAAACACAATGAACTCTTGGAGTGAATGAGTGAGTTGGGTTTAACGCCACTTTTAACCGTATTCCAGTTATATCATGGCATGTCGGCTTAATGTGGGAGGAAAGCCCGAAGTGATGCAGGTCTCAGACGTTTACCACTTCGGTGAAACCCACGAGCATGGGTATGGTGCTGACAAACCTAGAAACATAATCTGAGCGAATGGGGATTCGAACCCACAATCATAGGTTTCTGGCATGCCCAAGGGATGCAACTCTGCACACGCCTTAAACGACAGGGCCACCCGTGCCCCCTCAACTCTTCGAAATGCTGGGACCATAGAATAGGGTCAGATTTTCAGGTTTTCAGACACGAGGACATGAAATGAATGTGAGTGTATGAGCGTTTTTTTGTTTGTTGTTTAACACCACAGTCTACAATATTCCAGCTATATGACAGCGGTCTGTAAATAATCAAGTGTGGACCAGACAATCCAGTGATTGACATCATGAGCATCAATCTGGTCAATTTGGGATACCATAACATGCATCAACCAAGTGTGCCGTCATATAGATGGAATATTGCTGAGTGTGGCGTTAAACAACAAACAAACAAACAAACATTGTAACCCTTCATTAAATTGAATAGTACCACAGATAACTGCAAAAGAAATCTGTTTTATTTTGTTTCACTTTTCTTTATCTTCTAATTATTTTGTTTCTACCCCATGGAGGTTCCAGTTAGAAAAAGTCTGTTTACCACTTCGGTGAAACCCACGAGCACGGGTATGGTGCTGACAAACCTAGAAACATAATCGTGGCGAACCGGAATTCGAACCCACAATCATAGGATTCTGGCCTGCCTAGGGGACGCAACTCTGCACAGCGAATCGTGGCGCCTTAGACGACTGGGCCACCCATGCCCCCCATTTCTATAAGAACGACCAAGATCAGACTGCAGTTGTAAATATGAATGAATATGTGGGTGAGCTATGTTCCTCCTTGTTTGTGTGGAAGCATGAAACGGTTTGTTCATCAATGCCCTTTCAGTGCGAAATGCAATATTTCTCGGTGAGTAGACGCAATGAAAGGAACTCCCAGCATGCATTAATTACCGTATACACCATGCATGTGGTAACCAGGTTTGAATTCTTAGCCAATGAGGTTATGTCCACCAACCCAAATCGTTGTTTCTTCATTATAGGAAGTACTGTTCTTTTAGTAGCATTCAGGGTATGGTGGGGTAGCCTGGTGGTTTAAGTGTTCACTCGTCCTTCCAAAGACCTGGGTTCGATTCCCCATATGGGTACAATGTCTGAAGCCCATTTCTGGTGTCCCCCGCCGTGATATTGCTGACTGACTGACTGACACCAACCCACCCACCCATCCATCCATCCATCCATCCGTCCAACAAACCCACCCACTCACTCATTCACTCTCACTTACTCACTTGTCGTAAGAGGCGACTAACGGGATCAGGTTGTCAGGCTCACTGGCTTAGTTGTTTGGTGCAGACTTGATTTTTTACAGACCGCCATCATATAGCTCGAATATTGCTGAGTGCGGTGTTAAACAATAAACAAACAAACAAACAAACAAAACACTCACTCACTCACTCACTCACTCACTCACTCACTCACTCACTCACTCACTCTGAAAACAAAAGATCGAGGGCAAAAGATGAAGGAAAGAAGCAAGGGATAATTTGTTTTCACATTAAAAGTAATCTTGCCCTCCCAAACCCTGAAATAAATGACTGGTCCCTGACCAACTGTGCCAACTTTGGGGTTCTAGGGTATGAAATTCTGTTGTTCCTGCCTGGATTATTGCGGTATATTCTTCTGCAACATGTGTTAATGCATCGTGGCTGTATGTTGAGACTGCTGTCCTCCCTACCTTACCTGCATTTCGCAAAGAGATGGATTTGTTGAATGCTACGGACAGAAATAGGCGTCCCTAGACACTGGAGCCGTTTATGTGGGGGTGTCTTTGGGTTAATGTCACACTGTCTTGGAACAAATCCAGACCAACTGATCGTGCATGCCAGTTGCTGCGAGAACAATATGGAGAGAATCTGATTGTTCTGTGACAAGAGCACATCAGGTTATTCAGTTGAGGTTTATTGGGTAGAAATTTGTTGGCATTAGGTGAGTGAATGTTGTTTTATTGACAATGTTCCTGCCGTGTTATTGGTTTGGGGCTTAGAAAACCTCACCTTCACCCACATCATCTATCCACCTCACCCATCTCACCTACATCAGCTCTGCTCTCTATCTCACCACCTCACCCTGATTCAGTCGCACCCTGACTCAAATGTCCAACTCTGTCCTCCGTCTCCCCACCACACCCAACTCCACCTCACCCACACCCATCTCACCCACACCCATCTCACCCACACCCATCTCATCCACATCCACCTCAGTCATCAGTCTCCCCACCTCACCCAACTCCACCTCTGCCACACCCATCTCACCCACACCCATCTCATCCACATCCACCTCAGTCCTCCATCTCCCCACCTCACCCACACCCATCTCACCACACCCATTTCATCCACATCCACCTCACCCACACCCATCTCACCCACATCAATCTCATCCACATCCACCTCAGTCATCAGTCTCCCCACCTCACCCAACTCCATCTCACCCACCTCCACCTAACCCACCCCCATCTCACCCACCCCATCTCACCCACCCCCATCTCACCCACCCCATCTCACCCACATCCATCTCATCCACATCCACCTCAGTCATCAGTCTCCCCACCTCACCCAACTCCACCTCTGCCACACCCATCTCACCCACACCCATCTCATCCACATCCACCTCAGTCCTCCATCTCCCCACCTCACCCACACCCATCTCACCACACCCATTTCATCCACATCCACCTCACCCACCCCCATCTCACCCACATCAATCTCATCCACATCCACCTCAGTCATCAGTCTCCCCACCTCACCCAACTCCAGCTCACCCACCTCCACCTAACCCACCCCCATCTCACCCACCCCATCTCACCCACCCCATCTCATCCACCTCCACCTAACCCACCCCCATCTCACCCACCCCATCTCACCCACACCCATCTCACCCACCCCATCTCATCCACCTCCACCTCACCCACACCCATCTCATCCACATCCACCTCACCCACACCCATCTCATCCACATCCAACTCTGTCCTCGTCTCCCCACCTCACCCACATCCATCTCACCCACATCCACCTCACCCACCCCCATCTCACCCACCCCATCTCACCCACACCCATCTCATCCACATCCAACTCTGTCCTCCGTCTCCCCATCTCACCCACCTCCATCTCATCCACATCTACCTCACCCACCTCCATCTCATCCACATCTACCTCACCCACACCCATCTCATCCACATCCATCTCATCCACATCCACCTCACCCACACCCATCTCATCCACATCCACCTCAGTCCTCCGTCTCCTCACCTCACCCACCTCAGTCCTCCACCTCACCAACCTCCATCTCACCTGTGTCCCCCAGCCATTCTCATGCTGACATGAAATTAGATACAGATGTTTTAATATCTTTCCTAATGACCTCTAAACTTTGAAAAGCAAACATTTATTAAAATGTTTATCATTAAACATTTATTCAACCTGTCATGAAAACAAACTGCGTACATAGAAGCTGATACTCCAGTTGATAAGTAAATAAAAAATAAAAACAGACTTGGAAAATGATAAAATATTGACTTTTATGTAGGTGTGATTGAGATGAGAGGACAAATCTCATGATAGTTTTTGATGAAAGTGATGAAAGTATTTGAATTATTTGAGTCGTGCTTTCTATTCTGGGAGCGAGTGGGAGAAGGCGCTTCATATGAGGCTGAAATGGCTGGATGTCCATGCTGTGACCTAGTGACATTTAATGGACTCACATTCAGTTGTAGTAAATATACACCCACACACAGGGCAGATATACTTGCCTACACTAGGCATCTCGTTCACATCTGTCAGTCCTCAATTAAATTCTCGTTAATCAATATTTGTTTTATGGTTAATGAGAAATTGCTTATTATATTGACAGGAAAAGTTTGTAGCTTTTATGTAAAATTTGGGTGACAAATTCTAGATGATTTAGTTTAGCTTCATGTCTATTTGGTACAACATTTGGTGTCGTGTATATTGAATATTGTGCCTGTTTGACTGCTTGGCTACCTTGAGTTTCTAGGGCTTCGGTCCAGCCCTACACTGAAGCACGTGTAGCACATGTGGTTTCTCCTTTGGTTACTGACTTTGTTCGAAATATACCACTGTTCCCCTAGCAGTGCGTGGGTACCCGGTAGGATGAACCTTCTAGCGCCTCACAGGCAGCTTGGGTTGTATACTCCCCAGTGAGCTGAGAAGGAAAAGTCAAGTAAACATAGATCCATTGTAGTACACACTTTAAGCTTACACATGTATGGAGTTAAGTGCTTTATAAATGCCTCATTATTATTATTATTGTTGTTGTTTTTGTTGTGTGTATGTGTGTTTGGCTGCTTGTACTAGTCCTGACTCATGCCGATTTTATAGTGCTAGCCCACTGAGATACCATGCTGCAGTTTAACCTGAATACCCCATTAAGACACAGTGTACTGACTCCGAGCCGACCAGTCCTTGTTTCAGCTCTTTATGCCGAGCGCCAGACAGGGTAACTAGAAAAACCATCCTTAACGTCTTTTGGTATGACGCGGCCAGGGATCAAACCCAGAACCTTCCGCTCTCCTGGCGGACGCTCTACCACAAAACAACAGAGGCAGTCTGATGTTAAAGACCCTGTTTCATACTGTAATGTACTGGATCTGTGAAGATCTGGGTTAGAATTGGTCTTTGGCAACCAATGCTTGTCATAAAAGGCGACTGACCAGATTTGGTGACTTGGTTGATGCATATCATCGGATCCCTTTTGAGTAAATCGGTGCTCATGTTGTCAATCACTGGATTGTCTGGTCCGAAGTTATTTACAGACCACCACCATAATCATTGCAGAGTGCGGCTTTAAACAACAAACAAATCATATCCTCGACGTCCAGGTCATGCTGGTTTAATGGTTTCAGTGACCTAGGGAAAGGTCACAACTACCTGGTGATCAATTGCGAAGATCCAAATTTAATTAGGAAACCTAATACAGTGCTTCTTATTGCCAAGGGAATGAGGTCAATGACGACATGAAAAAAATGCATGACATTTCATATGTCAGTGATATAGGTCCCAAGGGTTTCCTGAAGCAAGGCCCACTGCGCTAATGGATTGTGGGTAACCTGACCCAGAACTCTCAATATCTGCAGGGACCAAATCAATAATGTGTTTTATGGGAAATGGTGTTTTGAATGGTTACATACAGGAGAGGGAAGAAGCAAGAAAACTAATTTGTTCAATTTATCAAGAGAAACAATTTAATATTGTAGGTTGCCTACAAAGTCATGACAGTTACACTTGACAAGGTTAGGGGGCACGGGTGGCCCAGTCGTCTAAGGCGCCGCAATTCGCTGTGCAGAGTTGCGTCCCTTGGGCACGCCAGAAACCTATGATTGTGGGTTCGAATCCCAGTTCGCCCCAATTATGTTTCTAGGTTTGTCAGCACCATACCCGTGCTTGTGGGTTTCACCGAAGTGGTAAACGTCTAAGACCTGCATCACTTCGGGCTTTCCTCCCACATTAAGCTGACATGTCATGATATAACTGGAATACTGTTAAAAGCCGCGTTAAACCCAACTCACTCACTCACTTGACAAGTTTAAAGGACTTTTCACAATTGTTACACTAAAGAAACTTGACATAATGCGAAAGAATGAAAAAATGGCTTAATGAACTGTCAAAATGTACAAATATAACTTCACTTCATTCTTTTGTTTTGACAATGTGACAAAAAAACACACAATCTGATTGGCTGATGGTAGAGAATTAACCAATGGCTATGTGGCTTTCATATGGCTTAAGGCAGTGAATTATCAGTTTAAAAGAAAAGATTTGGTGGGTTCCATAAGGAATATGCTCTGTACTAATCTCCGAAAAGATCTTGAAATAAATTTTTTCGCAAAACTACCACCAAATACAGGTTTGCATTTTTGGGTTCATAGAAGGAGAAAACAAATAATAGAAAACTGGAAAATATGAAAAAACATCACACATGTACATACATCTGATATAGGAACAGAGTTCTTACATCAGGCCGTCCTTCCGTCTTTCCGTCTGTCCGCTTCCCAATGAGGACAAATTAGCTCAAAAACGTTAGTTGGAGAATGGTGAAAGTGTTTGCTTGTTATGCTGAAGACCCAGGTTCGATTCCCCACACAGGGTACATTGTTTGAAGCCCATTTTCCAAGTTCCCCTACTGTGATATTTTTGCTAAAATTTGCGTAAAACCAACTCACTCACTATGTGGTGTACTCTTGTTTCGACTTCTGACACCTGGTGTTCCTGAGAGAGATGTCAGTAGATTTAGTCTGACACCATATACCAATCTCTGATTCAGCCTTACCTTAATGATGATATTCTGATCTTAGTAACAAACTGGATACTAACGGCCTGTAATTTGACCCAAATTTTTCAAATAATGATAGATCCCTATAATTAGGACTTGATTAATATTTATGAACTCTTGTATTAATCATATTCAGCTGCTTGTCTGATTTCAGGTTTTTTTAAACCCTCTCACTGAGGATCTGTCTTTTGATCACAAAATCCTCTTGGGTCCAGTCAGACCCTGAAGACCCAAGCAGCCTCATAATGAAAGGCCATTTCAGGTTGAAATACATAACTGTTATAAATTGTTTCGATATTGTATTCACCCTGCAACCCCCAACAGGATCCAGGCGTTGATATAATGCCTGTGTTGAGTAGACTTCCAACGAACCACAATCGGGCCTTGGAGCATTGATGAATACTGTGGAACCTTTTTCTGATTGGTTGCCGTATTCACTACCATATATGGGCATGAAACGAAGGTCGGAGTGATTGATGGTACTTTCCGTGATCAAGCTGTGAATAAAACAATCGTAGGTTTGGTAACAGGATTTAATCATTTGTATACAGCGTTGTAACTAATAGCTGTAGAAAAAGCAGCTTTTACTTGAGAGGATCCTTAAGCAATCCCTTTAACAAGAATTTCTTGCCTTCAGATATTATCAAACATCTATCTGACATGGTATTTCAGTTATGTCTCTCTGACACTTCAGGGTGAGTTATTGGATAATATTATTATTCAAGGGCAGAGGACTTGGGGATTGTTTCACAGGACCTGGAGAAACAGGAACAATATTGGCGTATCTGCTAAGACAACCAGAGCCATTGATTTTTCGGAGCAAACGAGACAACCATTTACATTGGGAGAGGCACAGTGCTTATAAGACAGCCATATTTAGACAGCCTCCCTGACTTAGTGCACATTCCAGACGGGCACTGGGTCACTGGAGCAGCCAGCTAACTGGAATCAGGGCGGAGCAGACGGTCAAATTATGAAGCAGACGTCACACCCATCTAACTGATACTATGAATCTGTGTCTTCTCACTTGGTGCCAAACTGTCTGTAGACCGGAAAGTAAAGGGTGCATGTTTTTGTAGCAAAATTGTTGGAGCAGGAATGTGCAATGGTGTCAAAAAAGTCCAAACAAATGGCAGACGTGCTCATCAGTCATGTATCTATCTGTCTTTATTCACATGGTGAAATGTTAAACAGATGTACATATAATACTATACGGTGGCAACAAAGTAGTGAAGAAATCACGTAGGTAGGATCTTGAGGAGTTGCTAAGAGAGTGGAAATATGGCTGAACTATTTCCATATCTTATAACGAGACGTGTATAAAAAGATGTATGCCACAAATTACTGACTCTTAAAAAACAGCTTTTACTGGCTAATTTCATATGTAGCTTAGCAAATGGCTTTTAGATCTGTGCAACTGTTTTACCTTATCATGATGTGTAGAATTACTTACTGTGCATCTGTTGGTTCTATAAACAGCGAGGTTATATATTTATTGCATGGTTTTGACATATACATTTCCCCATGCCACGCCAAACTGGATGAAAGTTGTAAAAAAGCGATGTTCCAAAAATGTAAAATAATGTTCTTTCACCTTAGGTGAGATTTCAAGGTCATTTGATGTTTCTGTGTTATTTGTAGGTTGAAATTGATCAGTACAACGCATTATTATCACCATCTTATCACAGAAATAAACCTATTATAATCTTTGGAAAAATATAGTTTTTGCAACCCCCTCTTTCATTGTCATTTTTTCATTCCCCTCCCAGCTCTCCCCAACTCCACTTCACCCGCAATCTGTGTTTTCATAAATGTTACACATATCATCGCATGTGTGTATTCTGTGGTGGGTTGTACATGTTAATTATCTGCTGCATTCCCATCATGCCTTGCTGGAACATGTGGCAAAATTGCTACAAAATGTCAGGCTGCTTTCTGGCACTCGGCCAACTCCTCTTCTTGTTCAACCCTCACAGTCGAGTCAATGAACTTCGTGAAATATTTGTATCAGTAGTGTCATGGCTGAGTCCTTCAGCTTGACTCAAGTATGGTAGATCTTCATGTTCATATTCTACACAGGCCCTAGTCTGCACCATGTGGAATATATATTTTATGAAAACAAAACTAATCCAGATTTATATAAGAGCAAGTCTAGCCAGCTCAATTACACATCAAGAATTTCTTTTTTAATTTTAGATGATAAAAAGGTATTGTGTGATAAAAGATTTCATGGACTATATTTTGACTCAAAATAGAGTATGACCCCCTCAAAAACAGAAATGGTAGTTTTAGATTTATTTGTGTTATGATTTATTAAGGTTATTTGTTTGAAGGATTGAAGGATCTAGAAATACAAAACTGATTTGTTTCATTTTTATTATTTGAATGTTAATATTTGTTGTATTACAAAGTCATAAAGACTCATTGTCTTGTCTGGAGTGGTGAGACGGCCTAGTGGTTAAAGTGTTCACTCCTGAATCTGAGAGCCAGGGTTCAAGTCTGAGGGACTGCAATTTGGAAGTCCCTTCTTGGTGTCCCTGCCATGATAATAGTAGAGCGTAAAACCATACTCACTCACTCACTCATAACTAAAGTTTTCACTGTAAAACATAACAAACCTTGCAAGCTTCTACACCTCAGTTTAAATGTGCTTTCCTTCTATGTTTACACATCATAAATAAAATAGTGCTTAAGGCAGCATTTAATTAAACGTATTTGCTCATTTTCTAACCAACCCACCATCCCACCCACTCTCCCACCCAACTTCTCAGACCGTCTTCGTGATCCAGCGGTGGAACATCCGCCCTGGGAGAGCGGAAGGAATTCATGTTAAACTGCAGCATGGTATCTCAGTGGGCTTGCACTATAAATCCGCATCAGCCTGGACTAGAACAAGTAACCACACACACATGTTAATGCACAAGGCTACAATAGTGCAATAATCTTGGACGCGACCACCCTCCCACTCTCCCACTCTCCCACTCTCCTACCAACCCATCCACCCACTCTCCCACTCTCCCACTCTCCCACCAACCCATCCACCCACTCTCCCACTCTTCCACCAACCCATCAACCCACTCTCCCACCAACCCATCCACCCACTTTCCCTCTCTCCTACCAACCCATCCACCCACTCTCCCATCACCCCATCCACCCTCTCTCCCACCAACCCATCCACCCACTCTCCCACTCTCCCACCAACCCATCAACCCATTCATCCACTCTCCCACTCTCCCACCAACCCATCCACCCACTCTCCCACTCTCCCACTCTCCCACCAACCCATCCACCCACTCTCCCACCTACCCATCCACCCACTCTCCAACCAACCCATCCACCCATCCTCCTACTCTCCCACCAACCCATCCACCCACTCTCCCACCAACCCATCCACCCACTCTCCCACTCTCCTACCAACCCATCCACCCACACTCCCACTCTCCCACCAACCCATCCACCCTCTCTCCCACTCTCTGACCAACCCATCCACCCACTCTCCCACTCTCCCACCAACCAATCAACCCACTCTCTCACCAACCCATCCACCCACTCTCCCACTCTCCTACCAACCCATCCACCCACTCTCCCACTCTCCCACCAACCCATCCACCCACTCTCCCACTCTCCTACCAACCCATCCACCCACTCTCCCAATCACCCACCAACCCATCAACCCACTCTCCCACTCTCCTACCAACCCATCCACCCACTCTCCCACCACCCCATCCACCCACTCTCCCACGAACCCATTCATCCACTCTCCCACTTTCCCACCAACCCATCCACCCACTCTCCCACCAACCAATCCACCCACTTTCCCACTCTCCTACCAGCCCATCCACCCACTCTCCCACCACCCCATCCACCCTCTCTCCCACCAACCCATCCACCCACTCTCCCACTCTCCCACCAACCCATCCACCTATTTTTCCCACTCTCCTACCAGCCCATCCACCCACTCTCCCACCACCCCATCCACCCTCTCTCCCACCAACCCATCCACCCACTCTCCCACTCTCCCACGAACCCATTCATCCACTCTCCCACCAACCCATCCACCCACTCTCTCACTCTCCCACCAACCCATCCACCCACTCTCCCACCAACCCATCCACCCACTCTCCAACCAACCCATCCACCCATCCTCCTACTCTCCCACCAACCCATCCACCCACTCTCCCACCAACCCATCCACCCACTCTCCCACCAACCCATCCACCCACTCTCCCACTCTCCCACCCTCTGATTGTCTTGTTGTGGATTGGAACAAACAGCAGTTTAGTTCCTTTCATTTACAAAATAATCACTTGTTACACAAGGGCAATATTGATGTTTAATGTGCCTACTCGCATCTAAATGGCTGACAGCAGGGACAGCATAACCTCATATCAAACCATCCAGGAATGAGATACAGCTGATGTTACACATTGTGTCCTGGAGGTCTGGAGGATGTACCAAACAATGTAGCCTTGCTCCAAGTCTGAACTGAATCATAAGTCCTTATAGTAATTCTATCTTTATGATTGGCAAGTCTAGCTAAGTGGACAGTGCTAAGGCCGCCAGTCTTTTATAGGGACAACTTGTTATTATTTATATAATTTAGAAATTTTAATATTTTAATAATTATTGCCTTAGAGACTTCTGCAAGTCTACTAGCAATGCTGTAGACCCATTAAGATCTGGGTAGAATAGGTCTTCAGCCACCCATGCTTGCAGTAAAAGGCGACTATGCTTGTCGTAGAGGCGATTAACGAGATCGGTTGGTCAGGCTCGCTGACTTGGTTGAAGCATGTAATCGATCCCAATTGCGTGAATCGATGCTCATGATGTCAATTGCTGGATTGTCTGGTCAAGACTTGATTATTTACAGTCTGCCGTCATATAGCTGGAATATTGCTGAGTGCTGCATTAAACAACAAACAAACAAAGCAATGCTGTAGATGTGTACGCAACTATTCTTTGTATATATATTATAATCAGAGTCTACATATATCACTGAAGGCATGGATATATGATTTCATGCACACTATATTTGATAATTTTATACTTTATATTTTGTATTTAATGTTGGAACTAGTTGAATAACCTTCGTAAATAGCAATCTCAGACAGTATATCTGAGGATAATTGGATTTATTTCTTTAAAAAACATGCAGTCTTTCTTTTGTATATTTTTTCTCAGACTGAATGTCTTAATTTTAAATTTTGGACCATTGTAAATGCCAACACACCCCATTTGTCGTTGTCAGGTATTTCCAGTATTTGGTCTAAAGTCAGAATTCGGTCTTTCCCATCTCAGTGATCTCTTCCAGACTTTTCAGGTTTTTTTGTCATCCTATATGACATATTTGCATTATCTCATTTCCGGGTTCGAATAAGTCCCAAGCAACTGATACAGTTGGAACTGGTGGTCAGACTCAATGGCTTGGTGAATTGCATGTGATCGTACCCTGGCGGCATGGATCACAGTATTGATTAGGGCTGGGACGGGTTACTCGGGTACTCGGGCCGGGTGGGTACTTAGTTGGACCCGGGTACCCACAGGACTACCCGGACCAGCGGATAGTCACTTGATATATTGTTTCATGACAAAAAATCACTAAAACTACATGGTTACACAAGTCACGTACGTTCGCATTTCTTCATGACTTATATGTATTCGAACAAAGATAAAACTTCAGTCAGCTTCAGTGTATATGCATGACCAGATCGTTCTTTAAAAACGTGTACATTTTGCCAGGGCTACGGTCAAACCATTCCCAGTCGGACTTTTTGTACCTATCTTTTGAAACCAACAGTGGGTACCCGGGTAGGGTCGGGTAATAGGGGTGTGGGTACCCAGGTAGTAAATCTGGACTCGTCCCAGCCCTAGTATTGATCACTGTATAGTGGTGTCCAGACTCAATTTTCGATATAGCTGCAAAATTACTAAGTGCAGTGTTAAAAAAGAACAAACTTCCTGAGTGGTCTAGAAGTGTCGGGTTTGTTTTTGGAGCAGTGCACTAAATACGGCATTTACGGTTTGTGCGAATCAGGTGCTGCCTATGTCTACCTGTATATGCATGACACGGAGTTCACTACTCTGTACAACCTGTCCCACTTGTCTCCGTTCCGTGTCACTCAGAACACTGACCTACTGACATATCATGGCATGTCTGTGCTCATGGCGCTAACCGATTTGTCTGCCAAGTGTTCACAGAGATCCACATTCAGAATACAGGGTTCATGTGACCTTGTGTAGCGGAATATATGCATCATTGCATATTACATGCCTTGGAAATTGAATTATTTTCTATTTAAAATGTGTTTCATGGTAGACCTGAGGAGAATAATTCCACATTTGACGCATTAGTGATGCAATTCACTATTTTGACTTGTACCATCTGTTCCTGTGTTTTTAAAGGGGAAGAATTGACTTGCCTTTGCATGTATTTGTGACAGGTGCCACCATTGGGGCAGCATACGCTCACCTTTGTATCTACATGCACAACAGTATGTGATAGCAAGAAGGTGCATGCACAACAGTATGTGATAGCAAGAAGGTGCATGCACAACAGTATGTGATAACAAGAAGGTGCATGCACAACAGTATGTGATAACAAGAAGGTGCATGCACAACAGTATGTGATAGCAAGAGGTGCATGCAAAACAGTATGTGATATCAAGAAAGTGCATGCACAACAGTATGTGATAAAAGGAGGTGCATGTACAACAGCATGTGACAACAAGAGGGTGCATGCAGAACAGTATGTGATAAAAAGAAGGTGCATGCAGAACAGTATGTGATAAAAAGAAGGTGCATGCACAACAGTATGTGATAGCAAGAGGTGCATGCAAAACAGTATGTGATAACAGGAAGGTGCATGCAAAACAGTATGTGATAAAAGGAGGTGCATGTACAACAGCATGTGACAACAAGAGGGTGCATGCAGAACAGTATGTGATAAAAAGAAGGTGCATGCAGAACAGTATGTGATAAAAAGAAGGTGCATGCACAACAGTATGTGATAACAGGAAGGTGCATGCAAAACAGTATGTGATAACAGGAAGGTGTGTGCAGAACAGTATGTGATAACAGGAAGGTGTGTGCAGAACAGTATGTGATAACAGGAAGGTGTGTGCAGAACAGTATGTGATAACAGGAAGGTGTGTGTAGAACAGTATGTGATAACAGGAAGGTGTGTGCAGAACAGTATGTGATAACAGGAAGGTGCATGCAAAACAGTATGTGATAACAGGAAGGTGTGTGTAGAACAGTATGTGATGACAGGAAGGTGTGTGCACAACAGAATGTGATAACAGGAAGGTGTGTGCAGAACAGTATGTGATAACAGGAAGGTGTGTGCAGAACAGTATGTGATAACAGGAAGGTGCATGCAGAACAGTATGTGATAACAGGAAGGTGTGTGTAGAACAGTATGTGATAACAGGAAGGTGTGTGCACAACAGAATGTGATAGCAAGGAGCATGAACAATATAAAATTAATTCAGTTATAAGTCCAACTGACAAAATCTTGGCGAAACTATGTATATCATATATTGCCAGAACATAAAGAAGTTTCTAACCGGTTAACCTAGCATGCTCGTGCCCCTGTCAGTGGTGGGTGGAATGATGGTTTAGGGTGAATAATTAGATGATGATATTGATATTGCATTCATTATTATATGTTAATAAGTCCTTGACATGAAAAGATGTCTGTCTGTGATCAATCATTTAATCACAGTTGCACTCGGGCGATACGGCCATGAGCATGTATGATACGAACATCAACATGCGCTGCTTTGCATCGTTATGATCTGTGCAACACAGCCAAGGACACAATACAGCACACAGCAGTGCCATGTGACATTGCTCCGTTGCCACTGACAACACCTCCAGCTTGTTACAATAAATAGTTGTAAGAAAACGTGATAAATGACAGTCAAGGTTGGATGTGTCTTTTTAACTGGTTTGCTGTTTCATTGGCTGAGACTTATTTTTTTATACCGGAATGGTATTTTTGACATCGCAAATGCCTATCTTATTCCCTGAAAATTGGTCAAGAGTGTTGAAGAAAATGAAAAAGGTTTATTTTGAAACTGATTTTTTTAAGTCGAATGTCAAGACTGGATGTGCATTTGTTCAGTTTCGGAAC